>NC_092576.1:23582360-23933610 GCF_037975245.1 Apostichopus japonicus
GAAAATTTGGCAGTTTGCATTTTGATCGACCATTAAATATACAAGTTTCTGTTCGATGACGTATTGAGAACTGAGTTGGATTAATGTATGATCACATTCTTTTAACATTTTTCACTCATTTCCACCTTTTTGACATTTCACACTTTGTAAAAGTTTAAGGGGTGTGTTTAAAAGCTTAATTGATTGCAATGTTGTTTTTTAGAAATACTCCGTAGATTAGGAAAAATTATTGATGTGAATATCAAAAAAAAAATGCTACGTTAAACATGGAGTTGTGCTCTGGAATCGATGAAATTCTGATATTTAATGATTTCCATTGATTCTGTTTGTCTCCCTCAGTGAGTCGCTCGACAACAAAGGCCTCGGTGTTGAGGACGGTGGCACCCTCATTAGCAGGCGTATGTCAATATCAAGTCAAAGGTCACAAAGGTGAGCAATCTTCCTAATGAATATTCATCACTTAAATTGCAATACTAGAGGTGGCTAGTCAAATAGGGAGGTTAATTTTAGGCAGAATTTTTAGTCTATTTATAGTTTAGTCCAAGAGAGACCAAAATGGGTGCTGGGAAATGTTTCTACAGCTATATTGTGGTCAGATATCCAGCTTTGAAAGGTATGCTTAATCTCTGGAGCCCTCAGCTATTAGGATCAAGATGTCAGCTAAAGTAATAGACTTAAGGTGAAACCATTGTTTTATAACTTTTAATAACTCAACCAAAACATATTCTGATAACTTCTCACTTACATTTACATTTTCATTTACATTCATTGTTATTTACATTGACATTCAACAACACCATTTGTTCCTTCGAAAGTTTGTAATAAATTTGTAAAACGTGTTATATACTTGAGGCAAAGAGCAAATTGTGTTTTGTTGTTTTCCTAATTGAATTTTTTCTGTTGCATCTGAAAACTGACCTAATGGTTCTACATGTTAAACTAAGTAATCCAGCCACTTTCATTGATGAGCCTAAGTACCTGTAGGCAGTTTTAATGGTTATTGTTAGGTGGTACAGAATACAACCTAGGTTGATAACAGTGAATTTCTATGCTGCAACCACACCACTTTTTGAAACAACCTGTGTTGCTTTTTTGTTACCCAACCATTTCTTTCCCTAATTAAGAATGCATTGCAAATTTGTTTGTCATCAAATCCTGCTTCTAGGTGTCACATTTTCATTGATGTGTTTGTTGCTGCCAGCATTTGGGTTTCATTTAGTTTATTACTTCTAATTAACAATTACCATTTAATTGGGTAAATATGGTGTGCTGAGTTGTACTGTTAAAGTTCGCTCTATCTGATGTCTTTTGTAAATCATGTATTCTTACTTAAGGACTATTTCCTAACATAGTTACAGTTTCTAACATCTTCTCAATGGTAGCTTAGTGTCCCCCCCCCACCCCACCAACACCCTACTTTTTGCTCTCAAAACTGGTGCGGTATATTCCTCGATATAAAAGATCATTTTATATCATCAAAATATCTCTTTCCAACCTGACAAATGTTTACTTTTGCTTGAGTGTAAAATTCCTGTTACAATCAATATGCATGTATTACTTATCACTTTTGTTTTTCCCTTCGCTAACATTTACCCCAATTATCCTTTTTTCCCCCACTCGTAACTCATAACCTTGATAGAAATGCCATATCAGTCTACCCTGCTTTGCATGTCATTAACACGTCATTTGCATATCTATATATATTCACATTACATACCATCTCCAGGTCATTTGGTAGTAAGACCGGTTTTAAGACTGGTGTCAGTAAAATGATGAAGTCGCTGAAGGCTGCCAACTTGGTCTCCAAACGGTAAGCCAAGCCATGCCTTGTAGGCACTCACTAAGCATAAACTCCCTCCTCCCTCCTCCCTCCTCCCTCCTACCTCCTGCCTCCTGCCTCCTGACTCCTAGCTTTGTCTATTTAAACTCTCAGAGGATGCATTATAACTGCCTGCTTGCTGCACTCATGCCAATTGGTTCATTAACACATCTCACAATTGATACACAGAACTGTGCTTTTTGTTTCATTGTGTTTCCATCTCATATTTCATGAAATTACATTTCAATTTCATCTGAAATATGTAACTAACATTGTATGAAATTACAAAACAGAAATGTTAGCATGCTGTTTTGGTATTCACTTTAATTCCCAATTGTTTGAGTTTCATGTGTGTTTGTATTAACAATGAAAAATAAAACTGTTTGTCACAAAATTTTGACTAACATTTGTAGGATAATTTGCATGATAAAAACAATTAAAGATGTGAAGGAGGAAATTATTAGGAAACAAAAAACTAGAATTCTAGAGATGTGTACATGACTAGAACAAGTATGCTACAAGGAGATAAACCTATCGAATGAAAACAATAAAAATCTTCTATTTTTACCTTGTTTTTTCATTTTGTTTTATTTCCGTTACAGGCGAAGTTCTGTCTATGGGTGAGTTTTGGGAAATATTTTGTTGCAAGTTACATATTGGTTACAAATGAAGCTGGTTGTTTTTTCAGTAGTAAACTTAAATTAATCTTGCCTACTTCCCACAATGTCAAACTCCATTGTCTTCCATAACAAATGCAGGGGAGGGGGGGGGTGGGAGGGTCGGTGTGCAAGTAAGCCATTTCAATAGTAAATAATAATGCCATATATATACATTAGAAGTTTCTAGCTATAATTTTCTTTATTTTATTCTCAATCTCCAGAGATCATTCAGAGCCAAAGGAAGACCCAGAAGTCACCGCTCAGAAAGCAGCTGAAAAGGAATGCGATGATAACTTGGTTGCCATGGAAACGTGGTACAAGTTAGACCTGAATCAGCTCCCGCCAGCGTACGTCCTACAGAATATCAGGTAAACAGGTCCTCTGAGTACACAGCAGTCAGTAGTTCCATACCGCGAAAGTGTCCATTAGCTATAGGTTGCATCCAAAAACCCGCCATTGGTACAGCAGGGCAGGTTTTTTCCAGTAGGTTAGCTGAGTGATCAGTCAAATCTTTTCGAACCTAAGTTGAGCTGCCTATTCGTCTATTATGCAACTCATCACACAGCTAGTAGCCAAATCACTATCAGATCAAGGCAGACATGGCAAGGTGTGAACAAATCAACTCTCCCAAACTCACCAGTGTGTTTGCAGAAGTCAAGAGAGCTGAAAAATGCAACCTATGGTTAATATGGATGGCCACTCCTTCTGCTTCTTGTATTAATTGGTAAAGCTGTACAGGGGTACATTGTAGATGTTGTACACTTAGACATTTATGCCAGTTCTTTTGTTTGCATGGGACGTGTGATTCTGCAGTAGGAATAATGATGATATTAACGTCTTTTATATCTATTTGGCGACAGTTCTGAACTGAGGGATTTCACAAGCAGTGACAAGATTAAGAAACAGAGGGCCAGGAACCAGTGGACGGTGATCTACAAACAACTCCTGGACATCATCAAAAAGTACCTCTCGGAGAAAGTGCTCACCGCCGAAAGATGGACAGAACTAATGGAAACATGTAAGAAAAGCATATCAGTTCAAAGGTCGAGGATCGTACCATTCTGTTATTATGGCAGGAAGAATGTTTCCGCAATTCACTAATCCTAATCTCCTCTGCATGACCTGGTGTTGCTATACAACAAAATTGATGACAGTTCAGTCATTCACTGAAAGTAAAATTTTATATGATACCATGCAGCTGAGAAAACTTAGTTATGTCAGTGCAAAACCTGCACAATGTCTATGGTAGGCTATGAAAGCTCTAAACCTAACCACTGTTACAGCTGGCTGTCCTTTCAGATTAAGCTCCAAATTATTTAAGGGGGGACATGAGGCTAAACAAGAACCAAAATATCGTTCAAGAATTATCCCTTTCTAACAGAGTCATGCAAGGAATATGGATTAAAGTAATTTTAAGTTCTGACAGATAATTATTACCATCAAATGGCAGTTTAAAGCGATTTTTATGTTGTGAAAATTATATACTTTTTAAGTAAAGTCACCCAGGAAAGAACCTGGGCATGACAACTACCAAACGACTGATCCGCTCTCAACCCCAGTCCCCTTGCATTGAGACTGTGACTGTGTGATCATCGTCAGGTGTGCATCACTATTCCCCTCGAAAGGGAACAGATACTACACATGATCTTAGCCGAAAGGCCG
The DNA here is from genome assembly GCF_037975245.1 of Apostichopus japonicus. Taxonomy (NCBI): domain Eukaryota; kingdom Metazoa; phylum Echinodermata; class Holothuroidea; order Aspidochirotida; family Stichopodidae; genus Apostichopus; species Apostichopus japonicus. The sequence continues at coordinate 23,586,501 of NC_092576.1, forward strand.
AGAAGTTGTGAAAATTATATTACCATCAAATCAACTCTGCCGTTGCAAGAATACAAAATCAACTTTATTTTCTGCTAAAGAAAGTAATGTCATAGGAGTAACTTTTACAAACCTCATTGTTCAAGATAACATTGAACTCTAAGCAAACCTTCTAAACTAATGTATCACATTTCAAGGATAAATCAACAATAACGTTATAATGAGAAATTGTGTTAAAGCTATTGAAGAAAATCTGTCATGATGACATCACAAAAGTACTATGATCTACTTCCTGGAATTATGCAGATTTTATCTAATTAAAGAAGTTAACATTCAAACAAACAACACACATCTAGACGAGAGATCTTCTCACGAGCTACTGTATTTGCTCGAGAGTGATATTGGACTGCCTTCTCACGAGAGACTTGCTCATAATTTAATTTACTCAAGTATTTCCCAAGAGACTTTACTTATATCTTCTCATCAGAAACATACTCATAATTAATTTACTCAGTCTTCACATAAGAGATCTTCCTAATTGTTTATAATAGTGTAACGTTAGACATATCACCAGCTAATTCGGCTACGACGTGGGTTCTGTCGTTAGGGACGAGATATTTGTGGTTGGGTTTTCAACTATTACAGTGTACATTTGTTTTTCTCCTCCATTTAAGTGTCACATTGTCCAGCATCGAATTATCTCTTTAAAGCATAACATTCTACCAATTGTGCAATATAAGATTTAGAAAAGGTAAACATCTTGAAAATGTCGCTAGGAATAGGCCAACAGAGGTATCCTTGGATCTCCATCAACTTGCTCGCCATTTTCTCCTTTAGTACCCGAGAGTGAACTAAGGACCGCTCTCCCGATGGGAGCGCCGGCCAAGAGCGATGCAGTCTACGTCATAAACAGAAACATTCCAGATCTGAGGAGAAACCTTCAAGATTTTACGGCGAAAGAGTACATCGACCTCCTTCAGATGAAGTCGGAGGTGGACGACCCCAGCTACGAGAGAGTACAGAATCTGAAATACGACGTTCTACCAAATGTGGTCAGTTTTAAGAATGTCGACTATCAAAGTGTTAAGGATATTGTAAAACAAAGTTTTGTAAAAAATGAAAACATGTTTTACTCAGTAGAATTTGAGTTATGGTTGACCCTGCATGAATGTGCAGGTGAAGGCCTGGTGTAGCAGTAAGAGTGTCTGTGTTGCCTCCAAACTGTGGATCATAAGATAGAATGTTGTTGCCATGACAACCATGACAATTAATTTTATCCTGAGGTCACTACTGTGAATCCATCTCTAGCCAAATTTTTCTTTGCTCTTGTCAAATCAAAACTTCAGTATGAAATTTTCCCCGAACAGTAATGAGGGCGGTATTGAAGAACTAAGCATGCATAGACTCTGGCTGTGTGAACTGATCAATTCAACTTGGCTTCGGCTTTGAGTACAACGTCTTTGTATGTTGCCGTGTTGGGCGAATCTAACAGTGATAGTAGTTTCCGACTTTGGGATCCACTTTACAGTTGTGATGACTTTGCAATCCATGGTCCATCTCAGACATTTGCAAGGTCGTTAAGATTGACTCCATAGTTTCCCCATTCCGGAAAAAAAAGGGACACAAATATGGGCAGATCCACCAGAGTCACAAAATGACGAAATTTAGGGATAAATTAAATACCTCAGCTTGTTACATTTTGATGTAAAGAATTAGTTGTATCTTTATAGAAATATGATACAAAATGCAATGAGGATGTGGGTTTGACCTAGAGATGTATAAAATTCACAGTAATGTTGTTATCAAGTAATCAACAACAGTGATCACAAAATTAATGACAAGGCTGTTTGTCCCATTAAATTAGGAATAATATCACATTTCATATATTTCATGTTTTGTTTTCACTTCTCACTGGATACAGGTAGGAGAGCAGAACATTAAAGAGGTCAGCGTTCGTTGGCATAAAGATGGAATTTCGGGGCAGTCGGACCGAACCCACTCTCTTTACCTGGATAATGTATCGCAAGCTTGCCACGACGTGCTTCGGTCCAGGTTAGAACGCTTTTTTGAGAATGATCAGGAGTCAAAGGTCATCCCGACTGATGTTCTATATGAAGACGTTGCCCAGCATGCCCTGTTTGCTCAGACCAGGTGAGTATCGATAATTACAAAACAATAGTCACGGAAGGTTCGTTGGGGGTGGGTGTGGGGAGGTTTACTCAGATCAGGTTAATATCGATATCACAAACAGTAGTCACAGAAGGTTCATTGGGGGTGGGGGTGGGTGTGGGGAGGTTTGCTCAGACCAGGTGAGCTCGATGATACAAAACAGTAGTCATGGAAAGTTTGTTGGGGGTGGGGGTGGGTGTGGGGAGGTTTGCTCAGACCAGGTGAGTATCTCGATAATACAAAACAGTAGTCATAGAAGGTTTGTTGGGGGTGCGGGTGGGTGTGGGGAGGTTTGCTCAGATTAGGTTAGTATCGATAATACAAAGCAGTAGTCATGGAAGGTTAGTTAGGGTGGGGGTGGGTGTGGGGAGGTTGTCTCAGACCAGGTGAGTATCAATATCACAGACAGTCGTTGAGGAAGGTTTGTTTGGGGTTAGGTGGGTGTGGGGAATGGATGGGTCAAGATTGTTAGAACAGAGGGAGGGATGTTTCTGGAGAAGATTGTCTTAATTATTATCGTTCAGGGGAATGGTGGTGATAGTGTTGATGTTGTTGGGGGGGGGGGTCGGAGATAGGAGAGGGGTGATATACTGGTGATGGTTTTGCTGGTAATGTATGTGGTAGCATTCATTGTGTTGATGGTAGTGATGATATTGTTTGATATGTCACTGGTGAGGTTTGTAATGATGGTGGTAATTGTTGTCGGTGAAGGTGATTGAGTTTTTGTAGTAGTAGTAGTGATGGAGAGAGTAGCCGTGATAGACGGTGACAATGGTGATAATGAGTAGCATTTTGATGGATGTGATGATATTGTTTGATATGTCACTGTTGATGGTTGTAATGATGGTGGTCATTGTTGTTGGTGAAGGTGATTGAGTTGTGGTAGTAGTAGTGACGGTGAGAGTAGCCGTGATAGACGGTGACAACGGTGATTATGTTGGTAGTCGTTGTGCTATTACAACAACAAAAAGCTGTGGGTGATTACAATGGACACTAAGCGCAATGATCATCTAATTGAACAGTCATAACAGCTTTTGAACAAAAGCGACGCGTGAAAAAGTTTTCAAAGTATTTGTGATTACACTGGATGCTTAAACGCAATGATACATTTTATTTATCAGTAGTAATAATATTATGGTGTGCCCAATGTGTCAACGAACGTTACACTGTGCTAGGACATCACAGGAGCAAACAAATTTCGTCAATAGAAGTTTCATAAAAGTATCATCGATAATGTTCCTCGGTTCTTATTTAACGCTCTTTCCCTCGTTGTGCTATGATGGTGATGGTTATGACAGTGAAGGTTCTGCTGGTAATGTAGATCATTGATGATGGTGGTTTGCATTCATGTGATATTGATGATAGTGGTGGAGGTGTTGAAAGTATTGTTGATTATGCCAGTGATGATGTCGTAGTTTAGATTATGATTGTGGTAGTGGTGGTGATGATGATATGCCGGTGATGTCGTTGTCGGCGGTGGTTCTTGTTTTGGTGAAAGTTAGGCTGATGATGGCATTGCGATACAGCTTCATACTTCACTCGTCAGGCAAAAGTTCATGAAAAGAAGATGGTTTGCAAAAAGTTTAACATTTCAATTTCATAATGCTAAACATTTGGTATTGACCGTCCTTTTGCCTGGTGTAGATGTAAGACTTTCTTCGGCCGTAAGGAGACGCTTCGGGAAGTGAAAGATTATTTGCAGTCCGACCTTCGCCAACCTCTAGTCTTTCACGGAGAGCCAGGAATCGGGAAATCTTCAATCATCGCCAAGTCCCTGGAACTCTTGCCAAAGTGGATGGATAGGTAAGAAAGAAAAAGTCACATCAGTATAGAGGAAAGGGGGTGGTTGATGCTTCCTGGAGGAAGTCGTGGGTACCCATAAGTACAGTAGAGTGGAAGGGTCAATAACAATTGAAGAGAGGGGTAGTTATGGTGGATTGAAATATCATCTTGTATAGCCAGATCATTGGAATGGCATGGATATTGTTCTTGTATTTTTGTTTAATTTAATGTGTAAACCTTTGATTCGATAGGGTTCCTTCTTTATGATACAAGGCATCAGTGTGGACCACAAAGTTTAACACACACTAAAAAGCTAGAAGTATTCAAAGGTATTTTTCCCCATAGTATTTGATCCTCCGCATTATTCCAAGCCATTGAGGAGTGTTAAAGCTGACAATGGAATATCTCAGTTTGAGTAGAACTGTTTTGTGGAGCATTGGTGACCATTGTTTGACTTTTAGATATGGCCAGATTTCGGGCCAATACTGCTGGGACCCTGTTTCACAATGCACTAAGTCACGTCTTAGTGGTCTTAAGATGCGTCTAAGTGGGTAGGACTTAGTGCCGGTTTCCCAAAGATCACTAAGTCGCGTACAGGACTTAGTCCACTCTCCACTGAGTAGCGCTTAAGGGGACTTAGTCTATGTCGCATCTGGACTTTTTTGATTCGGTCAAATTTAAGGTCAATACTGCTGACCTTTCAAGGGATGTAAAGTGAATACTATCTGTAGTGAGTCAGTCCACTTTAGCAGAATATTTAGCTATCCAACTCTGCCTCCTAACAGTCACCATTTGAAGTAAACAGCATATTTGCACCAGTTGTTTTTGCTATGTTCATTCTTCAGCCATCCTGCCTTCATCGTGTACCGTTTCGTCGGTGCTACTCCAAGCTCTTGCAATACTCATGCCCTCGTCGGGAGTATCTGCCGACAGATCTGTCACTTGTACGACTTGGAACAGTCCACTATTCCAGAGGTAAGTTTGAGTTCACTGCGTAATTCCAAGAGCTTAGTACCCTCAGTGAAACACTATGCGAGTGTTTCACTGAGTATTCCTTCATTAAGTGTTCAGAATAACCGTTCGAACACCTCTGCCAAGTATTCATTTCTCTTTCATTTGCATATGTGTTTGTCGAGTGTTTCGATAAGTGTCCGCTCAGTGCTTCAGACAAAGCTACATTTTGCGTTGAATCCTGCAACAATCTTGTGATATGATCCGGCCTCGGCAACAGTTAAAAGAAAAAATAGAGGTGCGATCCGAACACATCAGCTGCTACTTTGACATTTTACCAAATACGCAGCAGGAATAATGAAATCAATTGTAAAATTGAGAGATTTGTGATCGAGACAAAACGAAACATTTGATGCAGTCAATTTGTGAGAATATTCTGTATTTATCAAGAGGAGTCCAACTGGATGTAACTATTAGTGCTTTTAGTTTTGCCTTTAGCTTATTAGAAACCGGATTGTTATCTGTAAGGGGACAGATTTGGTCTGCGGACCACATTGTGAGTACCTCTGGGGGATGTAGAGGTACATGTTCCTTAACTACGATTACCCCGCTGCCCCCCCCCCAAAAAAAAAAACCTAAGAAAAACACACCACCAAGTTCTATAAAATGAAGGACTTAGCTTTTAAGTTTCCACGACAAATAGTTAACACCTAACATCTTCCCATTAGTTTCTGCAGTATTTGTCATCACCATTCACTAACCGCTGCATTCTGTTATGTCCGTTATAGGACTTTTACGGTGTGGTGAACGACTTCGAGGTGAAATTAGGATCGGCCTCATCCGAGAATCCCCTTGTGATGTTACTAGATGGACTCGACGAAATACAGACGAACAGAAAGGATTTGAGCTGGCTGCCAAAGACCCTTCCTGAACACGTGAAGATGATACTGACAACTCAATCTGGTGATGAGTGCGATGATTTAAAGATAATAAAGGTGAGTGTCTTAAAAAGAATAATAGCACAAAGAGAAAGGTTTGACCTGGAAACCTTTGGAAAATAAACTTTGACTTTTGGGTTTTATTTCTTATGATTATGATAACTCTAAATTGCAAAAGTTGCTATGAAACTAGATTTCACTCACTTTTGAATTTGGGTATGAACTCCGCATGATATTCAGGAATTTGACTATATACGAAAGGAATTTCTATATACATTTGCTTCAGAGTAGGTTTATGTATTGAATTGTAAATATTGACCAACTGCAGGGAAGGAAAATGTTGAAGGACAAAGTTCTTAAGAAGAATATTCCGACAGTTTGCATAAATACATGATAACTAGAGCCCTTTGGATTTTTTTGAAACTCACTTGCACCTATCTCTAATAATGAAGTACGGTTATGTCTTTATATGAAGATAAACACATGTATCTTCAGTCCTAAATAGCAGATATAGTTAGATATAAATATTGATTCCTCACAACTGAATAAAGCAGTAAGACAAAAAAATTTGAAGAACTGTACATGGGGTGCTCCTTTTTTTGTCTGTGTTCAAATCAGCATTATAAATTACATGGAGCAAGGCTTAAAAATTTCCATCATTAGCAGTCAGTAAATTGCTACCATTTTTGAAAATAATTTGTTTAATATATTCTCTCTCTCCTATAATCTAGAAACAATGTCCCAGTGCCAAGTATCTCGCCATCCCTCAGCTATCCCAGAAGGAAATTGCCTTTCTTCTAAACTACCAACTGACTACTGCAGACAGAACCTTGACAGAGACCCAACATACGGTTGCCATGGAGATGTGTCAGGTGAACCCAAACCCACTCTTTCTTATGTTATTGTGCAATGAAGCCTCGAGATGGAGGAGTTTTGCGGAGAAGAGGGAAACCTATCTACCAAACGAACTCAGGAAACTTGTCAATGGTAAAATTAACTACGTTTTGATCTTTGAATGTTAAATTAAATGGTCATAATCACTGAATATTCAAATCTTACGTCCATCCCCTCCCATCATTCATTCCATCCCCTCCCAACCAAGCTAAGCTCTTTCCCAAACTTGTCCAGTTGCAAATCTTGATAAACCTTTAAACGTAAGCTCCAAAGAAGGATCGTTAAACATTAACAGATGTAAAAGTGTTCCATTAGTTAAAAAAACTTGCAAGATTTTAATAAATATATATATTTTTTATATATGAACAGTTTGCCAAAAAAAAAATGTTTTCGAGCAGACTTTAATGATTTCACTCATTCTTTTTTTTTCTATCCATATTTTTGTCAGTCAATCAATCTCAAAGATGTTAGTTTTGATAGCAGTGAGGAGAGAGAGAATTCCACTGTTTTGATTTCTTGCTGGTCCCTGCACAGTAATGAACAAAGTTCTTGTGTACGATGAATTAATCGTTTGCCACATGTATGTCTTGTGAGATTGTCTATGATTAGAATGTGATATATGCTCCTATTTTCTGCGGTGAATTTTGTTTTAAGCGTAAAAACCTCATAAAGGTAATGATAACATGAACACTGAAAAGTTCCCCAACCATATGGTGACGATGGTGCCCTCCAGCCAGGTTCGCAATTAACTGAGGGCGCTGTCATATCCGTCCTGTCTAGTTTCGCAAAACTTGACAGGTTGCAGTCCCTGACTGCAGATCATGACGGTAAAGTGAGTTGATAGCATATACATTTGCATATTCATTTGCATAAACATTTGCATATACATTTGGTTCATTTGGTAGCACATTTGCTTTGTTTGTAAATGTTGAGGAAAAGAGTTGTTACAAAGTTTCAATTCAAACTAAACTTGTTTTAAGTGCTTAACCTTTGTTTTCTAAAACACTTTATTCGTTGGCCGTGGCGACTAGATAATTACTCATCCCATTTGTATGCGAGTTCACCTCGCATGTTCACGCGCCGAAAAAACCCTCTATGCGCAATTGTGTCACTGTGATTCACAGATCTGTAAAACAGTACAGATAACATACATAACGATGGGATATAAACACTGGAGAGATGTAGTATTTGTTACTATGGATAAACTAGAAGTGCGCCACCCATATAAGCAGAAAAGAAAATGGAGTCACCAGACAACATGAAGAAGAATCACATAAATGCAATCAGGTTAAAATCAACCCGATCTGAGTCTTTTTCCTGCTTTGGTTACGACGAGAGCCCTTTTTTATGACTGTGTCAGACTAGTATCATGCTAACATGTCTCAAGTTCAAAACACCTTTAATTGAGTAAAGTGTCATGACTGACTCTGATCAAACTGTAAACTTTCCTCTCTTCTCGTTTCTTCAAAAAGCTACGTTTGTGCAACTTGAACATAGTCATGGCGATTCTGTAGTGAGAAGAGCCCTGGGTTACTTAACAGCAGCGGAATTTGGTCTCAGCTGGACGGAGCTGGAGGACCTACTTTCCTTGGATGACACGGTGATGGTGGATGTCACCACCCACAATGCAACACGGCTCTGGCATTTCCCACCTGGGTTGCTATGCAGGTTAATGAAGGATCTGGAGCCGTGGTTGACCACATTTAAGATGGACGGCGTGTGGCTGTATCGGTGGTCTCACCAAGAATTTAGACATGCGGCCACTGAGAGGTAACAACCAGCAAGCTCTGTTTGACATCATGACAAGTGGCATCCGATTTGTGTTGGTGTTATTCTTCAGAATTGTCAGAAAAATGTGTGATATATATCAAGTTGTTTTGTTCATTTTCAGGAGGTTGCTTTGAGGCATGTGGCTGGGGTCTTTCATCCCCCCCCCCCTAACCATGACTTTGTTCTGATAAGGTGATATGGTACAGATTTAGCTGTGTTTGTGTCACAATATGTTGGAGCAGTACAAGATTTGTGTGAGAGGTTGTTAGGGAGGGGGAGCGGGAGATGAGTTGGAAAAAATATTTTGCCATACCTACACACCATATGGTGGTTACTTTATTGCATTATGTTTGAAATAGATTATCCGTTTGAAGAATCCTGTGTTCGTGCTGTAGCTAAGGAGTGACTTATAGCCCCAAAGTTTTGTTTGGTATGTGCCAAGACCATGAACAAAAACAACAACTTAGAGTGTAAGATGCATCTCATTTTGTTGTATTTCAGAATTTTCTTAATATGACCCCAAAAATGGAGGAACAAAAGTAGCAAGCAACAGTCAGAAATGAAGCAATGTATGCAATGTCTACGATTTTGTCTTTCAGATATCTTAATATGAGAGACAAAGCGCCATCCTATCATTTTGCTCTAGCAGAATATTACATGAGCAAATGGGCAGATAAGAGGAAGCCATACCCCGGAAGTGAATCTGGTGCCGAGAGGCACATCGACCGCCAGAGGGTCAGCCTGGAATACCAAGCATCCATCGGACCAGGGGAGGAGGTACTATACAACTTCAGAAAGCTAAAAGAGTTACCTCACCACCTACTGAAATCGAATCAATTGGCCGTCTTGAAGAAGGAAATCTTGTTTGACTTTGAATGGAACATAACTAAGCTGAAAGCCACTTCTTTCAGGGAGGTCCTGAATGATCTGCACAGCGCCCTCACTATCGACCCAAACGACCCAGAGCTCCGGCTGTTGAGCGAGACCCTGCTCTACTCAGAGGAGGCGTTGAAGCACGACCCCAACCAGCTGGCATCCCAGTTGGCCGGTCGATTGAGCCGTATGATCATGGACAGTAAACCCAGGTCCGCGGTGGATAACGTCAAGTACCCCTTACTGGTACAGATGATAAACCAGGCCAATAATCCCAGTAGTCCTGCACTCATCCCTTCTGTGAGTTGTCTGGCACAACCGGGTGGCATATTGTACGACCTGCTGGCTGGTCACGCCGACCACATCAACGCGGTATGCGTCTCATCGGACGGTTTCCTCGCCGCGACGGCCTCGAAGGATAATTCCGTCAAGCTGTGGGATCTGATGACGAGAAGGGTGTTGAAGACAATCTCTGGAACGGGACAAAACGTGAGTCAACAATTTTTTTTTCGTTATTTTCTGGACAAATATGACCTTGCAGAGATCTTCTGGGAATGGTTTTAGGATTCTGTTGTGTCTAATGTAGTAATAAATCATTCTCCCAAAATTGCAAAAAATTCGAAATGACTGAGATTTAAGTTAAAATGTTATAGCTGTTTGCACTGAATTTCATAAATCTTTGACTTTGCTTTACTACATTGGATACTGAAATGACATAAAAATGACAAAGCAACAAGAGAACAATGTATTGATTCCTTGTCTTGTATGACTAGTTGAGTTTTATGGAAAGTAATGCAGAAAGTTTAGCCAATTTTGAAGATTTCCATCCCCAAAAATCTTTGTCCATATACCAGCCATGTGAAAGTGTCTGGGCGACAACATTTCAGTAGATTGACATTAATCGGTAATTACACATAGTTTAGAATATGTGTGTTGAAAGTCACTTTGCAGACTGTTTTTAGGCTGGCAACAACATTGACCACACACAACTGGATCATCGTAACATCTAAAATCATGGATAGTCAGACAGTGTGCATGTGCTCACAACATGACTGATCAGGAGTTTTAAGTCGTGTTGGCTTGAGTCAAGGACACTCAACATGTAGCATTCTCCCAACTGGCAGACCCAGATGGCGGTCAGTGTGGGACGGACAGTTCAAGACTACAACTGAACCAGTTTCAAGAATTTGAACGAATCACTGGGGTACCAATTTTCCATGTGACCAAAATGAAGGCCCTTAACAGAAAACAGTTGAGTCCAGTCAGGCAGCATTTAGTCGGGCAGTGTGCGGCCAGCTTTCAGTTCCATCACTTAATAATACTGAACTGAGTAGATTGAGTTGTAAAAATGTATCGTAGAGGAAGGTGAATGATGTTAAAGTCAAAGGTTAACAGTCTTGTTCAAGGCCAAGGCCCCCTCACATTACACTACAACACTAACCCCTTTGTCATTAGTAACTTGTCCCACCCAAACACCCAAGTGTGGACAATTCAAACAATCCCTCCTGGGCACTACAGTGCGCTTACATCTACGTGTGCCCTGGGGGACTTCCCATAGGGTGCAGCCACAAACCGGCGCACGCAACTATACGTAGAAGTTACCTGGCAAGTCCCCTTTTATACACCTGGGTAAAGAGAGGCAATGGAGGTTAAGTGCCTGGCCCAAGGACACAACGTAATGATCTGGTCGAGAGTCAAACCTGCAATCCATGGATCACCAGTCCACTGCCTTGACCACTTGACCACAACACTCTCACATGATGTGTAGATACGAGTATCAACAAAGGAAGAGATACATTCATCCATACATCTTTCCTTTATATCTCTTTCACAGGTTACAGGAATTCATCTCTATTTGAACTCTGAAATTGTCGCTGTGGTTCAATCCAATGTCATACTGGTCTACAACTTCAGTGACGGCTCTCTAGTGACTTCAATCGATGAATTCATTGACCCTGTCGTAGTGTCCTCCGCTGGCATGGAGCATCAGTACATGGTGGCCTTCTTCAGCGGGTCAAACGTGATCAGAGCCTGGGACGTGAGCAAAGAGGTAGAGATGATATTCGAGAGGGAGTTTGTTCAGGTCGGAGTACACAAAGACAGATCGCTGTGCATGTCACTTCAGTCCCACGGTGACAAGGTGTTATACGCTTTCAGAAGCGACAGCAAGGCCTACGTGATCAACGTTACCAATGGGAAGAGGGTAAGTACACAAGAGATGTTATTCAATCATAATAATCAATATCAGCAGTTATTTTTACGACGCTCAAGCAACCACAACTGTGGGAAAAACCCACAGGGACTTATGGATTATAAGTTACACGTTGGGTGGCTTCCAATTCAACATTTTAACTCAAATTTGGAATCATTTCAAGTTAGAAAGTCATTTTAGATGGGAAAACCGTAGATTGCTCTTGGATGAAAACCCACCTTACTATGACCCAGCCTGGTATCGAACCTGGAACCTCCCGATTGCTAAGCTTCATTGCTACAAATGTCGCTGCTTTTATCCACTCGTCCACAGCACCGGTCAAATTTTTTTCCAAAATGTCAACTAAGGAAATAGATTCAGAGAGAGCAAAATTACTGGCTGTAAAGCAAGTAAACAGTCTGCTACTATGGATTTCCTATTGTTGTCTATAGGTGTTAGAACTGCAACCACCCAAAGCATTGTTACAGTATTTCTTTTTCAGTGTTACTAGTACTGTCACAGTCTGCTTCTATGGATTTCCTATTGTTGTCTATATGTGTTAGAACTGCAACCACCCAAAGCATTGTTACAGTATTTGTTTATACAGTGATAGTACTGTAATATTCTGCTACTATGGATTTCCTATTGTTGTCTATAGGTATTAGAACATCAACCACCCAAAGCATTGTTACAGTATTGGTTTTGTAAGTGTTACTACTGCCCCAGTCTGCTACTATGGATTTCCTATTGTTGTCTATAGGTGTTAGAACTGCAACCACCCAAAGCATTGTTGCAGTATTTGTTTTTCAGTGTTGCTACTGTAACAGTCTGCTACTATGGATTTCTTATTGTTGTCCATAAGTGTTAGAACTGCAACCACCCAAAGCATTGTTACAGTATTTGTTTTCAGTGTTACTAAGTTGTAACAGTCTGCTACTATGGATTTCTTATTGTTGTCTATAGGTGTTAGAACTGCAACCACCCAAAGACGGTGCATCTGTCACAGCTCTTGCCATCTCCAGAGATTTCTACATCGTTGCCTGCCGATATATCTACATGACACTCTCGGAGATCCATCAGTTAGAACTTTTCGACAACACCAGTGGCGCTCATTCCAGAAGTATTAGAGGTATTTATAATTACTACTCCCTCACTCGCATGTAGTTATCTGCTGTGGTTCTCCCATATACCACCCTCTGCACTCTGAACAGAAACTTTTTGCTAATTTGAATCAATGTAGATTTCATTTGAATTCATTTGACGTTATCCTAGTAAAATGTTTTCCCGCAAATCCACACGTACCTCTCTTACCGACTGACACCACCCCTGTTGTCAATCCAACTTACTTCTTTCCCTTCACACACCTTTTCCCGCTGATCCATGCCATTTTTCATCTTCAAATTTTGTTCTTAATGTAAACTGGTTCTTGTCTTGTATGTATCATTATCGTAAAGAGTCAAGTATAAAAGTGAAAGGGAAGCTGTGTAACTTGTAAATGGACAGACAATCTGTCTCAGGTGAAGACCAGATTTGTATCAGATCAGGGAAGGAATGGACATCATGGTGAGGTAGGAAGTTGAAATCTTAAGAACACTTTTTGCTTTGGAAACAAAGGTATAATAACAGTAATAACAGAACAGCATGATAGGGAAACTGTCCCACTGGACCCCCCCCTTCCCCCCCTCTTGATCCATGCAACACTTCCACTGGTATGTTGTGGACCTTTAAACCTCTAGAACATTAAAGGTTTTTGGAACTGTTATTTTTTTCTCTCTTCAAAAAACTGTATCTTTGAAATTTCAGGTTGCACAAACGATGTGGTCAGGGAACTATACGTGAACAAGAACAGTACACACGCTCTCTGCATCAGCCCATCGCAACAGTCCAACTCATCCGAAATAGCGGTCTGGAACCTGGATACTGATGAACATAAGCATATGGCTAAACATCCACAGGTAAGTGGTGGAGGGGCATCAATGCAGCTGCACTAAATGAGGAAAATGAGGATTTCCTTTTAACCAAATACTAAAAGAGACTAATACTGTAAAGCGTTTATACCTGCCATCGGGTCTAAACATATTAGATACGCCGTCAGAACAATCTTCCACCCCGTCTGGCCTCTTTTCATCCCGATTTCACAATCGATTTGACCTGTGTCTACATTCCACTACATAGCATCAAGATCCTTATAGGCCAGACAGTTGCACAATCAAGCTTCACAACTTATTTACACTTCATTGATTCCACACAATACATCCAAAGCATATGTAGCTGGAGATTTGATCTTGTGGTCAGCAGGGAGAAAAATCACATAATTAATTAACTGTGACATTCAGCTGCCAGAGTGGGAGATTAAGAGGGGTATTGACGTCACCTAGCTTGGCTAACTTTTGACCCGGATTTTCTCGGGGCCAAAATTCGATACGATTGCTCAGCAACGTGAAGAAACTTTAATTCTGAAATAATGAGGGTGTTCCAGCGAGGTCTCAATGCGCTCAATTCAGTCCTTCAAACATTTTTTGGTCCAGACACATAATATAGTATAAAACAACGAATAAAATGTAACTGGATATTTTCACAAAAGTATTGACTTTTACTTTCACATTTTGAAATGAGACGTGACTGGTCAAGTTGATGATATTGGTGAGGAATTTAAGTATCTTGTAGCATTTCAATCTTTGTCACATCAAACTGAAATGCTGCCCAAGTTAGAAACCATCAAAAAATTTGTAATAATGGTATAACTCATCTTCTTAATTTCTCCCTTTTGGCAATGTCTCGCACTTCCAGCTCTCATCCTTGGCGGCGTGCGTCGATCTCAACTTTTTCTTGACCGCTTCAAGAAGCGACAAGGCCCTCCGAATCTGGAACATCAAGAAGAGAATCAACGAACGAGATCCCTCCGACTCCGGCCGTGGGACGTCTCAACGAGGCATTTGCCAACTCATTCCAATGCTGAATAATCCTCGTTATGTGGTAGCCAAGATGAGGGACAACGGCCCGCTGAGCGTGTGGAACGTTGTGAAGGGCAAATGCTCGGGTAGTGCGGTCAGGATAGAGAGGGGGCTCACCAACCAGTACGATGTGGTCCTGATTCGTGATGACAGAGTCGTCATCTTGTCAGATCGAGGGGAAGCCACAGACGATGCTGTGGCAGTCTACCAGACGGTCTACGTCTACAGCCTGAAGACCAAGAAATTCATCCGTAAAGTGAGCGACACCTTCATCGTGCCATCGCCCGCTCACGAATATCACCTCCTGGAAGGCGAGCTCATGATGGGCCTGTCGGAGAGTCGAGACCATCTCATCGTCTGGTGCCTGGAGAACGGACAGATTAAATTCCGGATCAAACGTAGCCAGGATTCCAAAGGGTGGAGGGCTCCCAGGGAGGACGAAGAGGAGGTGAAGAAACGGTTGGAGAGAGCCGGGACAGCTCAGATGACCCCATGGGACAGGAGGTCAGAGTCGGTGGAGGCACGGGCTCGGCGGAAGGCCAGTGAAGCCGAGAGAGAGAGGAAGAAGTTGGAAGATTGTCGTCTGGAGAAGGAAAATCCCATCGAGCAATACTGCCTGAGCCGAGACGAAAAAGTGGTGGTCTGTTCGTACTTTGCCCATCATTTCAACGTCTTTGAGGTTTCCAGCCAGAATCATCTGCATACATTAGAGATGGAAGACTCCATGATGTACCTGTACAACTCGGCCATGACGTTTACCGGATCTCATCTGGTCCACACTAATTACAACGACGTGGAAAAGACGAGCTACGTGACCGTGTGGGATCTCAGGAAGGGATCCTTGAAGAAGCGGCTGAAGAATGAACCTAACGTCTGCTGTGTGGCCACGAACCAGAGTGCGGACAGGGTCGTCTTCGGCAACGGTAAGAACCACCTGAAGGTCTGGGATATCAGACGTAAGCAATCCTCGCTGAGAAAGTTGAGAGGCTCGTCGAACAGTTTCGAGCTCGGCGAGGCTAGCAAAATATTCATGATTGGGAATGGAGAGAGAGCGTTAGTGTTTGCTAACGACTTGCTCTTGTGGAATTTAGACGATGGCACTCACCTTGCGACATTCACACCAGATCTGAAGATCTCTTGTATCGAGGTCGTACTGGACAGTCAGCTGATCGTGCTCGCGCTGAACGATTCCTCCGACGTCGTCACGTTAAGGTTAAAGGGGAAGAATATCAAACCTGTGGATGCTGATGTTAGGAGTGAAGGTAAAGGAGAGGAGCTGTTTGGAGAGACGACTGGAGATTCTACTGATGAAGAAGAAGAAGAAGAGGACGATGAGAAAAGGGAAGGAGAAACGGAGGATTGGTAGAGTGTGTGAACAGGAAGGGGTGAGGATAAAGATTGGCGATTGTAGGAGGGTATAGCAAGACCAGGATTGGAAGATGGCATGATGTAGTTTTATTATTCTATAATAAGTGTTTGACAGGATGTCCCAAGATGATGTAAACTTTACTTCCAGCAACAGTCCTTGATACAGAATGATGAACTTGTAGGCACGATGTGGCACAATGAGGCACCATGAAATAAACACAATTTGAGGGCTCCTCTGGAAAGCAGTGCTTCTGCATTGAGCAGGATTACCGTCAAGAAAGATGACAATAATAAAAAATAAAAAAGGATTGATATATTTAGAGGGTACCAAGAGGATCAGGTTGGGTGGGGTGTATGAGAGGATTAGACTCACTTTAGTAATTCTTAGGAGGTGATCCTTCTCCCTCCATTAATCTCCTCTTCACCTACAGTACATGCTCTCTCTCACCTCCATCACTCCGCTCTAGCTAAAGGCTTAAATACAAAAATCAAATGCATCGAAGAAAGAGTGCATGAGGCAGTTGGTGATTAGAAATTTGCTACCCACATTCGGCATTTGCCCCAGGAACAGCATGATAGCTCACCGTATTTGTAAATGAATTGACGTGTTTTTGTAGTAAAATGGACTCGAGATTGAAAGTAGTTTGAACGAACGACACAGAATGATGTGTGACCTGTCTGTCAATATCACTGATCCTTGGGATGGAGTTTGTGGGGGGAGGGGGAGTGATGGAGGGAGGAGGGAGGCAAGTAGAGCAAGAGGAATGTTGTTCATGTAACCTATACATACAAATTTTTGCTTCATACATGTTTGGGATGACACCGTGGGTCGGGATGGGGACAGGGGCGAATAAAGATGGGTAAATCTATAAATGTTAAAGTCTCAGTACTTCTTTGCCAAATTTAAACTTCGACCTTTCTAGCTTACTGCACTAAAGGCTCAGTGAAAACGACACCGTTCTATGCAATGTTCATATCAATATTCATTATTTTTACTGAGTTATCTGTCAGATTTTGTAACCAGTCCGTAGATTCTACAAACTTCAATCAAAATTTGCAAGCCTCGCCCAACAGATCATACGCCAATCAAATCTCTCTGTATTGTTTACGACCGTTAGGCCTACCACAACTGTTACTTTCGTGGCTAGGCTGTGTTAGGTCCCTTCTCTTGAACAGTATCTTTCGCTCGGTCTTACCGAAGTAACTTGTAAAACTGTCATTTCCTTCCATTGCAATGAATAAACACGTGTTTTTAGACCTTTCCTCCGTGGAATTGTAAAATGTGGACGATACGAGTATAGGGCTGCGTTAAAATCTTTATCGGGCAGCATGTGTAGACTATTTTGTTTACATTTGTGTAATGAACATGCTGACATGGGCGGTCGCAGTGATCTTACGGTAAATCGTTCGCGCCATAAGGGCAACAGAAAATGAATTTCTTTCTTTAGATTGCGTCAGCTTTTCTTTCACCTGGTCAGAGTGCATTTAGAATAAGCAACATCGAATCTACTTTGGAAGTTTTCCGAAATTCATCAGCATACGGACTTTAACTTGTATCTAAATCGTTCACCAATGTTAAATATGTAAATAAGTTTTTCTCGTTTGCTTTCTTCATAAATATCTTGTTGTCTATTGTAAAAGTCAATCTTCTCAGGGAAGTAAAATTTTTAAGTTTAATATTTTTTTTTATATATTTTTTTATATGATTGAATATGCTTATCATGCACCTTATGTAACACTTGATTTTATGTTTTCGTGTAATTAGTGCCAAATTTGGACGACCGAGATAATGATAAAGTGGCAAAGACAGAAAAAAATAACGAGTTGCATTTCACCTTGATCAAGTGACAAATTCTACAAGCCTCAATTTAATATCTTGAACATTTTAGAACAAGGGGTTGGGTGTATACCATCACCCCTCCTCCATTTCAACCCGCACACACACACAAAAACAAATAATAATAATGATTATGGCAATTATGACCTAATTATATATACTTATTATATACTGAATTTGTCGCTTAAACAATTCTCAGAGTTCACCGGTTTCCGTCTTAAATTCTAATTTGATTATTTTTTCTGGGAAGGCCACCAAACCCCCTACATGGGAGTCGGCCTCAACGACGCCAGGACCGCACAACCTTCCTGTTGTTCATATGTTTAGATAAGGCTTTTTGGAATCAAGTATTTGTTTTGGCTAGAAAAGGGTTTTCCACCTAGGATTTATTTGCTGCTTCTGGGAGCTGCATGAAAATTGCGGCATTAATATATGCAAAGGGCTGCGTGAAGTCTTTTGTTTACTCGATGCCAAAGTTATCGTACACTTTCTTTCATAAGTATTGATGATCAACCTTGCGTTTTCATTTATTTTTACTTGATAAGTATATACTTGTATATAACTGTATATACTTGTATACAAGTATACTTGTATACAAGTATATACTTGTATATAACTGTTCATTTTATAACCAATACCTTGCCAGATTTTGTAATGAGCACATATCATATCAAATCAGAATACATGCGCTTAATGAATATCCATGTTTCCTTGTTCTTGTTTCTTTGTTAAGGAACGCCGAATTGTTTTGAAAGGAAATTTTCGGAGGGAGGAGAGAGTGGGAAAGTACTAGATGCGGAGGGTTGGTGGATCGGTAGAAGGGGTTGAGGTTCGAGAGGAAGACAGGAAATTTGCAGAAATATGTAGCGTTTAGCTTCTGCTGATATGCCCCATGCCCAGGGGGTAGGAGCCGGGGGGGGCACTGGGGCACGTCTTTTGGATATCTTAATCCTTTGTTAATTTTAAATAGAGTCACGTTCACCATAATAGTATTGATAGTATACTAACACATATATATTTAAGTGATATGGCCAGTGTGTACATCGGTTTATAGCATAACGAGTGGTGGTTGTGGAATGAGAAAGTGCCCCTCTGATGTTGTGCCCCCCCATTTTTGGAAGCTTCCTACCCCCTGCCCATGCACGTCCTACGTAGTATTGAATCAATGAAGTTCATGATGTTTGTGGTGTGAATCCTCTACCATATTGCGTCATTCATCACCCTTCCTATCTGAATCACCCGGCACGTATTCTTTCGTTAATCGATAGCCTACGTACCAAGCAAATCCAACAAATCAATACCGGATGTTTTATCACTATCTGTGAATTTTTTATCTTTTTCTAGGCTGAATGTTATGTCTGACAAAGCGCCATGAAGTTTATTTATCAATAAATTTCGAAAATTGTAACTTAGAAAAACTAATCTAATCTGCTTAATTGTTATGTATTTTTTCTTTACTGGAACGAATAATTTCCGAGTCAGGAGCGCAGCCCACGTAGACTTCTTGGGGCGGAAAATAGATTAACCCCAAGACAAAGAAACACCAAGGTGGGATTACCCCAATCCCCCCCTCCATCGACACTAGACAGATTATAACCCCCCCCCCCAATCCAAATAAAATCTGAACAGTAGAAGTTGTTAAATACCTTTTAAAATACAGCACCATTTTGCATCTAAACACCGTTCATTTTACCCCATTTTCTAAATCTCACTCCAACTCCTTACAAGTCTACCCCACAAAGTGACAACTTAGCCCCCACCCCCCCCCGCACCCCAATCACCAAAATGGTAGTTTCACCCCTGACATAAGTTTGACGTTCTATTAGAATTACTTCATTTTTACCAGTCACCTCTTCCCCAGCCCCCATTGCAATAATGTTTTGGCACTTAAATTGTATCTACAAGCACATAATTTTTGTCATAATAAAGCACTCGTGGACAAATCGTCCCTATACACCTTTATTTCTGTATATCATATACCTGACTCGCAGATCTGCCTTTACAGAAATCATGGATCCGGCACTGTTGAAGTTAGGGTGGGGTGGGGGTGGGGATTAGGAGGGTGAGGGGAGGGTGAGGGGAGGGTGAGGGGAGGGTGAGAGGATGGGATTCTGTTAAACAAATGCGATTGCTTCACATTACAGACAGCAAAGGATATGCTGATGACGTAATAAGTCAGCCTGGGGCAGTCTCTGGTTTAAAGGATTAAATGCATTCGTAGTAGACTGCCATCAGTCAAGGTTATATTTCTATTATTTCCTTTAAATACCCGAGGTCCATCGACTAAAGTGACTGAACTACACTGTCTAACAGGCAAACCATTAGGTCAGTCCCACAGATGCAATACAAATCTCAATGAGATAATATAAGACCTTCATGGTCACAAATGACATGTGAAGAATGCAGTTGAAATTTGTCAAGAACAAATGGCATCGACAGTCACCCAAATTTTAGATGAAATTCGAAGAAAATATTTTGGTTGAGTTACTTACAAGTGTTGCCAGATGTAATGTTAATATTGTTGTAACTTACAACAATATTAAAACAAGTTAACATTACATCTGGCAACGAGGGGCTGACCCCAAAATCAATTTAGATTTAAAGGAGCAGTCCAGATAGGTGTGATAGGTGAATATCTTGAAAACCAGAGTCGGTGAAGAAACATCACTGAGTAGGCCTATACTGACATTTGTCTGTTTCCTTGGATTAGTATTTAATATTTCAAGACCAAAATTCTGTCTAAGGTCATACTTTAATTTTGTGAAGATTTTTCTTGAATTTGGAAGATGTTGTAGACATTTGTCTCACTACGGGCTCTTTTCGCTATCGAAGTAACGAAAAATCAGAAAGACAGAAAAAAAGAAAATAAATAAAAATAAATAAATAAACGAAAACGATAGTAAATCAGGAAACGTTATTGGCAATTTATATTAGCCTCAAAAAGAAAACAAATAATCATAGTAATAATAATTATAATCATAATAGAATCACGAAAATAGAATCTTCTTTAGTCAATCATTAAAGATTAATTTCGTTTGAGAATTAGGTTTTATTTTACCGTTAAATATGTTGAATGTCATTAAATAATTTAAGTTAAGTACCATTTCGTTTTGCAGGCATTGAACAGTTACACCAAAATATAACCTATTGTCATCACAAGAAGAGAAAAAAAAAATCTTCAAACAACCAAAACAAAGGATTCGAAATTAAATTAAGAATTAAAAACTGATTTCTGTTATGTTTAATTTAAAAGAGGACCGTAGCTGATCCAATTTATTTTGATATCATATTCCTATCGATATACATTACATGTTACAATAATTTTGTTTTTTTTTACCGATTTAAGTTTAAACTACTGATATCTCTTTTAGTTTTACGTTATGTTAATATTTTCATTATTTCCGAATGACAACAAGAAAAAAAAAACACACGCACAAAAATAAAGTAAAACAAGGCTTGATATTCATCACGTCTTATTTGAAAGTGTGACGTCACTCCTCTTACAGTCTGAACTCTGCGAGTGGCTCCGCTTCCGGTTCCGGTTCTGGGTAGACGCTCATGCCGTGTTGTCGTGGATGCATGACGTCAGCCTTGGGGTCCCACTGGATCAATTCGAGGGCGGACTCGCCGAGGATGTGACGAATTTTGTTAGGGTAGTTGAAGGATTCTACCTCACTGTCGAGTAGTTTATCGACCTCTGAAAGAATCATGTAAGAGGGAAAATAGGAGAATATAAAATTAGTTGGAAATGAACCGATATGTGCGTCATACTTTTGTATGTAGTGCGTAAATTATCCGAGAGGTATAGGTTACTATTACACTTCACACACTAAGATGGTTACCAGGGCCGTAGCTACAGGGATGTAGGAGGGGGGTTGCACGGGGGTGGGGAGTATGCCGCCCTCCAAAAGTTTTAGATTTTACTCCTGTGATGGTCAATTACACAGGTTCAAAAATAATCATAGATACAAATTATGATGGAGAATTGACAGCACCACATTTCATCTCAGCGTAAATTCTTCTCTCTAGTTTGAGTTTGAGTATATTTCCACAACAATAAGAGAGGAGTAGTACAGAGTCAAGATACAACAAGGTGGTGGAGGAGGACTGAAAAAAGCATTAGCTTGTACGAGCAGTCACCCTTAAACAAATTAAACAGTACAGAACATAATACAACAATAGAGGAAAAGAACAAAGAGAAACAGAAAACAAAAAGAAAACAAAACAAAAGTAATTAGAACCCCCGTTGGGCATTCATCAGCAAAGAGTTGAGCCCCTCCCTTCCCCTCCCAACCTCAAAAGAATCGAACTATGTCTGCGGGACTAATTGAGACCCAGAAATGAGTTTGCCAAAACTTTAACGATTGTTATCGAGCCAGAGATTTGTAAACCAATGCTTTGGATGTAAACTGATTGTCTTAACTTCCACCTGTTACGTGCGGTTTATTTGTTTTACGAATGTCGATATTTGTTCGTGTGCTATTGTTTAATTACTTTCAGTCACTGTGCAGCCGTTGTGCAATCAATTACATATTTTTTGGGGGGAATATTGACTCACATCCCTTCCATGCCATTTTTTTGCTGAGAATCATGAAGAGTGTAATGACTGAAAAGTTCTCATAAAAAAAAAACAGAAGAAAAGTGCAGCTAGGTCCATCTTTCAATGATTTCAATAATTTCGAAATTATGTCACTTCGTGCTTTAGAGAACTTCCTCTTTTTCGGCAGCTGAAAAATGCCATCAGGATAAGAATATCTTTACCATAATGAGTTCAAATCATAATTCAGAAGAAGAAAAAAATATATAGATAACAAGATTATATTTTCAAGTTGTCAAATAAATCCAAACAAACCAAGACTAATGAATTGTCTGTGTTATCTCCACTACTCAACAATTTTCGGAGGGAGTGGTTAAATAACGACAATTTTACGCAATGTTTACGCAATTTTACGCAATGTTTACGCAATGTTTGCGCAATTTTACGCAATGATTACACGATTTTACACAATGTTTACGCAGCTGCTTCGGGGAGTATACGTCATACAATGAGCTAAATTTGCAGCTCTTCATATTTGCAGTGACGACGGTTTCACGCGATATATTTCAAAGTCGTCATTGGTAAAATCCAAAACGATGCGGATTCCTAGTTTGGAATAAACATTGTCGAGCACATATAATTTGTCTTGTTTTATCCTGAAATTCCCCTTTAAATCTTCTTTCACTACACGGCGTGTACAATATGGTGGCTATGTACTCCTACAAAATAGACATACATTACAGTTAACATTTTAAAATCTGAAAAAGAGTTTATAGATTCCCTAGTTGGTAACGAGTAACGCACGGTGATAGCATGATATTTTATTGTTATGAATACCCCCCATACACCCCACTCATCACACCTTTATAGGGGCTACAAGCCCCAACCATCATCATCATCGTTTTATATGACAGAGGTCTTTGTGAAGAACAACTTTACCATACTAACTAACAAACATCTTGTTCCGCTTTGGAAATATAGTCCTAGTTTAAAAGACTTGTCTGGGAATGTTCAGTTTGTAAATCTGGGCATTCTGGGCACACCAGGCATTCCTTAACTAAAAAAAACTACTCAATGCCGAGGGGTCCACCCACTTCCCTTAGACCCCTCCCCCAAGACGGCGATCACTATGTAAGTAGTATATCAATGAATAATGGGCCGGTCTAGGTGAAAAATGCCCGGGCCAGTTTAAAGACCCAATCCGCCCCTGGTTATGTGGCATATATTTATACTGCCACTAGAATCAGAAACCTTTTCACACACTCCTTAGTTTTATTTTCTTCATATTTCCAAGGTAGAATGTTAATATCATTGATACTGAAACCAATGTCATCATAAGGTCATGTTATGGGATTCAATATTTTAGATTCACACCTGTTGTAAACCGTATATCTCCATTACAAAAGAAAACATTTAACATTGAAATAAATAGAAAGAAACACGTAAAACGTTGAATCACGTGTGGGCCAGCACTTGATGAAGTCTTCAGCCTTTCCTAGAGGTAACTTAAACTCTGTGAGATCTCCCACATGAAATTTTACTCCTGTCCAGCTGTATCTTAGCTGTGTTTGGGTCAAGTTGTTTAGGATAGTTATCTTTATCTCATAGAACAATAATGATGGTTGCGTTTGTGTCTCCTCTAAGACCCAAAAGGTTTTCATTTGTTCCAGACATGTGGATATACACTATGTTTCATCTGGGAAAATGAAACTAAAGTATCCTGTTATAATGATCTTAGGCTGTTCAAGATCCCGTAACAGCATTTATAGCCTTCATGTCAATATCCACACAATAATACACATCTCTGCGTCAAAATTTAGAAAATAATAAACATAGAAAATAATCTTCTTTCTATGGGATATATGCGTAGGAAATGCATAGCTTTGTCCATGGAAATGTTTTTTTTTTAACAGCTTCGAATGTTAGTTGAGATTTCTGCCAAACCATTACAACCATTCAACCGATGAAACGTCTGGTGTTAAACAAACCGATCTGGTACGAAAGTGATTTATATTTTCATCTCTAGCTTCCAACGTTAAACAGACCGATCTTGTATCGAATTGGTTTATATTTTAATATCTAGCTTCCAACGTTGAACAGACCGACCTGGTACTGAAGTTGGCTGTATGTTAATCTCTCTCTTCCAACGTCGGGGTCCGCGGATAAAAATACCAAAAATGGCTGCACAGTGCCTGTAGGCTGTGTACACGCATGTTAGGTCTTGCTATAAGAATTTTGAATTTATTGTATTGAGGCTATAGCTTCGTGAAAGGTTAACAGAAGTTTTTGCTTCAAGTACACATTTACGAATAATGCAGTATGGGTGAGGGAGAGAAGCTTACAAACAGTTTCAGAATGGAAGCGTTTACGGATAAAATAAATAACAGCTAAACGGATTGGAAGCTGACTTTACTGGGAGGCTGCCCCTCCCCCCCCCCCCCGAGACTCTGCCGAGTCTGCTCACCAACGCGAATGAGTCTCCCTACATAAAAATTAGGAACTTGATGCTACGGCTGTTATATTTTGCTCCCCCTTTCTAACCCGGCGCGATCACAGGAGGAAGGAATCATACACAGATGCAATCACAGGAACGAATCGTTCATAGCGTGATGAATAGTAAGAATCGAACCAGCGCATTTAGCAATTAAAGAACAATTGGCCGATACGCCTTAAAAAAAGCATACCCCAGCCCTGGCAATACCAACCCCCCCCCCCCCGGGAAGGACAACTAAGCTAAGAAAATAAAGGTACATGTCGCGCCCTTTTATTGAGTTGATAAAATTGACTCTCACTTTTGAGGTAAACCTATACTAACCACAAGATTGTAACTTTGCCAAGATTATTTTAACGCGAGCTTAAACAAGAGATTTGGCTTTTGAATGGACCCCATAGTTATTATAGGCTGTGATACTGTGGATTGCCAGTCAACGAAATGAATATTCATAAACTTACCCTTGCAGCTTCTGGGGAAGATTTTCCAGCGTAGGTCATACTTTGTGAATGAGCAGGTTTCCACAGCAAAGGAGCACCTGTGGTAGAAAAAGGGAAGTGAAATTTCGTGCATATTCATGAGTTCGTTAACACGGCGACTAAGAAAACTCAAGCATAATAAAGGATAATTCCCAAATTGATTGTAATCATTTCTTGAAGAGAAAAGTTCAAATGGATTTATAAAACGAATTAAGAGCTCCGAGAACTTGATTCCTATAAGCATGATTTCATAGTTTTGAAAGCAGAACGTCTTATAGGGATAATAAGAAACAAGTACGTTTAACGCTGTTACGTTGTTTAAAATCTGACTCATTCGTCAAACATTTCTTCCTAGCATTTTGTATTACACGCAGAGATCTGATTTTTTTGGAGGGGCGGGCGGGGCCGGGGGGGGGGGTAGGGTGGTGTAGTATTTTGTAAATGCACCGAGCAACAACATAGTAAATAATGTCATCGTGGATATTTAACCGAAAAAGGTCTTATATTCCTTCATTATACTTTAATTATTAATACACAGGAAATATGGGTTTCAATGGGTAAAACTAATAACTTCTAAATGCAGATAACACTTAAAGTTATAAAAAAAAACAATCAAAATGACACCCAAAAAAAAATGAAGGATAAGTCATCAAGAAGATTTTAATAAGAAACTAAAACTTGGAACAAAATCTAGAAGGGTGACGTCACACCCCTCCTATCCTCTTCGTGGAACAAATGGATGGTTTCCCCATTCATAATAGGTTGCCTTTTATCCACAATATCTTGAGTACGGGACAAAGATATATTAAGCTTGGTTGCTTACACTCACAGGGCGGAATATATGAATAACGAAGGCCCAATTTATATTATTCAGTAACCTCAAAGCTATCTAATATTCGATTTTTCAGTTAGCTGCTTCCTGCTAGACTGAATACGCTCGCTTTGAAAATTGGCTCCTACGGCCTCACCACAATACACAGTAAGCCGCCATTGATTACCTAGTACGCTTGAAATTCCATATTGATGACGTCAGAAAGGAACAACTCAATCGAGCAGTAGCGTTTTCTCCTGCATTCGTTATTCATTTAAAGGGGGTACCATTACTAAACAGGGCGGAATATATTTATCTTTCAAAGGCATAACAATATTTTATTATTTTAATGTCAACAATGTGATCGTCATCATTGCATCAGTGAAACAATAACGAATACAAAAAAAAACAAATTTAATATGTTGTCCATAACGTACAGTATGGGAATCTTACATTATTGTACGGAGAGCCAAACGATCCATAAATGTCGAAAAAGAAAGTGAAGTGTCCAAGTTAATATATATATGTCCAATTCGATATCAACATGTTACATTTCCATATGAACATGCCGTAACAAAATACCAATATGTCATTACGTCTATCAACATGTCAAATTCAACATCAGCATGTCGAAAACTTGTAACATCATGCCACTACTACATTGTTCATGTCAACATTGCTTGCTAGATACAATATTGACGTCATGCAATAATTTTGATACATCGGTGCGCGCCATCGTTTTTTTAATGCCCAAAACTGTATATATATGTCGAGATAGTCATACGTACGAGGATGAGGTGGGGGTGGGGAGGGGGCAGTAGTCATACGTATGGGGTGAGGTGGGGTGGAGAAGGGGCAGTAGTCATACGTACGGGTTTCGATACTCGAAGACTGTATCATTCTCCCAAACGACACATATAGGGATCATGTATTCATGTTTACAGTTGTACTGCTTCTCACACTCACAGGCCGCATCAGCATCGTTCATGTTACACTGCGAGAAAGGAGACGGACAGTATGGGAAGTCAGTTTCATCGCATGGACCTGAAGGAGGGGGGGATGGAGAGAAAAAAGAAATGAGGCAAAATCACAAAAAAAAAAAAAAAATAAGTCACGATGAAATTCAGGCAAAGTCAAATCAATTTTGGAGAAAAAGTCCCCTAGTATAATCACTTTCCGAACTGGATAGCTATTTATAAAGTTTAACTGGTGATAAAAATATCGAAAAATCAAACAAAAAAATGACAAAAGCAACCAAAACACGAGGATGTAATATTACGATTGTTATTGGTTACCGTATATCATTACGTTTTTCTTTTTCTTTTTCATGGCATTCTTATCTTGTTTGATTACGATAATCTTACGAATCGAATTATACCTAAGGTTCATGACGTCAGCGACGTCAACTTCATTAATTAAGTTCCTAACTTTATCCTGATTTGGATATTTCATTACAGATATATAATACGTGCATGAAGGCGCGGACACAATTCTCGGGGAAAAGTGTCCGTGAGACGCCCGGACACTATTCCCTGCCACAAAGGCGCTTCAGCAAGCCAGGTGTGAAAGCCCCTGATTCCAAGGTTTAAGGACTGTATATATTTTGGAGGCTGTGAAAATATGATCTTTGAGGGCCTGACGAAGAAGTACTCGAGTGGCAAGGTGGAAAGCAGCATGTTGAAGTAAGATGATGAGTGAAATGAGCTGTTAATCTTCCATTTCGTTCACGACATTCGATTACTTTTGTTTACATCTTTCAGTATAAATACTTGCATGTGCAGACTTTCGTCTCTTGATCTTTGACCCCGTGATGATCTCCCGAACAAGCGAAGCCCTCGACACAATCAGCATCAGTACCACAGACTTCGTAGTGTTGTTTTCCACAAAGACATATACAGTCATAATAGTAGGAGTAGGTGAAATTCACAGCGCCGGAAACACCATACGGGTCCTTGGGTGCGTCACAGTTACACTCTTCCCGCTACATTAATAGAAACAACACATCAAAGAAGTCTTTCCTTGAACTAGTAGGTTATGCATCATGCCAACTGAGCAATTGAACAATTTTCTGCAAAATGTTAAATTGACAACTTGTCGTATCTCGTCAACTCAACATTTGTCTGCAAAATGTTCAAGTTTTCACTTCATTCTATTGTTCACTTCATGTTCAGTTAGAATGAAGTGAACAGTTTTCAGAAAATTGTTGCATTGACGAGATATGATAAGTTGTCAATTAAAAATTGTGCAGAAAATTGTTCAATTACTCAGTTGGAATGAAGTGAACAATTGAACATTTTTCAGAAAAAATGTTGAATTGACGAGATATGATAAGTGGGCAATTGAACATTTTGCAGAAAATTGTTGAATTGACGACAAATTATAAGTGGTCAATTCAACATTTTGCAAAACATTGTTCAATTGCTCAGTTGGAATGAAGTGAACAATTGAATTTTTTTTTAGAAAAATGTTGAATTGACGAGATCTGATAAGTTGTCAATTAAACATTTTGCAGAAAAATATTTCAATTGCTCAGTTAAAGCAACTGAGCAATCCAACATTTTTTTTTCTGAATTTTGATAAGATATTAACTTGTTATCTAAACAATTTACTGAAAACTGTTGACTTATTGGGGCACAGTTTTATTATATTGATGGCACTTTTAAGCTTTGGTTAATGTAGGATACTCTGATCAAACATGTAGTCATATTTTACTGAAGAATCCCTCCGAGGGGTTGAAGAAGTTCACCTCTATTGTTTGCGTTTTCTAATCGAACTTCAGTAAATGTGTTCCTGAAGGCTGGGTCCTCGCCAACACACAAACTTGCACATGAAAACGCACGACTTTACCCCTCTTAAGACAAGCTTACCATTGCGTTTACTATTAAATGATTGATTTTGCGCTATGAATCCTGCTGACGAAACTATGCCAAATATTTCGAAATATTAAACTGGAAAGTTTCTCTAAGCATTCAATGAAACATAGAGAACTTTTGTTTCACAACAAATTCAATCCGGTTGTTTTGGGTGGATTTCATTACAGCATAGAATGCAATATAAAGATAACTCGGCGACAGAAAGCAGGAATAGGAATAAATATTATACTAATGTAGCTTAAAACATCGATGGATGACTCGACGTAACTTTGCGTGTTTCGTAATGCTGTTAATGATTACAGGCTTGTACGCAGTAAAGTTATAACATATCGTTGTTAATACATACATGGTGTACGACTCGACGTAACTTAGCGTGTTTCGTAATGCTGTTAATGATTGCAGGCTTGTACGCACTAAAGTTATAACATATCGTTGTCAATACATACATGGTGCACGACTCGAGGTTACTTGGCGTGTTTCGTAATGCTGTTAATGTTATTGGCTTGTACGGAGTAAAGTTATAACAAATCGTTGGTAACACAAACATGGTGTATACGACTCCACGTAACTTGGCGTTTTTCGTAATGCTGTTATTAATAACAAGCTTACACACAGTTAAGTTATGACATATCGTTGTTAATACATACATGATGCACGACTCGACGTAACTTGGCGTGTTTCGTAATGCTGTTAATGTTATAGGCTTGTACGGAGTGAAGTTATAACATATCGTTGTTAATATATACATGTTGCACGACTCGACGTAACTTGGCGTGTTTCGTAATGCTGTTAATGTTATAGGCTTGTACGGAGTGAAGTTATAACATATCGTTGTTAATATATACATGTTGCACGACTCGACGTAACTTGGCGTGTTTCGTAATGCTGTTAATGTTATAGGCTTGTACGGAGTGAAGTTATAACATATCGTTGTTAATACATACATGATGCACGACTCGACGTAACTTGGCGTGTTTCGTAATGCTGTTAATGTTATAGGCTTGTACGGAGTGAAGTTATAACATATCGTTGTTAATACATACATGGTGCACGACTCGACGTAACTTGGCGTGTTTCGTAATGCTGTTAATGTTATAGGCTTGTACGCAGTAAAGTTATAACATATCGTTGTTAATACATACATGGTGCACGACTCGACGTAACTTGGCGTGTTTCGTAATGCTGTTAATGATTACAGAATTGCACGCAGTAAAGTTATAACATATCGTTGTTAATACATACATGGTGCACGACTCGAGGTTACTTGGCGTGTTTCGTAATGCTGTTAATGTTATTGGCTTGTACGGAGTAAAGTTATAACAAATCGTTGGTAACACAAACATGGTGTATACGACTCCACGTAACTTGGCGTTTTTCGTAATGCTGTTATAAACAAGCTTACACGCAATAAAGTTATAACATATCGTTGTTAATATATACATGTTGCACGACTCGACGTAACTTGGCGTGTTTCGTAATGCTGTTAATGTTATAGGCTTGTACGGAGTGAAGTTATAACATATCGTTGTTAATATATACATGTTGCACGACTCGACGTAACTTGGCGTGTTTCGTAGTGCTGTTAATGATTACAGGCTTGCAAGCAGTAAAGTTATAACATATCGTTGTTAATACATACATGATGCACGACTCAACGTAATTTGGCGTGTTTCGTAATTGATGTTGATGGTTACAGGCTTGTACGCAGTAAAGTTATAACATATCGTTCTTAATACACACATGGTGTACAACTCGACGTGACTTGACGTGTTTCGTAATGCTGTTAATGATTACAGGCTTGCAAGCAGTAAAGTTATAACATATCGTTGTTAATACATACATGGTGCACGACCCGACGTAACTTGGCGTGTTTCGTAATTGATGTTGATGGTTACAGGCTTGTACGCAGTAAAGTTATAACATATCGTTTCTAATACACACATGGTGTACAACTCGACGTGACTTGACGTGTTTCGTAATGCTGTTAATGATTACAAGCTTGTACGAAGTTAAGTTATAACAGGCTGTGTACATATTTGAGGCGCCTGATACCTGCTTGTATCACTCAACCAATTTTGATGTTGACCGGATTTTGGTTTTGGAAGTTTTGACACATGCGCGATGTCAGAGAAATTTCTACTCTAGACTATTAATAATTTAATAACTGACAAATTCATCACAGGTTATAGGAATCTGAAACGTATCTCGTCAGAATCACTGAATTGACGACGATACAACTGTACGACAGAACATAATTGAGAGACAATGTCATTTCTGATAACCATGATCCTGCAAAACGAATACCACACTTTCGTTCTAACACTAACAAGGTACTTTATGCCAACATATTTTAACCAAAAGGACACACAATTGACCAATCAGGAAGAGCGATATAGATTGTGCAATTATATCTTGCAGTGGAAATAAGCAGAACAAATTAACATCGTATAAATTTGGTATATTTCTAAGTTTGGCAAAGTCACACCTTGTCAGCATATTATGAGCAAAATCGTATGTTCCGAATTTCCGACAACATACAATCAATTGCATAATGGGCCGAAATTTTCAATACATGACATTTTTTGTATATATTCCTGCTTTGTCAACCATGATTCCTGTCTCACGTTTGTTTGAATAGATTTAAAGAATCCTGCCAATGTGGCCAAAATAACGATACATATATATAAATATGTATGTATATGTATGTATATATGTATATGTATGTATGTATATGTATGTATATATATATAGTATTAATTCAATGTAAAAAAAAACCAACAAATATTATTCCTGCTTTGTCAACTATAAGCCCCGTCTCATTTGGTTTTCTTCTTTTCAATTGGAATACACGTGGATCTGCTTTGTCAACTATATGAGTCCTGTTCAGTTTTGTTTTCATCATCACTGTCAATTGAAAAGCGAAAGTGACACGTACAAGACTCACAGTTGACAAAGCAGGGATACTGTTTTTGTTTCCTTCGAAATTACATTTTAATTGCTTTAAAATTCTCTCTCTCTCTTTCTATTATTATTCTTTATACATTGTGTTCATTAAATATTTCTCGTTACATACTTACAGCACACAAAATGGTCAGGTAATTCTTCTTTATAGCGCACCCGACGGCAACACAGGCGGCAAAACAAAGAAGACGAAAGATCATCGTTTGATTCATTCTGATTGGTCAATCTCAAGTCTTAGCGGCTGGAACAACGAAAGATCTTTCCAAGATGGCGAACTCGTAAAACGCGAAAATGATGTTTTTTCCCCCTTTCTTGACAACTTGTTGCATCCAACTGCTTGTGAGAGAGACACATCAGAAGAGAATAAAACATCAAGCGCTTCGAAAATAGGATTTATTTTGCCCGATTCAGTATTTGTTTGATCGATTTCATGTAGGCATAAAGCCCAGAGCATCTGTTATCGATATGTAAGTTTGCTTAACATCCAGTCTTAAAGCTTCATGTGTGCAATGTGAATTCACACAGCGGACCTTTTGTGGTACAACAGTAATATACTAAATCCTATAGGGTATGCTCAATCCTATAGCGGGTAAAAAACACCACAAAAACACATACGGTATCGTACACTCTGTCATTTTGTTTATGATAAAAATCGCACCACGAAAATATTAGACAAAATCATTGGAAGTTAGTTTGCAATTTGAAATAAAAGATATATTAGTAAGGCCTACAATGCATTTTTCGTGGGCTATGAAATTTGTTTGCAATGCATGAAAAATTCGCTAATTAGATGTGATATTAAAAATGGTTGTATTCATATATAGAGAATATTATATGGAAACTTATCCTATAAACGAGTCAGTATTACGTGGGTGTGGGTTTGGGGTGGGGGGGGTGTGTTAAGAACGTTACAGAGTAACTTCGGAAGCAGCATTTTCAGAAATTTTTTTGTTGTTCTCTCGCAGCGATTCTCATACGAAAAAATATTTCTCGGAAAGAGGAATTAGTCCACAAATGTAATTGGAATGTATGTCCTTCTCTTTGATCGTTATTTTTTTACCAACTTGTTTTGTTTTCTAGTGGGAGAGATTGTATCTCCTTCACCCCCCCCCCCTGTCCATACACCCCTGATCCCATAACAGTGTGTAATAATCGCATGACTAAGCTACTACTTCATTGTTAGATCGCATAATAATGGGAATGGCCATCATTATGAAAATAAAAAAAATCTGATTTTTGCTGGTTAAGTGTATATGATTCATCAAAATATACAAAACCTTTTTGTTTCGCGATGAAATGGTCACTATAATTGAAATCATTTCCTACTCACTAAAATTCATTCGGTGATGAAAAATGATAGTTTTGGTATAATACTTGTTGCAGTATTGACCAATTCAAAAAATTTGCTTGTAACATATTACCAATAAACGGTTACATCCCTAGTTGGGCGATTGGTCATTTGACAGCAGTAGATTTTGCTTTAAAGAAATGATTCGTTTAAAAAATAAATACCATTGATTGAACCAACAGGACGCACCTGATAAACCCAGGAAGAGCAGTATAGATTGTAAATAGAGCAGTCGTCTCTTGATGAAAATCAATCCCATGTACGTGGTAACTTTATCCAGCAGCCGTAGTTGTTTTGTTTACACAGTCGGAATAGCTGACAGATAGCATGTTATCCACTGCGCATGTTCGGTGGGAACCGTGACAACGTTTAGTTTAGTTCATTCTCATGTGTCACGTTTACATATTGAATTACGTCAGTTTACAGAGCACTCAAACTATTGCAATTGAAATGTTTACTGAGGTCACGTGACTCTATCAACCTACATCTGTACTTCTGTCCATCCATAATTTAGAACTTTCCAAAAACATTCCTCCTGTGTTCATTCCTTGAACAAAAGTCTTTAGCCACTTCGGTTAAATCCTTAGCATGTACAGACTAAAATAAATAAATAAAATATTAAAATTAACAAAGGCTTAAGATATCCAAAAGACAGTTCTTAATCAAAGGGGCACATTTTATTTGCCCGTAGGGCACATTTGCTATTTTGGAAAAATGTGCACCCCCCGGCTCCTACCCCCCTGGTCACGAACCGTATGCACAACTACGACGACAACGTGCGTTCTCATCCTTTCTATGATTCGTCATAACTTGATGTTGCACGAACAACATGTTATTGAGCTAAGCTAGCAATCGCACGCGATACGCGCTTGCTATAAATAATTATTACACGGCTAATACACTGCGATTACGACATTTGTTTTTAGGTCACTGCACATCTGGCTGTCTTACAAAATATGAAAGCTTATATTGTCCATCAGTTAAGTTCGTCAAATGTATTAAAGTCCAGACATTTGACAATAAACAAGAATCATCCTACTGGAAAAATTGTAAAAGAGCAATATGTTTGTCTTTCTGATATAATATGTAAAAGAGCATGTAAAAGAATTCAAACAGGAAACAAAATCTGCTGATAATATGATATCATTTGATAATGATGAAACTGGCAAAACATTGCACCAGATCGCATCTAAGGACCTTCAATTGTTCAAAGCTGCTACTACTGGATCAGCATGTGATGGTCGAAGCTGTTGCCCCTAGATCATCAACGCTGGTTGAACATGCTACTACTAGATTAGCAACGTTGGTTGAAGTTATTTCTACTTACCCAATTTGATCTTACTTTGAAGGAAGCAATATGCTCAATTATATACAATTATATATATATATATATATATGTATATATATATATTAATATACAGTATTTCCAATACATACCAAAATGGTAGCATCACAGGGATGGGAAACGTTGTGTTACATAATGGAAACATGGCTTCTTCTTCTTCTAGGTAGTTTGGCATCACTCTCGCTACCTGTCTTCAGAGTCAGATATTGGTTGTTAGATATTCCTGAAAAGGTATTTATTATGTTTACTGTTTAGGAAAGTATTTAAGACCAATTCGCTCATATGCCTCGTGTAATCATGTGATTATGTGATATTATGTGATCATCTAGTGATTACATGAAGATTACTTCTCGTTCTCTTTTGTCTCATGAACAATAATACAAATATCCACATGTTGTAACGTAGCTATAAAGAATGATATTTAGATTTTAGAGATATACAAAGTATGGAGGAGCCTATATTTTGCAAAACATTATGGTCAGAAGCTACTACAGAGGTTCACAAGTTAGAAACACCTCTTAGGTTAAATTGACTGTAGCGAGGAATTTTCCATGGGAGAGGCGAAGTCTGTAGGCAAACTTTCTAAGCTTCGCGCCACCGTGGTTGGCGCGAAGCATACAAGAAAATTTTGGCCAAAAATGCCTCCCAGATCGCTGGAAATGACACTTCGCAGGACTTGTAAGTTGCTTCTAAGCATTTTCTATTTTGAAATTACTAGCTATATTATCAAAAAAAAAACAAAAAACATATGCTCAGGGGAGGGGGGGGGGCGGTCGCCGCTTCGCCCCCTTGGCTAAGCGCCTGATTAACTGTAATAAACCAAGAAAACATGGTCCTTAACAAATGGGTTAATAGACTTCGACATGAGTTTTATAACTGAGTGTCTAGTTCCGGACACTGAATCTTCTAAAACTGGTACCTGCAAAATACGTTAAAATCTGACCTTTTATTCAAAATTATTTTGTATATTATAAAACATATCAAATATATAGAAATTGTATAAAACAACACCCTTATTTTATATTTGATCATTCCAGTTTTGTCAGTATTGTAATGTAATCCAATCTTGGTAAACAATATACAATCAAAAATTCACGATGCGACCTTCTCACGCAATGCTTAAAACATTTCTCTAAAAAATAAATACTAAGAAACTTATTAACGAGATTACATAAGGAAGTCTGTTATCGACATCTTTCTGACAGAACAATATATAGCTTCTCTGTATATTTGCGTCTAGCAAGACGTTGTCCGTCAATGTTATAGGCTGCAGGAACAAAACGGTCAAGGATTAACAATTGAAACATTGAAACAATGTGTTCATAGATGTTGTTTTGTGGTTTCGATCCAATGTATTGTGCGAGGGATATTATCCCGGCATACTCGATTATTTCATCTCTTTGTCACAGGGGTAGTTGCAAGGTACATGTGGCTTGTTTATTTGGGTAGATAACTTCACTCCTGCCCGTCAAATCAGTATCGAGCCCATCCCTGATTCGAACCATAAGTTTGCACGAACAGAAATCACAAGGTTTCTGCTATGCCTAGCTTCACCACATACGTCAAAAACCAAGCTTAAAATTGGGAAATATATAAATGTTTCGCCTTTATCACTCTTGTCGATAAGAACAAATATGGAAGATAAGTGTAGTTAGATAACGAACGTTTTGCCTTCCAAATCGCACTCTTAATTGGTCTTAACTGTAAGAGTTTGCTATTCGTCCATGTTAATTCGATTGATCTAAACAGGTAATCAGCAGATTTTGAAATGCGCATGCTCGAAGTGAAATCACTATAATACCTGCGACAGATTTGACATTACGCAAATCTCTAAATTGAAAATCATGTATTATTCAAGATGAGATCGGAATACAAATAATTTGAAAGTCACTTTTATCCTTGGCGATTATTCACGTTCATAATAAATGACGTCACTATATATGGGGTGGAATGTACTTTATACAGATTAAAACGCTGGTATGCAGTGTAGTGTTATAACTGTGTATTCAACATCATTTACCCTTACAATAATAAAAACATACACAATATATATACTACGGTCACCTATTTAACATACTTCTGAAACAATGTCGTAACCAGAGTTCTCGGTATATGTGTGTGCTTGAGGAGAGTGAGCATTCGGTGGGGGGGGGGGGATATGCTTGCACAACTGACGAGTGAAAGTAATATATCATAGGAATGTTCAGTTGATTTTTATCGAGTTTGACCAGTTATGTAGATTATAAGCTCAACCTTTCAGAAGCATTTCAAATTCAGTAAATTAAATATTAAAGAAGTGAAGACCTTTAAGTGATATCAAATAGCATTTCTATACAAATACCTTAACACCTGCAATTGGCTTCCCAGTTTTGTACAAGTATAAGTTAAAGATATATCTTTATTAAGGTGCACTAATAATTCTAGAGCGTTAACATTAATAATTCAGTTTTCTTTACAGCACACTTCAGTCAACCTAATTTATATTTTAAATGTAGAATACGGTAACGTGAAAACATCCCAAAGGTGCTCGTCTGTCTAGAGTCAATATGTTAGAAGTTTTCTGTCCTGAAAGGAAACTTACACAGAAGTACATTAGCAACATAATTGATGCAAGGGCGTTTTTAAGCTGCAGCGCCCTTCTTCTATCAGCTAGAGAGAGCCATTTATAAATCTATAAATATAAATATATATAGGCTATATAAATATATATATATATATATATACATATCTATACATATACATATACATATCCAGAATATCCAGAACAGTGAAAAAACTTCCAGCCTCCACCGGGATTCGAACCCGGGCCTCCCGCTTTGTACGCGGACACCCTAACCAACTAGGCCATGGGCGCTGATTGTATGTCCAGAGGTTCGAAACCGGTAAGGAAGGTCGTAATTTCACTGTAGGCGCTTGGCACCTGAATCGAACAATACTAGTTCTGTTTTTGGTGACATATTTTGCCTTACTCTAGAGATCAAACATGATGCTAACCAACTCGAAAATCATTTGTGATTCTTAAAGCCGGATCTCGAAAGACATACTTTGAACAGACTTTATTTTAATCGAATGGAGGTGAACGACAAAGGCAAATGAATATATATAAATGAAACCGTAATGAGAAGGAAAATCCAGAACAGTGAAAAAACTTCCAGCCTCCACCGGGATTCGAACCCGGGCCTCCCGCTTTGTACGCGGACACCCTAACCAACTAGGCCATGGACGCTGATTGTATGTCCAGAGGTTCGATATATATATATATATATATATATATATATGTATATGTATATATATATATTTATTATATATATATATATATATATTTATAAATATATATATATACATATATATATATATTTATATATATATATATATATATATATATATATTTTTTTTTTCTATAAACAAAGACTAGTTTTTGTAAGACCAGAAATTGTTTTGAGAACCTATAGATTGAAAGAATAACAGAAAGGTGCGAATTAATTATGGAAAAGTTCGGACAATATGTCCAAATGTTAGGTTATTTAAAATCTCGGCCATAATAAGGTGGGTATTTAATCGGTTTTCCCATCGGTTGGAGGAGGGTTGGGAAGGGGGGGGCGTAGTTCTTCTTCTTGAAGGTAGATAAATTAATGGTCTTTTCTGCCAAGCATGGTATAAAAATAATTAATCTCCTACCATCTTCCTTGGATGAAAACGTGTCATTATTCTCGGTGGGCTATTCCTGGCGCACATTAACAGATATAAGGAAACATCAATTGAGTCTAGGTATGTATGTGTACATACTAAATACGTGTCGTTGTTTGTATACGCAAGTCGGCAAATGAGACATCAGTGTCTATACGAGGCGATAGGAAGGGACGTGTATGGACCCCTCCCCCACCCCCTAAAACAAGTAGGTAAATGAGAGGGTTGAGAAGAGGGCGCCATATCATCTAAACTTATACTCAAAAACATACTTAGTATAATGACGCAAAGTGAGCTATTCTTGAGAGACTTGAAAGAAATTCATTTTCCTATTAATTAATTTATATATTGTTTCGTGAGAGGGAAATATCACCGACTGACTTATGCGTGACCGCTTTATTTTGTGTTATCACGCATTGTGTAAAGTATATACTTAACACTTATCAGACCTTATTAGTTAAGTGTTAAAGGGGAACGGATGTTCCAAAATAAGAATTAGACTGCAGTCATTTGCAAAAAGTACTTTTGAGCCCTTCAATACCCTTTCAGTACCATGTCTTTAGATTATGAGACTGCGCTCTATAGCATTCGTTTAGACATTTGAAACTCGATTCCTTTTCCATAGTTTTCAATGGTTATATTAAAACGGCCGAATTTCCGTCTACGATTCGAACAAGGTACACCATACAGGGGCGGATCCAGGGGGGGGCCGACCCGGCCCCGGCCCCCCCTTTTTGGAAATCAGTTGCGTTTTTTTTTATGTGGGAGTACTTCAAATTCCTAATAGGCATAACTTGGTGAAAGAAAAGCCTAATATATATCCAGCTGCTCTTCCCTGAAACGCGATCGTTTTTATTCCAAATTTGAAACTAAGGCAATTACCAGGCCTACGCGACATCACGTATTAATTAGATACGGCTCAGTACTATAGTGCTGACTATTACTGTCAGGGAAAATCAATGCACAGCAAGTATATCATAATTATCTCAATGAAAGGGGTGTAGGCGGTTTTACACTATCTAACGCAACGTAGTCGCCAAGAACCTGAAGTATTTTTAAGGGAGGGCCCGAGGAACATGAACTTATAGCATGCTCCTCGTGGTGAAACATAATTGCACCTATTAGGTGAATTGAGTGTACTGTTAATAGTAGGAGAGACTAGTGTAGGTTCTTATGACCAACTAGACCGGTTACTGCTCTCAAACTTTATAGGAGGAGCTTCATCAGTAGTAGCCTTTGAATATTTTATATTTGGCCTGGGCGTCTCGTTCTCAAAATGCATCTATTTTCTGTGCACGAGTTTTTATGGACTCATAGTGCAGCTATAAGAGCATCTAAAAGAGCTTCGTGTGAACCTTGAGAGTCAGCTGATTCTTCGTTAGTATGAAAAAACCTTGAGCTAACAAGTAAACCTTTGAGATTTTGGGCCCTTTTGTATAGGCTAGAATCGGTTCTTTTGGAAACAGTTTGGATAATTCCGCGTGCAGGGGCGTAGCGAGCGGGGGTGGGGGGGGGGGTGGGTAGTGTATATAATAATTTGGTCGCTGTCGGCAAATTTTGGGTCTGTCGGCAAAAGGAGAAAAGGTGAAGAGAGCGGAAGGGGAAGAAAGAAGGAAAGCTGAATAGAGAAAAGGAGAACGGAGCTTCTTTATCGGTTATTTCGATTTTCCAGTTCTTCATCTGATAAACTGATTCACCAATCCAATCACCCGACGCCTGCAAGTTAAAAACCTCTCGGCAAATAACTGATAATGTCACGGCCGTCAGTATAGCTAATGTAGCCAGGCTCAGCTAAGCGAGTGCCAGAATCGCCGGCAACTCAGTGAAAGAAATGGAATTAAAGGCTTCCGTATAGGCCGTAGCCCATGAGTCGTGCTATCGTGTGCAACGTGTTGTTATTATCCTCTGTTCAGAATGACGTCATCGCAGATGTCATTCGTTCTCCGTGGAAAACTTAAGGGCACGGCTCACGAATTGCACACAATTTTTAACGTTTCTCGCTTGTATATCAATGAATGTTGTTATTTCTCATTATCGGAAAGTTTTCTGAACATTTTCATCACGAAGTTTCACTATTTCAACGATCGGTGAAAGAGAAAACACAGTTCGATAATTGGTCCCAATTAATTCTTCTTCTGCCGACTGCCATAAAAATAATATCGAAATGGAAATTCTACGGTGCCAAATTTGACTTGAAATATGCACCAGATTGCATCTAAGGACGTTTCAAAACTAAAAAATTTCCAAAGGGGAGGGGGACACCCCCTCCCCTTAGACCCCTCCCCCATTTCATTCACCACTTCCAGATCCGTCGGCAAATCAAATTTGACTTAAAATATGCACCAGATTGCATCTAAGGACGTTTCAAAACTAAAATATTTCCAAAGGGGAGGGGGACACCCCCTCCCCTTAGACCCCTCCCCCATTTCAGTCACCACTTCCAGATCCGTCGGCAAATCAAATTTGACTTAAAATATGCACCAGATTGCATCTGAGGACGTTTCAAAACTAAAAAATTTCCATAGGGGAGGGGGCCACCCCCTCCCCTAAGACCCCTCCCCCATTTCAGTCACCACTTCCAGATCCGTCGGCAAATCAAATTTGTTGCGTTAGATAGTGTAAAACCGCCTACACCCCCCTTTCATTTAATAAGTATATCATAATTATCTCATTGAACATATCTTGTTTCATGTTTTTTCTTGGGGTGAATCTGGCGTCATAATTTTCGCGCAAAAGAAAAAACGAATCGACGCAATAATAGTGTATGCATTGTACATGCACTGTTGAGCGTTCTTAAATATGTGTCTATCGAGAAAAAATATGTGCACAAAAAAGCGTGTCTGCAACGTTTCTGGTTTTCTAGTTTTTGGCGAAATGTTTCACTATTTTGCATCTAAGCACTCACAATTAACCAAAAATTTCCAAGGAGGACTGGCCCCTCCCCTAGACCCCTCCCCCAGGACGCAGATTACTAAAGTGCTACCATCGGGATGTCGGCCCCCCCTTTCTCAAAATCCTGGATCCGCCCCTGCCATAAATGGCTTACAATAGTTAAACAAGTTGGAAACGAGACACCACATCGTATTATATTGGAACAGGAAATTCGCACCATCTCTTATTCAGGATCATATACGGTATTTAAAGTTTCGAATAAGTTGAATATTTCGCATTATGTGACCCGATTTTCATACTGAGTTGAGCGATCGTTGATTCCAAATAACATTAGAAGGAACGTACGAACTTGCAACAAGAAGAAGAAGACAAAATGGGACCAGGCAATTTGTCTAGAGCCCTTCTGGTCGGGATCCTGTTGGCCTACTTGGTGGGAACTGTCTTGAGTGAACTAGAACTGAATCCAGAGGTATGGCTAAAGTATTTCATATCTGTCTTATAAATTGATCCTTTATTTGATAGTCCCGCTCCTAGTAGGCACTTGTCTTTGTTCTATCTGCACACGACGTGTAAAATAGATAAGATTTAAGAGATAATTTGGCCTCCTTCTAGTATGCGCACACATATAATATGTACATAATGTGTATGCACATATACTGAAGTGCATGTACTTCTCATAAAGTCATGCGCGCGAACATATATGTTTACAAAAAGCAAACTATTTATTCCTTCTAGTACTCGCACATATTGAATGTATATTATGTACATTCAAATATATATATATATATATATATATATATATATATTTATATATATATATATATATATATATATATATATATATATATATATATATATATATATATATTGTATGCACATATAATGAAGCGCATGTACTTCTCATAAAGTTATACGCGCACATATATGTTACATAAAGCAATCTATTTATTTGTTCTAGTATGTGCACATATTACATGTATAGAATGTACATCCATAACAATAGTATATGCACGTATGATAACGTGTGTGCACTTCTCATGAAGTCATACGCGTGCACATAGGCGTTACAGAAAGAATACTATTTGTTCCTTTTTGTACGCGCACATTTTATGTGTATATAATGTACACTCATATGCATATATAGTGTATGCACACATAATAAAGCGCATGTGCTTCTCATAAAGTCATGCGCATGCAATTATATGTTACAAAATGTACACTATTTATTTCTTCTAGTATGTGCACATATTACATGTACATAAACACCCATTTATATAGTATATGCACACATAATAAGTGCGTGCACATAAAGTCATGCGCGCGCACATGTATGTTATGAAAAACACACTATTTATTCATCACGATCGTACAGGATTCTTCCAAGTATAAAAGTATATAATGTTGTCCCATAATGACGTATGAAATTATTCTGTAGAATATATGTATCAGCCTGCAATACCGAAGTATTGATGGATTTAATCCCCTCGAACCAGCAGGTTAGCCCCACCCGCTGGGGCATCTTCAGTTTCTATTTTTATCATTTTATTTCACGAAAATGTACCGATTTCCAATATCTTGAATAGCTTACGCTTTGGTTACTCTCTAGAATTTCGGTAACATGCCTACCTAATATTTATCATGACAAAGCAAGAAGACATATTATTTTCCAATCATGCAAATCTAGCAAATTACGAGAATCCAACCGATGCGATCATTTCCTGGTAGTACAGTAGATGCATGTATGACGTTTGCTAAACTAGTGTAGAGGTTTATCAAGTAAGAAAAAAATGAATTTTACTTCACTTCTACAATTCTTCACAAAAAGCACAAAAAGCAGTGACGTCCTGAGGAATTGAAAGGGTGGGGGCAAAATTCTACCCCCTCACCCACCCGGAATGATTTAGATTGGGGTCTGAAGCTTGGCGGAAGGCTTCATACCCCAATCCATGGGTCCATGGGACCCAGTAATTTGTCTAATTCTTCTCCAACTGATATAAAAACATACCCCCAAATGAACTTTTCACCCCAACTGACAACGAAGGTGATTCATTCCTCACCCCCCACCAACCCCCACCATACCCCGCCCACACTTCCATTGCGCACGACACTGAGAGTGAAATGAAGATATCAATTGTAAGATATCGTACTAACAAACGTTATAAGCAGCGCATTTAATCCTCCGTATGAATTGTAGTCGACAACGCTCTTCACGACAAAATGACAATGACAAGGCTGACATCTCTACCGTAACAGGTTTTTTTTTAAGGTTAATGGGAATCTATTTAATTACCTAATTAAAGCTGTCACCTTTACCGTACCAGGTTTTGTCACGTTTTATGAGAGACCCGTAATACAGCTTTCAGTTTATTGTCACTCTTAAAATCTAATCGAAAAACTTCAACAGAACGTCGGGAAAGTCCTCATTTAGGACCTTTAAGCCCACAGAAGGGCTGACGTGTGAAAATAGGGTTAATTGGGGATTACTTCAAATATTTTCCGCATAATCATCTCCTCCTCGTGACGCCTGAATCGTGTATAAATCGTGTGTTATGTCTAACACATTGATACGCATTGATACGCTTTGATACGCATTGATACGCATTGTCACAACTAAGAGCGGCCATCCTGTGATCAGATTTTAAGTTCATTTTAATGAACCTTAGAGAGAGTCCCTATTCAAGAGTGAATGTTCTTATTTTATAATATTACCTACGCAATCTGTTTATAACATCACGACAAGTGGGTCTACCTGCACGCCGAGTACTTTGAAAGATGTAAAAGATGTTGCCAACCTCGACACCCTAAGAGTTGGTAGTCTATGTGTGAAGAAAGGATTAATATATGTGACATGGTATGTAATTACATCGCACATTCTATGGAACAGCAATAATCAGATCATTTTTATTGTCCTATTGGTTTTGGCTATGTGTACTTTGGGAGACATTATTTCATTGTTAGGATATTTTCTTTCACCTCGACGGACCAATTTCCACTTTTAATTAATGATAATTTTTTTCTTCAATTTGAAGCATTATATTTGGTTTAATAAGTGATTGGCTTTAATTGTCTGCGACGAATTGTTG
Organism: Apostichopus japonicus; assembly: GCF_037975245.1. NCBI lineage: Eukaryota > Metazoa > Echinodermata > Holothuroidea > Aspidochirotida > Stichopodidae > Apostichopus > Apostichopus japonicus. Next base: position 23,630,714 of record NC_092576.1, read on the forward strand.
CAGCTGCATCGAATTATCCATAATTATTAGAAGGGGTTTGGTTTATCATCAGCAAATTCATGGTAGTCTATCCAGAGAGCTGCTACTCTAACAGTTCCCTGGTCTACCAATCCACATATAGAAAGTTTAAACCAGGGTGCTGCTACTCTAGAGTAGCACTCTAGAGTAGCAGCTCCCTGGTTAAACAAAGACCAACATTAAAATGAAACTTGTAAAAAAAAATCCAATGCTAATCATGAACAATGTCCCTTTCTCATAGATGGTTGTTGTTCAATACAGTGCAGCGATGTCATATGATAACCTGTTGCATTGACTAAATTTACCTTTCAAGACACACATCACCACATCTCTGCCATCCTGTATTTGAAAACATAGCTTCTAACTTGATATAGAGGAAGGGAGTGAAACAATAACAAAAGAATTTAAATTAAAAGAATTGTCTGGTGGAAGATTTGGATACATTGTCCTCATAGTTCTTACTTTCTCTTTTTAACCATGTGAAAATTGTCGACGTTTTCGACGTTTTCTTATTGTAGAAATCTGGTAATCAAATTCACCAGTTTCTCACCGAAAGCACCGCTTGTTAGAACACATTTGGTGAATGACGTAGTGAGTGAAGGCAAATAAGCAACACGAGCGACTTGAAGTTAGCACTCTCATTTCCGCAGCAAATACACTCTCGCGTGTACACGCACAGGTGATTGCTTATTATGTATTACGTACAACCGCTAACGTACGTATACAGCCTACCATTCCTAGTTATTTATTATGATTGTCATGGTTCCTTATATAGCTCAAATACTATAAAACATATATATTCATATGCGCTTTACATGATGAAGAATAAAACAATAATAAGAAAGAATTAAAAAAAAAATGAAGTTAAAATAAGTTAATAAAAATAGTGGATAAAAGAATATAATAATTACATGATAAACAGTAAAAGAAATATATATCACGAAAACAATTTACGAATCAGAAATGAAGTGAATATAAAATATAGCAAATCAGAAAATATGATATGAAATAGAAAAAAATGTAGTTGGTACGTACATATAGCGCTGCACATAATACGCTCTCACAAACCACTGTTCATTAACCGTTTTCGAAATCGCTGAAATAAAATTCACGGATCAACTTTACAGTAAAAGGAAACTTGAAAAGTATTTGGAAAATCAAAGATGAAACTTGGCGGAATCGATGTCAGAGCAGAATGTAGTACCGAGAAGCTTTTGCTTCGTAGAACTGTCCGATTAGTGTAAACGTTAGAGTAGACTACATGCAAACATTCTTCGCATTGGAACTGGACAGAGCGATGTATAAACAACAAAGAGTCTGCTGTTCAAACTTATCTCGTGTTACACACAATCACGAAATCACCGATGCACTATGTATATGGCGGCTCAATGATTTTTTAAAACATATATAATTTATAAGAAATTTCACCGAAACTTAAGGAAGAAGTTAATCTGTATTCAAACGCGGTTTTTGTTGTGATTACTGTAGTAACTGTATGGAGCGTGGGTTATGTCGCAATCTGCATTTGCGAAAATGACGTCTCGTTCTCTACTGTTAAAAGTATATCTGAAATTTTAACAATCGTTTCACTGTCAAACGCAACATTAGCGTTCTCATAGTTTGAAAACATGTTTGGAAAATTATTTATCGTTTTTTATGGTAACTTCTAAGTGCTACCAGATAATTCTTTCAAGTAACTGATATTTTTTAGCTCAAAGACCTTACTTATTATACGTTCTAATTTTGTTTGCCAACAGCTCGAGGACCATAACGTAGACAAGAGAATTTTTTCTTGGTTTCACAAACTCTTCCATAGTAGTAGCGAAGAAGGAGGCGGTGGAGGAGGCGGTGGAGGAGGCGGTGGAGGAGGAGGCGGTGGAGGCGGTGGAGGCGGAGGCGGAGGCGGTGGCGGAGGAGGAGGCGGTGGCGGAGGGGGCGGCGGCGGCGGAGGAGGAGGTGGTGGCAGATGAGGAAATGGATCTTCCAATTCATTCCAAGATAAATTTCCTAAACATCTTACTAAACGCGAGAAATAGATAATTGGGACAGTTTGGTATTTAATTGACTGGTGCATAACGCCTTATCTTTTATTTATACTGGTAGTTTAAATGATGGTAAGGAAGCCCAACAGCTTTGTATAAGTCAATCGAGACCTGCAATTCGCCTCATTTAGAAATGTATGTAAATTTGTTATGTTTATTTCTTTGAACTTTCACCTCTCTCCGTTGCCTTTCATTATGGGAAAGAGGGAAAAAAATTGCAGCAGTGAAATGGAAATTTATTGATAACACAACATAGTTTGGAGTCTTAAATCATCGTGCAATTCACGGAAACATGATACATTGACAAACGTTATACCCTTAAAGCCATTTTGAAGTAAGAAATTTAGCCAGGCCAATCCATACAATATTACGGAAGTTAATAATTTGTCTTCGGATACAACATTGGTGAAACATATTTTGGGGGGAATAGGAAAATATAGTTTAGCTACCCCCCATCCCCCCTTTTCACCTAAACTCTGGTTTGGTTTGGTTCTTCAAAATTTTCATAACAATGCAGACGAGTTAAGACTTAGTTCAACAACAAAAGAAAATCTGCCACGTTTAAAATTGACATATGAAGCAGTATGCATGCAACATAGTTTAAAAGATAAGATCGCACTTTGTTTTTACTTCCTAAATAAAGTTCATATGCATACATTATTTTGTTAGTGTAGGTTTGAATAAACCTATGCTGATTTGGCAAGAGCAATAGCTGGTAACCAAATCATAAACTAAATTGTTTTCACTAATATATTGTAGTTTGTTTGTTTGCATCGAATTTAAATGTTAAACCCATCTTTACACAATATGACATTTGAACCCTACATAACTAAATATGGTGTTTGTTCTTAATGAGATGGATAAAAATGTGTCAAGTTTGAACATCATGAAAACTTCAGTTTTGGACCTATCCTGTCTACAAAGTTTCATGTTTTTGGCCTCTGTTGGCCTTAAATGAAATTTGGTCCACGAAAAGAAAAATAGGGTCCTTATACACACCTTATATGATGGATCACGTTATACGTATGAGTTCATAGAAGTTTTAACACTGGAGATATCTTGTTTACTAGGTTCTCAAACTTTGAACTTTCTTGACCTCAGATGACCTTTGATCTCTCTTTTTATTCACTAAGGTGGATCAACATGTTCAGTATGAACACCATCCTAGGTTCAATTTTGGAATGATCATGTTTACAGCTTTTTCTTCTTCAGATTTGCCTTAGTCAAGTACAAATATATCTAACAATATGCAAAAATACATAACTACATCAATATGAAGCTTACATGGAATCTGTTTCAAGTAAGTTTAAACAAACCAAACAAACATATTTCATATATTCATAAGAGCCCCCCCCGCCCCTCCTGCCTGTCCACCCTTCCACCCCTCCTCCAATCCAAATGTGTCTACCGTATCATGCACACATACGCGGAAGTGTATATCAGCGTATATCTGCTTCCCTTCGGAGAATTATGTAACCCATTCAACTGTATTAAGCTTGATCTTGGAGTGTTACAAACAATTAGATCCCATCAACCTTAAACACGTTCTTTGGTTTATTTAGTATATGGTGGTTAATATAATAATATTTAAGCAATTCGGTGTTTTTTTTGTGTGTAAATTATGTCGATGCTCGGACACTTTCCGTATAAGATTCATATGACAAAGGGTATTACAGCAGTTAATACAAAAGTCCTATAGTTTACCCCTACATTCGTGCGTGTTCATATCCATCCAAACTTTGCATGGGTGCATACAAACCGATGTCTTTCATAAGTACCCCTTCTCCCTCCCATCGCCCCCCCTAAAAAAAAAAACATTGCTTCTAAACCTGTCGACACCCAGCTACTGTGCATTTAACAGTAAACATGATCTGCGTAAGGATGGGTTAGACAACCATCCATTTACGCCGCTTCTATAACTTAGCTAGTTAATCAAATATTATCTTGGTATATGATAACATAACAAATGCCAGAATGAACTCCAAATGTGCTTATATGTGTCTAGCTATGATGAACTAAAATTAGTTACCCAGAGATGTGGTTACTTTTCATGATGTCTAAAACGTTGAATTATGGTTTATGCCTTATATTCCCCGTGCAAGCTGTTTCTCATCCGTTTATGAGTCGACTTAATGCTTGCTTGAAAACCTTTCCCAAAAGGAGTAGTAAGATAACGACCCTTCCACCCGACTGCCCCCTCCCCTACCCCTTTGAAATAAAGCCAACAGCAAAAAACAACAATAGCGAAGGAACAATAAAGTGAGTCACAGTGAATATATTTGCATTTTGCAACGTGTAAGAGGGTGCAACGAAAATAAATAGTTAACAGTTTTATTCTTAAATTGATTAAAAAGGGGGACAAAATATCATTTAAATTATTAAATTAAATTAATTGTAAATTAAATTAAATGTAAATTAATGAGATAAGTTTTAATTTTTTAATTCGATAACAGTTACTTATCAATGCAGCCAACAAGATCGAGATACATGTTGCCAAGTGCAAAATTTCACAAAGTATTACCAGGTTAAGAAATTAATGTATTCGCCAAACTGAGTACTATGCCAACCTTTAGCCAACGTTATAGTCCTTTAAGTGCATGGTGTGGAAATCGATGACTGAAATCTGACAATCTTACTTCGATACGAAATATTGAAATTTTATTTAATTGATTTGAATAGGTGCAGTACACCAAACCCCGCGATTTCATACAATCAACTCCAAGAACGAAATCCTTGGTCAAAATTGAAACGGTGATGAACATAACCATGGACAACAATTCACTAACTGTTTGATTAGAAGTATTCAATATTCAAAGAGCATAGCACAATTACTCTCTTAGGAGATTGTATGATAGAGGTCCTCGATGTTTACCATGATCTAAATGTTTCTCAACTTGTAACAGAAATTTTAATTTATAAAAAATCGTTTACGTTGGGAATGATCAATTTTACTTTCTTCTAGAATATAAAGTATTTGATATGAAAAATTACAAAATTCAACGGATGCTTCAATAATAGTTGAAAACCGAAAAAAATATCCGACTTGGAAAAAATAAATTGTGTATTAAAAATATGTTGCTCAACATCTAAAACAAAATCAGAAATAATTTTACACTCCCAAAAGAAATTTTCAATAGTCTCCTCCTTTAGGCAACAGAAAGTACATCGTGAATTGTCAATTAAACCCATCAAACTCAGAAGATGGTTTGTCCCAAGTATACGATGAAGAAAACGAAATTGAAAGTATTGTAATTTTGTCTCCCTTAACGACTTGAAAGGAATTTGAAAGATAAAACGCCATTGTAGAGAGCTATAATCGAAGTTTACATTCCACTTAACAATACACTTTGGAAAAGTTACGTGTCCCTCAATTAGCTGCTTATAAATGAAACGAGAAAGTGATGCTTTGTTATGAATTATCTTCAAAGGAATTTCCTCGATACCATTGCAGGCATCTTATGAACTTCTCCAATGACCTGGGATAGCATTTATAATGCCACAGTAAAATGTGAAAGGGCAATTTATATCGAAAATCAAGAAAACTTAAGAACCGGTTATTTGCATCTAAAAGATTATAAATATGAATCAGATTTTTCTCGTACCAATGTTTGTAAAATATAACATTATTATTTACTTTAATATTGTGGTTGTTCCAGATAATTTGATCAGTAAATTGCCAGTAGGGTTCTTATAAGCAAAAAGAGACCAAACATATAGTACGTCATTTATGTAATGATTTTCCGTTTTAACGTCGCCTGGCATTAAAATTACATTCAAATAGAAATTGTTTACCAAAATTTTTAAGATAATAGGGAAAATACATTTTCAAATTAGCCTCAGTGGTGTCAGTATATCTCTTTAATAAATAATGAAGAAATAAAACATATGTCCTACACATGGCAGAGGATAATCAGAAAATTTATCAAAGGACAGATAAGAAACCATTTTCCCCCTTCAAATTTCAATACTAGCAGTGTTCATATATTATTTAAATTCAATGTGATCGTTCAAAGGAAGTTGTGAAATCAATGTTTCTACTGGCATTCGCATCTTCGGTTGTCAACTTTGTTCACCATTCCAATAATGAAAAAGCAAAACGCTCCTTTCAATATTGAATTGATGATGGAGTTGTCTATAACGCCATGCTTAATTGTTTTATTATATCGTTAATTCTGATTAGCTTAAGAAAGCATGATCACTTAACTTCTGTTCAAATTACCTTTTGATATGTATAAATAAATTATTTTACATAATCCCCAAAATGTCCAACAGCTGCACAGTTGGTCGGTTAATGTTGCAAGCTTGAAGTCCGTTGTCGTAACTTAACGCTGGCTCTCACCTGTCAAACTATGTATTGACTGCAAAGTACTTGTGCTGTTTCCAACACTCTGCACAATGAGGCTCAATCTGACGTCGTAGAAATGCCTTATATTAGGCCAAATTTGAACGAAGACAATTCGGGTCATTGAGCGTATTCCTTCCTTTCAACTATTGAACCCAGAAATTAGTGTGTTCATTTGGTCTACGCTCCAAAGATACGGTTTGCCAACATGTATAACAATAAGACAGTGAAGACACATTCAAAATTCTTCTCAATATTATTTGTGCTGCAGCGGCTTTGAGCAGGCATGACATTCTGGGTGCTCTATAAACGTCGATTGATTGATTAATTGATTCATAAAGAAACAACAGAATTGTCAAGGATGAAATCAACATTTTGAGAATTTTTAAAATAACTTCCTAGATGCATCTTTTCTGGGCTTTGTGAAGCTCCAAATGAACTGACCGCATGTATATAGTGCCAACCACGTTTATTATGATGTCTTATTGACAAAAGAAATTAAGATCAAAACATTAAAATGTAACCTACTTTCAAAGTCGATGGAAATGTCTTTTTGTGTCATACTGGCATAATTCGTTTTAACAATAAGGAGACAGTAGACAGGAGCAACGCTAAATGTCATACAAACCGCCGAGACCCCTGGAATGTAATTGGGAAAGCTGAAGGCAGCGTTTCAATAACTTCGTAATTCAATATTTTGAAAAGTAGGTCACTTTTATCATACAACGAGATTTATCATGTGAACTTTACTAACCGATGTCATGTCTTTTTGAAAATTTAAATAAAAGTATGTTCTTGAAAGCTGATCGAAATCTGTGGTTGAAAATAGTGTATATAATTGGATTAAGCGCCGAATTGCTATAGCCAAGCCAATTTACAATTGGAAAAATGCCCTCCATCAAAGTACAAGAGGAGCATAAGGATGATATAATTGCAACGATAAAGAAAGGTCCCCAGCATACAAGAAACGTTATGACTACAATAGCGATAACAATAGCTGCTTTCTTCTCTTTTTTCAAGTTTTTCTTTCGGTCTTCCTTCTTGTATCCGATATTCCTTGTCTTCTTCTTCTTATCCGTCTTCTTCTCGGCCTCAACTCCCTGTGCCGCTGGATATGCTTCCATTATTTCTGGGTGCTGTTTCTTCGTAGCTTCTGACGATAAACAGTCTGAAGAACTCCCCATCCATGCTTGACTGGTCAATAGACTTGGACCATTGCTCGGTGGTTTCTGAAGTGATGGTTCGCCGGTCATCGAACGTGAAGTTGATGTGACTGCTAGCCTTTCTCCGTCCTGTCCTCCTGCATTGTCTACTTTATTTTGGAGACCAGAAGCTACTACCGGTATATCTACTCTTGCAACCCAGCCCCAGAATGTGAACTTCATTTTCATGTACACTGCGAGCAGGATACATGTCGGTATAGCAAAGGAGACTGAAAATACGAATACGGCAAAACCGGCTGTTGGAATCATTATGAAACAAAAGACGGTACCGTAAACATTATGGTAGTATCCATCTGAACCAATTAATGTTGAAAGAGCAATCATAATACCTATACCCCAGGAGATGGAAATAAGTAGCAACGCAAACCATGTCTTCCGCTTGGTTCTATACCAATGAGGCCGAAATAGGGCCAGATATCTGTCAATAGAAAGTACGCAGAGATGCCATATGGAGGTGGTTGTCAATAAAAAATCACCCATCGACCATAAATAGCAGACGATAGGACCAAGTCTCCAAATGTTGAGATTGATTCCATTGTATATCGCAATGGGGATTGTTACCATGCAAACCGTAAGGTCGGTCACTGCTAGTGATAATATGACGTAGTTGGTAACGCTTCGCATTTTGGGATACAACACTATGGTAATGAATATTAATAAGTTGCCAAAAGTCCCCACTACAGATATCAAAACCGTGAACACTAGAAATATTACGGCGAACGTCAGGCTCTCTGCTCCTGTGGACGTTTTTAACGTCGCTTGGGCATCGCTCTGTGTAAAACCAACCGATGGTTCTGTTGATTGGATCATCTCCATTTTCCTGCGAATGAAGAAGAGGTTTTGTTGTCAAGATTCCATGTAGCAAGAATAGAATGAATGATGCCTTCATAGTAATCGAGCTAGAAAAGTTGTTGAAGCTTTCTAATATTATATTTAGATGATTTATTATCAGAGGGGACAAAATATGATATTTAAAAAAAAAAAAATTAAACGGTGCATTTTGAACTTTTTTTCTAAGAACCAAAAACTTTTAAAATTGACAAAACACTGAAAAAAAGCATTTATCACAAGGATATCAGCAAGAAGATTTGAAGTTCGAATACCAACGTAAATCTACCATTATGACGTCATATATCACCTACAATAAATATGGCGTAAGTGAGGGTTGAACCAGTAGTTGTATTAGGTGACGTGACTTTAGTCAACCGTATCTTGAGATAGGACAAGATATTGAGATAGAGAATTCAACTTCAAGGTCTCCTCTTAATAGCTATGAGTGTTGTCTTGGATTCCTATCATTAAAGGAATCACAAACCCAATAATCATCTTTATCTGATATGACAGAGATCCTCTATGATTAGCAACTCCCAGAAACAGTTAAGAAAAATCTTGCTCCGTTTGGGAGATTTTATCTTGTAAATATGTGATATGATTGTGCCTCTATAGGATATAAACACTGTCATGTCATTCTCTCTTTCTTTTCATATTGCCAATGCAGAATGTTAACAGTGCGGAGAATGTAACCAATACTATCGCTAGGTAGAAAGTTTTAATATCATAAATTCAATATTTGCAACAGCCATCTGCATTACAAGAAACAAAACAAACACAGTTAAACGAAATAAAATAAAAATACATAAGAAATAGAAACACAGGTATCTCGATGATATCATATTTAAAGTGAATGAAATCTTCAGTTTTGTGTGTAAAGGAACGTGGAAACTGTGATAGATATTAAACAACGGTGCATATCATGTATGTCTATATCATGGAAGGTTCCAGCCGCTGTCACTAGTTGCCAAAATACACTTCTGTATAAAGACGAGACTTTGATTTCTTGGGAGACAATTGGTGTTTAAGTAACTCTCGTGGAGCATCGTGGTCCAAAGGAAAGACAAGTCACTCGCGGCTTAAGGATTGCAGGTTTGAGTCATGTCCATATCACTACTTGGTATTCTTGGTCACGACCCTTAACCTCCATTGGCCTCTGTGGCTAATGTGATGTCACAATGGGAAAGCGTAGATGTTTCGCTGTGCAGTGCTTCTGGAGCGACTGCTTTACTTATGTATACTATTGATTGTATGGGAGTGGCAAGTTACCGATGACCTGAGGTTAACTGTAGTAAAGCCGGCAGCGTCTGTATGAATTGTGAATACTTTGGTGTGTGGGGTGAGCTGGCGTGACAAGTTACCGATGACCGATGACATAAAGGATGGTTTATATTCGAGATGTTAATATTTACAGTTACTATTTGATTGTATTTATGAATAGCGCTATCTCCTAACTTTTAAAGGATAGTTCAGTTACAAACATATTTTGGGCAGATGCGAGAGGAACATACTGTAAGCATAAATGGAATCAATACAAGCCTACGTGAGTACGTGTGTATGGAAGTGGGGTGAGATGGGGGTGGTAGGTGACACGTCCGTTCTATGCCAATCGGGTCCGCCGCCCGTGCATTTTACACGTAACATTACTGACAGTTCATTAAACCTTTTAACATTGAAACAATTTCGACAAAAAATCTCGAAAAGGAGAGGATTTATTACAACAATTTCAAAGACGGCATTCAGCCAAAAGAAAATGAAATAAAATAAAATTGATGATCCGTAAAAAAATATATATATATAGCTGCTTTTTTGCGTTGCTGTGCTAATTATGCAATATTTGCATATAATTCTTTACGCTTGAACTTAGATATGGCAACAAAACCGCTTTATACCTGACTTTCATATATATATTATTAAACATTTAATCCAGTTTATAATTTGTTTTGCTATCACATACATTTTACAGTTACTTTTTAATTAAAAGGAACGGACCAAAATAACAAATCATTTTCCGCGGGTAATATTTTCTGTAATCAACAGCCTTCAGTAACCGATGATTTTCTTTCCATTCGTCTAATCTTTACTTTAAGCAACATGAAAAACTTACCGGTAAGTTCCATTACAGATCAGAGTACATTTTCATTATTCTTTGAATTCAAAAGTGAAAACTTTGGAGCAATTAAATTAACTGTATTGTTCGGAGATTTTAAAATCGTACCAAATCAAGTCACATCAAACTGATGAAAATTTAATTTACTTATAGTTTTTATTCACATATATTGTTATAACTGATTACATTAATTGGTACAAAGTTTGATCAGGTTGAGCGGGGGGGGGGGGGGGGGAGGAAGTACACTTTTATATACCTTGTAGATAATCTAGTGAATTGTATAAATAATGTCACTTTTAATTACACTTTAAATACACATATATTAGCAGAAGTTTTATGAAAATAGCACATACAATCGCTTACAAAGATTATCGGTTGTTTCATATGCGTATCTGACTGATTTCTTTTAAAACGTCTTAAAAATAAACCAACAAACTAAACAAATTAAAATAAGTATAAATAAGTTTAGTACACAGATGAGAAGTCTAAAAAACTTGCCAATTATTGAAATCAGTTCAACCCGCAGGTTTAAAAATTCATCGCTAGATTAATGAGAGTAACGTAAAATGCTCTTTACTTTCATCGATGATTTGGCCTAAAAATAGACCCGACGAAAACCGCCAAAAATATATCAATTGATAAATACAAATAAAAAGAAATGCACTTACCTGCTATTAATCTTCTGGTGAAGTATTCTGCGTGTACGATATTTGGGTTGCAGCTTCTTCACTTTATAGATAAATGTCTGTTGTGGTGTAAATGTAACATCCCTCCGAGTACAAATTATCATTGACAAAACTACAGGACATGCGCAATGAAGCTTTTATGAAATTATCTGCCAGGTCGCGCATTTATCGCATTATTAAAGCTTACCCACAAAAATCATCAATTATGTAAACGTTTGTTAAAGGAGAGTAAGTGACACGTGGCATTGCAAGGCGTATAACTTGCAGAATATTGCTACAACTTGAGAAGCAATATTAAACATATTATTTGCTAAAGGTCAACGGTCTAGGAAACATATGTGTGTGAGTTAGGCGTCAACTTCACGGCACAAGGTTACCACCGACACTTAAATTCAGATATTTAAAAGGTGATAGTTCAGAATAAACAAATATATGAAATAGCTAAATAATTGTTTTTTCTTATTAATTTGTTAATGGTTTTTCTACATGAAAAACCCATGTAATGAGATCTTGATGAATATAATACAGTATATTATTATTACAATTAACAATATAATTAGCAGCTGCGTCAAAATTGTTTGTAGCAATAACCGTAAATTGGAATTTATCAAAATAGCTTCGCAAGCATGAATGTCAGTTTTAACGGTGTCTGAAATATGCTGTAGTATTAACAGTTTAACTGTTGGCGTAGTTAGTTAGTTTCAAACCTGTAAATTGTGGTCATTTTACTTAAACTATTAGATTTAGTAGATAAGATAACTATTGAAACTACAATGTAATGAGAAAGAAATGCAACAAGACAAAAAAAAAAAAAAAAAAAAACATAGAAGGGCAGTAGATCAACTTAAATAAGACTAGAACCTATTGGCAACATCAAATCATCATATTTGTCATTGTTTGGAAGCAAGTAACAAGTACAATATTTCTTAAAAACTCATTTCACTTCGGGGGCACCCCCCACCGGATGTAAGCCAATAATCAAAAAGGAGATAAAAGTCGTGACAGAACAGAACTAAATATGTAGTTGATCTGAATTTTACTTTTTAATGTGATGCACGCATTTAAAAAAATAGTTTTACATTTAACACCAGTATAATCGAGAATCAATTCGCGACCTGGGGACAATAATCTCACTAGCTCTACCATCCATCACCTCCCCTTCGATGCCTGCACGTATTCTTTGAACTATGTAATGGAAATTGAAAAGACAGGGTGACTTTCCTTCCCACATTTCCCCGATCTCTCAAATTGGCCGCGAGTATCAGTGTCGTACACCTCCCCCTCCACACCCCTGTCACCATCAGGCCTATCGACAATACAAGTTACGGTTAGATTTATTGCGAATTGCCTGTAAGCGAAAATCTGTTTGGTTAGGCTTAAAACGTTTAATACGCGACAGTCATTTACCAGTTATGATACTACAATGAAAACTAGCTAAACTAAAAAAAAATGAATAAATTTTAAGCTAATCTCTCTTTCTTTCTTGTCTCCATCCCTTGTCTACTAATCCCCTTACATCTATCTCTTTGTGTTCACCATGCTCATTAACCTGTCTGTATTCTGTGCGCGTTTTTGTCCCTTCTGTTACTTGTCATTTAGCCTTTGAAGAAGATCTTGCTAGGATCGAAATGTCAGGCCAACTTACTTTTAAATATTTAACTGTCAGGAACTGTTTGATTTATTTGAATTATTTTGCTCTCATTTCATCAACCATCGGAATATAAACACGTCTGGCTGATTACAACAGTAAACGTACACAGCAGTTTCATTTCCAGCCATAGATGTATCACTTATATATATATAACTGCTTGAGCAGAAGGATGCGTGTTCAACCTTACCGTCAACACAATTGTTTAACCTACATCTTTTATTTTGCTCAGAGTGGATAAATATTTGCATTCCTCGCAAGGATGGATCAATTGGTTAAATCTCAAAAAACTGTCGTAGCGTAACAAAAAACAAGGTACTCTTACGAGTTATTTCAAAAGCACTTCTTGTTTAAGTCACTGCAGGTAATAGTATTCAAAGATGTCACGAGGCTCTACAGGTAACAGTCTTCAAAGATATGCCAAAAGTCACTGTAGATCAGGGCTTCCCATAGCTGGGGTGCATGAAACCCCAGGGGTGCGTGAGTCCATCCCAGGGGGTTCGTGAGACGTTTTTGAAAGTCAAAACTAGAGTACTTTTGGTTAATTCATGTATAATTTAGTAATATACAAAAGTCGTACCTATGGACAAACTCTTTTCGCGTTTCTACGCATATATTACCTTGATCTTTTACGAAGCACTGATATGCGTATTATAGTATAATCATGATTCAGATCGTGTCTCGAAAAGTTTGGGGTTCTTGAACAACTCTGACATCCACAGGGAGTTCGTGGGGGGATACAGTTAGGGAAAACCTGCTGTAGATAACAGTCTTCAAAGATATGCCATAAGTCACTGCATGTAACAGTGTTCAAAACATTACATATTAAGGTGGACACAAAACCACAAAACTTCGTCTTTGGCTTAAACGACATTTTGCTTGTAAAGGAAAGACTCCTCAAAGCAGTTAAGAAAAGTCTTATTTTTAGCCGCGTCTGCGAGCTGACATATTTTACTTTAATCATGACATTGTGATACTATTGTATCTGAATATGAAATCTGAAACTTTGCTGTCCTTTTTGCGTTTCGAATTGTCAAGGAGATAATGAAACCAATGCCATTATTACGTCATGTTAAGAGGATTAAATTGTTCAATATTTTCTGTTTTAGCATTTTCAAAACCCGCCCTTATTACAGAGACGCGACTTTGTAATTATAAAACAAACAAACAGAAACACTATCAATCAATACACACAAAAACAAAAAAACGCACTGAAGACACACCAACGTTTTTTATTACAGTTATCGTGATGAAATAAACCAATGATGGTATTTGGGTATGTATCCCCTTTAAACGTTTCATGTGTTAGAAAATGCCACGTAAATATATTCAGACAGACACAATTGCCTAATATGCATATCGAACCCTTTAGGCAGAATTTTACAGTTCATAAGACATGTTGAAAATAAGTGAAATGAAAGAAAAGAGAAAAAGAAATGTTTTCATTGCAAAAACGAAACTCACAACATAAGCTAAAGAGTTGATCAACTTCCTGTATTTAAATTAGAGATTGCGACATTTTCCTGCAAACATAGTAAATCAGCGGAATGTTTCTCTAACATGAATTTGGCAATGACGTAGACCTTTCAGTCAATTTCAAATTGTTATTATTCATCCCATTTGCTGGAGCCATCGTTGTTTGTTGATTTCGTTGAAGTATGAAGACGGATACCTGAACATCCTACAAAGAGCTTTGTTCGAATACTTGAAATGTTCTCGCACTCGTGCCACTGTACCAGCATCGCAAGTACACCACAAAGGGATAAAACAAACTGTGTGAGCATGACAGCGGCATTCTATAACGTTTGATGTCCGAATCAAAAGGCAATAGAGCTTTTACATATCAGAGAAAGAATCACTGTTAATCTTTAGTTTCTATACTTTTACTTTTTGGAATGATGAAACGGTATTTCTGCTTTCCAATAGATTCACCTAGAAACGTATTTAGACTTATCCAGACGTTCACGATGCAAATACTTTATATCCTCTGTATGATTGTACAAAACGAGCAGGGAGTTTTAACAATATCGTCATAATTTATCACTATAATGTCTCGGAACTATAGTTATTAATCCGTTTTCAAGTTGTGGCTAAAATGGACAGTAGAAATATTTGGTTGTTACAAAATATAGTTTTCCCTTTTATCATTCTTGTAGTTCATTCATTTTTATCAGTTTTCATCATCCAATGTATTTGAATATGTACAATGATTGAGATTTTTTTTCTTCTTATATATATATATAATATATATATATATATATATATATATATATATATATATATATATATATATATATTCCAAAGCGCCTTAATTGCATTTGAGAGCATGAAATCTGCTTCAGTAACAATGAATTTTCTTTTGAGATAGAAACAATATCTGCTAGTTGATCTCTTAATTTTATCAAACATTTTACGGAATAATCGTATCTAGTTTGATTTAATATCTGGTCAGTCATATGATTCTGATTACTTGGATTGGCTGTTGAAATGAGTTCGTATTGTATTATAAAATATTGCAGGATGGTTATTCCCGCACTTAAACTGTAATGTAACGTATGAAGATAATTATGAACTAATATAAATGAACAAAACAGTAAATATGTCATGATTGATGTATATTAACATTAAATATAAAATAAATGACGTTTAAAGAAGGGTAGGTTGGAGGAGGGATGGGGGGGTGGGGGTAGGGGAGGAGGAGGACGACGAGGTATCGTCTATGGTTTATGTTCACAAAGATAAAATAAAAATTCCTAGCCAATATTACAGATCATTTACCTTTATCAATGTTGTGACACTTAATGATAAAATTAAATTCGGGCAGCTTGTTAGAGAAGTCAATTTAAGTATAATTAGAAAGAGTAGAGAATTATCGGTGATCGAAAATCCATTACATGAGGGAGAGAGAGAGGCTCTCGCCAGCATTGACATGAAGTTATATATTCTTTTCCTGTGCTCAAGTCATGTTTCCGCTTTTGAAGCCTTATTCCAATACCTATAGGTTTGGCAAATGTATATACATAAATGTGTACTATTTGGTCCACCTAGGTTAACTGCATAAAAATAATGATAATGATAATGATAATGATGATGATGATGATGATGATGATGATGATGATGATGATGATGATGATGATGATGATGGTGGTGGTGATGATGATAATGTCGACGACGACGACGATGACGACGATGTCGATGACGACGATGACTATGACGATGACGATGATCCAATCCTATTCATAACCATCACCATCACCATCATAATCATCATAATCATCATCACCATCTCCATCTCCATCTCCATCACCATCATCATCATCACCATCATAATCACCAACACCATCACCATCACCAACACCATGACCATCACCATAACCATTGCCATCACCATAACCATAACCATCACCATCACCATCATAATCATCATCTCCATCTCCATCACCATCACCATCATCATCATCATCATCATCATCATCATCATCATCATCATCATCATCATCATCATCATCATCATCATCATCATCATCATCATCATCATCATCATCATCATCATCATCATCATCATCATCATCATCATCATCATCATCATCATCATCATCATCATCATCATCATCATCATCATCATCATCATCATCATCATAATCATCACCATCATAATCATAAGTAGGAAAGAGAAAAAGGAATCCAAAAGGAAAAAAAAAACATAAGTAAGAACTCAAAGAGAAATGTTTTAAGTTGTATCTTGAAAATAGAGAGGAAGGTAGAGTCACGAACGTGAAATGGGAGTTCATTCCAAGAAAAGGCGCAGCGACAGAAAAGGCACGATCGCCATAAGGAGTTGGGGTACGTGGACCAGGAGTTAATTGCACATGCGCATGATAGGAAGAGCAAAGCGTAACAGTAGTTGACCGACTGCTTGGGCGCAAAGTGCACCCGTGACGTCACAGCCATGTACGTACCGTTAAATCTTGTGTTCTTTTATTAAATAGGATAATCAATAGGATATTAAAATTAGAAGAAAAAAAAAAACATCTGGTTCTTTCCAAGAATCGAAAATGAGTATCCAGTTATGCAAAAGACATGTTTTGCGATATTAATTAATTATTGTTCTTCATTTTATTGTGAATATCATTAACCATCATTTGACCTACCCGTGTATCCGTAGAGCTTTGATGATCGGAGACAATGCTCCCATCGTGCAACGATGGAAGGTGTTACAAAACCAAGCCAGCTCGGTCAAGTAACACTCTGTAATTATTATTCCATATGTCGGAAATGACTATATTACGTGACCTAAAACACCATCAAGGTAAACGTACATGCTCTTAACACTAATAATAATTTACATTAAATTATTAATTTGCCTACTTGTCATATGAAACGTGACACAGGGAATACATTTAACCTTCGCAAGACTAAAGTTTCTTACCAAACTTGTTGATCCATTAGTACTCTCTGGCCTTCGCGTCATGGTTACAAAATTTCTTTTTACATTGTCATTATAATATAAAGGGTTTTAATAATACACACTTATGATTGTATCTGTATCTGTATCCGCATCTGAATCTGTATATGTACATATATCTGCATATGTCTATGTATATGTTTCTGTATATTTATATGTATCCGTATATGTATTGGTATATATGTGTATCTGTATATGTATCTGTATTTTGTGACTGTATATGTATCTGTATATGAATAGGCATCTTTATCTGCATCTGTATCTATATGTATATGTATCTGTTTCTGTTTATGTATCTGCATGTGTATTTGTATATGTATCTCTATATGTATATGCATCTGCATCTGCATCTGTATCTATATGTATCTGTATATGTACCGGTAAATATACCTGTATCTTTATCTGTATATATGTGTATATGTAAGTGTAAATGTGCGTATTTCATACTAAGCAAATGCATCATGAAAGTGTTTACTAAGTTTTCGAATACATACCGTATTCAATCGTATTGGATTACTGTTGTTTATACTAAACTTATCTCCTAGAATTAAACGCTATTTTTTTGGACTAAATGTCAGGTATATTCTTCCTAGAATAAAGAAGAAGAAGAAAAAACAAAGAATGATGTTGACAATCACCGTTCTTTGCTTTTAACTGAAGATCTTTTCAGAAAAGTCAGTTTGTAAGGATGGATGTGCGTCACAAAATCAAATTTGCAGAATAACCAGATTTAACAGTTCAGTAAATATTACTGCGAATGTACAAGAAGAGTAATGATATATATATATATACATACATATATATATATAAGAGTATATATATAGTACAATTGGCAATGGAGTTAGGTTAAGTTTGATATCTGGTTGAATACTAGACATCTACGTGATGAATGGGCTGTACTAATACATAATTTAAGCAATTAGTGTCTTCAACGTGACTCGAACCCGGTATTGTAAGGCAATACAGCTTGGTTTCTTTGATCTTAATAAATTGAAGTCCCAGTGTTGGTGGTCTTCATTTTTATACCGTAAAAGGACTCATGTAGGGAGGGAATTTCAACTGTTCTTGAAACAAAGAGATACATAGAAAGTCAGAAGTGCTGCGTGTGTCCTAGTAGTGTTTTATTTGTGTATGTGAGTTTGTGTGTCTGTTATAGCGATGATTTAAGTTGTTCTGGAGGACACACCGGTGGCTAAATGGTCATTATTATGTCGCCGGAAATCTTCTAGGAATTTGAATTAATTGTAAATGATGTTTAAAACACAATAGGCATCTTACATGCATGCATTTAAAAAAATAAAAATTTCATTACATCTAAATAATTTATTGTATTTTAATGTTTAATTTCAGGTCTGAGTCCTTTCAGCGTTCAGTAGCTTAAATTTAGGAAATACAAAGCCAAACTATCATCTTTAACTGATGAGAGAGACATCTTTACGATGCTCAACTTACCTAAACAGCTGATTAAATTAAGGCTCACTCGGTTTTATATCTTGGAAGATATCCTAGGTTAAAAGTAGTGTTTCTGGAGCCGTCAGCTTGTAAATAAAGTGTGATTTTACGGAGCCAGTATAGTATCTGAAAGCATCTATTTTCTCTTTGCTTTTCTTTTCATATTTCCTGTGGTAGTGGAATCTTAACATTGTTGAGGCTGAGGAGGTTGCAAATCCTTAATTCATGTTAAAGGACAAACGTGCACAGTACACTGCGCAATGTGCACTGCGCACTGCACACTGTAACTGTGCCCTGTACTCTGTACGTTGTAAGCGTTACTCTGTACGCTGTATACATAAGATACTTTAACTCAATCATTATCATTGGTCCGTGTCAAAGACAAAAAGTTGATGAAAACTTCCCTAAACAGCTATTATTATTTGCGAGATATATCACAAATTGTAAATGTCTCCCTTCAGAACCAAGCCTAATGACTTGATCATGTCTAAATATGACATCCATTGGACAAGCTGTTATGTTTTCCTTTTTCTTATTACAATCATTAGTTTCTTCAGTATATATATATATATATATATATATATATATATATATATACACATATATATATATATATGTATATAGATATAAATATAGTCGTTGTTGTTTTGCTAATGCTTAATCTAAAATATTGAAGCTCTTAAGCGAATATGGCCTAATTACAAAATAAATATATGATAGCTTTCATATTATGACAACATATTGAGTGGAAGCTGGCAATTACGCTCGCTAAGTTTCAAGAATAACTTGTTAATAATATTTGTATACACATTTTTGAACACATCGTTCAGATTGCTTGTGCATGGATACCTGTGTTATCAGCCTTCACGTTCTGTTAATCCGTTTATAAATATAAATATTCTAAATGTCACTTAAAACTTTGACCGTGAGTTTAGTTCCCTGGAAAGGTAAGACTGCATAAAAGGAGAAGCTGCCTAGGATTGCCCAAGAGTCATAGAGACAAATACATTCTGATTGATACAACAAATAAGGTAGCTGTGAAATTATTCGCAAATTTACATGCTATCCCAAGGATAAATTATGTTAGCTAACGCGCGAAAACTCAAGCGGAATGATTTCAAACTTTACTGATTTCAGTAAAAAAAATCCATGTTAAGATTTTAGGCAATTTAAGTAACCAAGGTAATTCTTATTTGGACAGTGGAATTAAAATAGGATTGGCTGAAAACTATCTGACTTGACATCGAAAGAGATCGATACCCCGAATATTATCTTAGGCAAATGTTGCTTGTTCTTATACAAGTTTCGTCCCAGAAGAAAGGAAGAAACATTTGAGTGCCAGTAACATTTCTGTATAGCTAGTTCGGTCTTCATGATTGTCAGCTTGATAAATGGAGAATAACAAATTCCAATAATCAATAACGAAATAACCAACAACAAATACCAATTACTGAACTAAAATGTGTTTTTTTTAACGTCACATGGACATCAGTCCAGCAACTTGAGATTCAACAGAGATTCATCAGTTGTCCTTCACAAACCATAGTAATTCAATGTGAACATGTTTTTTTTTTGTACGCAAAGAGAGTTTTATATTTCCATTGAATTGAGGTTCCATTGAATTAAGTGTTGTTTTTCACATGGCGTAATGTGCATACGATCTGTGGTGTAAGACTACAAGGTACAGCCCCTTCCCTGGATGAGCGTCACATGTTTCAAATGGTCATTTCTCAAAGTTTAAAGTCGGCATTGAAGAACAACCTGATTTTATTACCGGTAGTAATGGTTTTAATGGTCTGCAATATATTAAGATTGATTTCGTACCTAAAATACTCCTTCCAGTTTGTAGATGTTTGAATTGTCTTGGCTGACAAACTTTTTTGTTTGTTTTGTCATATATAAAGTATTGTCTGGCCATTGCAATGGTGATGATAATCAAAGGGGGGGAATGCAAGATATAAAAGGATTTTGTTCATCTCTTTTATTGACTCATTTGACATTGATACAAATAAACATGATAATTGTGTTAGTTCTTTAATATTACAATACAAGTCAATCATTGCCTAACAATTTAATAGTTTCTTAAAAGGACACAATGGTATACATTAGTATAATAGTATTAATATGAATATAAGAAATAAAACTCTGATGTAGGAAATGAGATCAGTATTTGCCAGAACAGCCACTTGATATATATGTGAGGGAATATCGAGCGCCCTCATATAACCTCATCAAATTCCTCGCGCATAGTGATAACCTTTGACCTGAAACTGCTTCTTAGCATGTTGGTGTAACCAGAACAACTATCCCTATTGTTTAAGCGTCTACAATCTTAGCACTGGTCTGTCTGTTGTTTACGACCCTCCACACACGCTATTTCGACTGCTGTTAGTAAACTACGTTCATACACTTTCTCTTCGAGAATATCAACGTTGCTGGGCGAGTTGAGCTTCAAAGGTAATTATTCGTATATTGAAGACAATATGTAATGTTTTCCAAGTAATATGTATGTTTTACGTATTAAAAACAAGCCCACAGTTCGATTATAGTTTCAATGCTCACTCTGGTGTTTTGTCAAGTTTCACTCGCTTAGTGTAGGCTGGTCTATTTAACAATGTGCACGCTGTGTATAGGCTACTGGTCGATTACCGTTAACGTTAAGTGTATGTAGGTATCATAGCCTTAACATCGATTAAGTGGGTATAGGAACGTGACTTTTACATCAAATTAAGCGGCTTGAAGTCTGTTATTTGTCATGCTCATTTCTGTTGTAATAATTAAGAGTGTATATATATATTGTGTCCATAACTAAGATGTAAGATAAACATGAGAACCTGCATGATTCTCATGTGAGTACACGTGTGGAAGTACTTTAGACTGACCCGTTGGGGAAGTATTCAGATTTGGAATTGCGCCCTCAGTGAGATGGCTGTAGTTAAAATGGCAGCGCCCATGTACCGTTAGTATTTACGATTGCACATATATCTGTATTTAAAGGTGGCCACGTCCACTAACCGTTAAAGTACATATGTCTGTATTTATATTGGTATCTAGTTATGTCTTGTTTAATGAACAAACGACATGTTCTGGTGTTTGTTAACTCTTGCCATTACAAATATTTGTAATGGGGTCATTCCGTGTCAAATCACGGATGGCTGTTGCTGCACCCTTTCCAAAAATTCCCAAATTTATTGTATGATTGGACCACCATAAAATAAGCATATTCTAAAAATTTCAGTTGCATTGCTTTACAATTGGCCGATTTATCACACTTTGAAATTCCGCAATTTGTCGCCACCATGGCATTTTGGCATTTTCTTGACTTTTGAGGTCTCATTTCTCAGCAATTGAACATTCTACTACCTTTCTAAAACAGATGCCTAAAGAGTCTATCCCATAGAACAGGAAAATAAAAAAATTAGGCTACAAAAATATTGTCTTGTGGACTTAGGTCAACTTAAAAGTGTCAAAATATTTGATTTTTGTACTTTTCACTAAAAAATGTGCTATTTTGAGTGATGAATTGCTCCTAAACCATTACTTCAGGGTACTTGATTCTTTCAGAGGTTATTATGTCTAGTACAAACATTACAAAATAATGATTACAATGCTTTCCTAGACTATGTTTGCAAGTTGTGCAACTCTAAAGTTGCTATTTCATGCTGCGATTCAGCATGAGGTAGGGGTTTTGATGCCAATTTCTTACCAAAGTAACCATGTTAGAGGTGTCAGGGTTTGTACTTTATTAATAAGTATAAAGTTCTTACACATTAAGAAATTTCAGGGTTCTAGCTGTTCTCAATATTAATTTATGAAGTTGTTAAGTTGCTCCGATGTACAAAAGAGGTCGTTTTTGACGGCCAATAACTCAAACGCGTCAAATTAAAAAAAATTGATAATTTTTTCTGGAAGAGATATAGTACCACCCTGGTTGTACAAAAAATTTTAGGAGTGTGTTTTTCCTTATTTTGAAATGAAAAATCCTCAAAGTTTGGGATTTTTACAAAAAAAACGTTTTTGACTGTTTTGATGTTCCATGAGTTTTGACCCTGGGTATTGTACTGTTCTTCAAGGTCATTCAGTTCAATACTGTGCAGTTTTTAAAACAACACTAACACACTGTACATGTACACCCAGTACAGTTTTGTACTGTATATACATCTATGTACTGGTTGAAATTAATTCTATAGTAAAGTCTTCTAATTCAACCAATTGTATATGTACAGTGTGTATATTAGTGTTAGTTTAAACATAGTCTTCTGGCACTCATGGCACTCCGTACATATACACTCAGTACAGTGTATGTACTGTACACACTGTACATACATATATATACAAGTTCATTGCAAATAGTATTTTGTTATATGAAATTAAAAACTGCACAGTATTGAACTGAATGACCTTGAAGAACAGTACAATACCCAGGGTCAAAACTCATGGAACATCAAAACAGGCAAAAACGTTTTTTTGTAAAAATCCCAAACTTTGAGGATTTTTCATTTCAAAATAAGGCAAAACACCCTCCTGATATTTTTTGTACAAACAGGGTGGTACTATATCTCTTCCAGAAAAAATTATCAATTTTTTTTAATTTGACGCGTTTTGAGTTATTGGCCGTCAAAAACGACCTCTTTTGTACATCGGAGCAACTTAACAACTTCATAAATTAATATTGAGAACAGCTAGAACCCTGAAATTTCTTAATGTGTAAGAACTTTATACTTATTAATAAAGTGTAAACCCTGACACCTTTAACATGGTTACTTTGGTAAGAAATTGGCATCAAAACCCCTACCTCATGCTGAATCGCAGCATGAAATAGCAACTTTAGAGTTGTACAACTTGCAAACATATCCTAGGAAAGCATTGTAATCATTATTTTGTAATGTTTGTACTAGACATAATAACCTCTGAAAGAATCAAGTACCCTGAAGCAATGGTTTAGGAGCAATTCATCACTCAAAATAGCACATTTTTTAGTGAAAAGTACAAAAATTAAATATTTTGACACTTTTAAGTTTGACCTAAGTCCACAAGACAATATATTTGTAGCCTAATTTTTTTATTTTCCTGTTCTATGGGTTAGACTCTATAGGCATCTGTAATAGAAAGGTAGTAGAATGTGTAATTGCTGAGAAATGAGACCCCCAAAGTCAAGAAAATGCCAAATTGCCATGGTGGCGACAAATTGCGGAATTTCAAAGAATTTTAAATCGGCCAATTGTAAAGCAATGCAACTGAAATTTTCAGAATATGCTTATTTTATGGAGGTCCACTCATACAATAAATTTGGGAATTTTTCAAAAATGTCGAACTACAACATACCCCAAAATCTGGTGATTTGATATGGAATGACCCAATGGCAAGAGTTAACAAACACAAATAAACTCAAGAACAATAACTTATGCTTCCATTATTTTATTCAAGGGTCTCACAAGTATCGCTGGGTATTGGAGCCAGCGACTCAAAATATTTTAGATATAATTTGCAGAAAACAAAAGAGAACGGTGGACCACACTTAGGGCCTTCAGAGCTAGAAGTGCATCTGTAATGAAACATAACCAGAAAAGCATTAAAAGTATGTGTAAATTGGTCAGTCATAACAAAAGGTTAACCAGTTGTACGTATACAGCTTTCAACAGTTGCCTAAATATTCCACAACAACATAGCATCGATGACTGAGAATAAGAATTACTATCAACGCAGACCATCTACTTAATTTGAATACATTAACAGAGGACACAATCTTTACGACTGTAATAAGACACGTCTGCCTACTCATATCCTGTGTAGATTTCATTCATTAAAACAACGGGACTTCAACAAGTCAACCCCACGGTAGGAATAACAACGACACAACCATGTGGTACCGGCTTAACCTAGTGTAACTCACATGGGTGAACATTGTGGTAAAACTGTTGTAAGATAAGTATTATACTCAAATAAACTGGGTTTCCTAAATGCATACAACCAGAACAAATCGTTTGTTCATTAAACAAGACATAACTAGATACCAATATAAATACAGACATATGTACTTTAACGGTTAGTGGACGTGGCCACCTTTAAATACAGATATATGTGCAATCGTAAATACTAACGGTACATGGGCGCGGCCATTTTAACTACAGCCATCTCACTGAGGGCGCAAATCCAAATCTGAATACTTCCCCAACGGATCAATCTAAAGTACTTCCACACGTGTACTCACATGAGAATCATGCAGGTTCTCATGTTTATCTTACATCTTAGTTATGGACACAATATATATATATATACACTCTTAATTATTACAACAGAAATGAGCATGACAAATAACAGACTTCAAGCCGCTTAATTTGATGTAAAAGTCACGTTCCTATACCCACTTAATCGATGTTAAGGCTATGATACCTACATACACTTAACGTTAACGGTAATCGACCAGTAGCCTATACACAGCGTGCACATTGTTAAATAGACCAGCCTACACTAAGCGAGTGAAACTTGACAAAACACCAAAGTGAGCATTGAAACTATAATCGAACTGTGGGCTTGTTTTTAATACGTAAAACATACAAATTACTTGGAAAACATTACATATTGTCTTCAATATACGAATAATTACCTTTGAAGCTCAACTCGCCCAGCAACGTTGATATTCTCGAAGAGAAAGTGTATGAACGTAGTTTACTAACAGCAGTCGAAATAGCGTGTGTGGAGGGTCGTAAACAACAGACAGACCAGTGCTAAGATTGTAGACGCTTAAACAATAGGGATAGTTGTTCTGGTTACACCAACATGCTAAGAAGCAGTTTCAGGTCAAAGGTTATCACTATGCGCGAGGAATTTGATGAGGTTATATGAGGGCGCTCGGTATTCCCTCACATATATATACACATACATACATACACACACACATATATATATATAAATATATATATATCTATATATCTATATATAAATATATATATATATAAATGTATATATATATATATATGCGTGCGTCTGTATGTATGTTATGTATGTATGTATGTATGTATTTTAGAACCTCTGCAAGCAGGAACTCGCGAAGTAGCCTCATTGGCTTATCAAAGCGGCAAGCTGACCGAAGTCATCCTCTTAGATTCATATTTAAGTTCATGATTAAGAATTGTCAATAGTCAACAACTCTGTAACTAGACGACATACATTAATCTTGGAGTGACTCGAACTGGAGACCTTATGTTTGTAAGGCATCGGCGTTAACCACTGAGCTAACACTCCATATGTTTGTATGTATGTAGTTCATTATATGACCAGGCATAACGCAAAACTAATAGAACGTCTGCTTATGAGCGTTGTTTTTTATTCTCCTTCTTAATTGTCTAGTTTTTATATTCCACCTATAGTCTATATACTTATGCTTTCGGTAACAGTCCACATATAGTTTAACCAAGAAGTAAAACGCCATTCGTCCTTAAAGCTACCCTTGTGTTCACAGCATCTGTGGTAATATCTAAGTTCTGAAATTTTTTACCTCGTTCGTTTCTTCTTGGTAGTGGAAACGTAATTATATTCAGAAGATAATTTTGTCACAGACTGTAATCAATAACAACATATTCTGTTCACTGTTCACGCTTTACGACTCGGTATCGCTGGAATGTATATATTTTTGAAAACTATGTGCGATATTACTCTTGCTTAATACTAAGAACTTCGTTTGACATAGTAATGATAATGGCCATGGCGACGAAGATCAAGATAAAGATAATAAAATCTATAACTAAGCGACAACGAAAGCGATATGATAACCATATCATTTTGTTTCAATGGAAAAGTCGCATTTTCTCTATCACCATGTGAGCTCTTAATACACTGCACGCTCATGTATATTATATATATCGCCTCTCCACGAAGCTAATTGGACGTGTGGGAGTAGCTACCTTTAACATGTTATACACGCTTAGCGCGCAATGCATATATATATACAACTGTACATGCAACGCCCGCAATCAAAAGGCCACGTGTACAAATGGCTTTACAAACCGCGTTGCCTAATTGACAATTGCATTATTACATAGGGATGAGAAGAATAATGACTCTAACTGTAACTAGCTATAGATGCTTCAGTCATTCTGGAAATTTGAGCCAGAACAAAGAATAACGTATGAAAAAAAAATAGTTATACAATCCATTGATAATATTACAGTTCCAATGTTACAACCACTCCATATGTACTATATAGACAAAAATCTATATCTATGTATCCAAAATCTGTTTACAAGTATAAAGGCACGTATCGCGAACGCAATCACACATACAGGTATAGTCTCACGCGCCTATGTGATACCTGTTCGAAGTTGGAATGTTTCGTGAAGTGTCTTAATATGCATACTGAGAGGAAAAGGCTTGTCTAAGCAATTTTTTGTTTGTTTTAACTGGGCCTTGTCTCAATGGGGGAGTGTTCTGAAATCAAGAGAAAGGTAACGGTTGGTTAGTTTATACTAAAACGAATACAGACATGTAAGTACTTTGTCGATCGAAGCTTCTTTGTCCAGACACGGGCTGGTCATATCTGCAACCCTATTGTTTCAAACAGCACAATATGCCTTAGAAAATCATCAATGTCCGACTTCGATTCATAAGAAGACAGTTGTAGAAACATAAAAACGAATGTACTTTATAGCAATACGGCAACATGACAACATGAGCGCTGTGAAGTTTGTGTTTATAGTAAAATTTTAATTGAACAAGATGCAGAAAGCAACTACAACAACATAGAAAAGTAATAGTGGCAATAACATATAATTTGTCCATTTTCTTTTGGCTTTTGAACATGTATGTTGCAAAATGCTCTCTTTCATAAAGAAACAAAATGTTGTGATAACTCAACCATCGGTGATGACTTTATTTCGTGAAAAGATAAAGATTGATAACACGTATATAAAATATCAAATTAATTTGAATTAGAGAGTTTCTTATCATATAGTACATTATTTTCTGTATTGTGTTGAACAGTTATTTAACCGCTAGTTAAATATTTGAAACAACGATTGAAACCAAATAAGTTCCATTGAGGTGTCCAGTTACGTGCACTTTTGAATTTATCGATTTTAACGAAGCACACTCTTACTTACACTTCACTTAGAAAATTGTGCATTTTTTTCTTCTAGCGTAGCTCTGCGAATTGCTGCCTTGCGTTATTAAGTCCCTAAATATAAGAATTTATCCTTTCTAGCGGCTCTATAGACTTTAGACTTCCTTTTGTGGATCCAAAATTAAGCTGACAAAACGTAATGCAGGAACGAAGATGTGATTTAACCAGAGTAGTTATCTACAAAACATTTCTGCTTTAATCATTTTCAGCGACGGTGAGTTTATTCATAATGAAATGATACTTCATCTTTAATTTCATTTGTTCTGAAAGAATTTATAAAATCTTCCTTAATGTTTCTAGTTATGGTACTGTGAATCTTTTAGAGCTATACATTAGTAATTTGATGGATTCATCTTAGTTTACTTTATCTTAAAAATGTACGACAACGATATTTATTAAGACCAGTTAATTCTCCATATCACAAAAGTTTACATTATTACAGGCAAGATAATTAAACAAATCATTTAACTGAGAAGTGGTTTTAAAATTGGCAGAGGATAGACACAGGGTAGTTTCTTTTTTCACGCTTAGGATGATTTCCTTCCAAAGTAACATTAAACTCGTAAAAAAAAAATAATACAAAGAAACCAAATGCTACATCCGTCCTACTTTTTTTTAAGCAACACCTATCTGCCCCCTTCGTTTGCACATCAGTATCTTTCTAAAAGCGTCTCTAAACTTTTTGTTAAAGATAGTGTAAATTAAGGGATTTACAGCAGAGTTTAAGTACCCAAACCAACTAAAATAGGTCAATGCGTTTTGGACAAACTTCGAACTAGGAAAATATTGCAGAATTAGAAGAAACAGGAAAAATGGTCCCCAACAAATGATAAATGTAATCACTAGTATAACTATGATGATGCTGGCCTTTCTTTCCTTCTTGTTTGTATCCATAGAACTATCAATACTTGGCTGTGGACGAGAAGTTGCTTCGATTTTCTCTTCATGAAATTGACGTAACTGTCGCGATTCACCGCTCGGGTGGCCACGCTCCGTTGAATTTGACGTGGTTTGCTGACTTACATTGGGTGAAGAGGATATTCCGTGATATTGATGGGAAAGAAGTTGTCCCTGCTCGTGAGTTTCGCCAGGGACAGGCAAACTATCACTCGAAATCGTTGCAATATTACAGACTTGCCCAGATCGTGTGCCATCGATTGCATGTTGATTGTCGTGTCCTTGTTCGAGACGAGTCGGTCGCTTTCCAAAGATTGCTGATCTCATCCTACCGTAGAGTAGGAGTAAAATACCAGAAGGAATAAAAAAGTTGACAGCAATGAAAAAAGTTGATATGTTGACGGGTGCTTGAACGAAACAGACGGCAGAACCATGAAATTCGTGGAAGTGTCCTCGGGCAGAAATCAGTAATGAAACTGAAGTCAGTGTTGTGACAATCCAAGAAAAGGTGATCAAGATCAGCGCAAACGATACTGTCCTCTTCGTTCTGTACCAGAGAGGACGGAAGAGAGCCAAATATCTGTCGACGGATACAGCACAAAGATGCCAAATAGAACAACAGATCAAAAGGATATCGGCAACTTTCCAGAAGTTACACAGGAAAGACCCGATACGCCAATCGCCCGCCCTCCAATCGTCGTATATGGCGAGAGGTCCTATGCAGGTGCAGACTATTAGATCGGTTACTGCTAGAGACAATAGTAAATAGTTGGTGACAGTGCGTATGCTTGGGTTCAACACTATAGCTAAGATGACGAGTATGTTCCCAAAAGCACCAGAGAGACAAATAACTAACGCCATTACCATTCTAAGGATCCTCGGGGTGATGGCGCCGAGCTCCTGATTGGCGGTTGGTATCACTGTCCCATCCAATACTTGAAGCACCGATACCACTGTGAAGTTGTCTTCCATTTTCAAAGGACGGTTCTGTGAAAATATAATGTAGCGATATAGAAAATATAATGTATCTGATCACAGAAGTGTTGCATTTTGATTATTCCTTGACAGAATAAAGAAGTTCTTAAGCTCCTTGCTTAAGTAAATTAATACTGCAAAAATGCTGCGACTAAGTTTATATAAATTGTGATGATGTTTATACGTACATGTTCTGCTAGAATTGCAAAAAATAATGTAAGCCAACTGCAAATCTGATCTGAAACTAATGCTATTAATTCAACAAATGTTAAGTTCCTTGTCTAATCAACGGGTTTACTAAGTGGTACAGTGTATGCTATAGATGAGCCGTCCATGTGATACAGCAAAGGCAATACCATTTAGGGCGCATTTATCCCCTAACTCAAAGTGTTTGTTAATTCATAATTCGTAGTAATGGCAGGTACTTTCTCAAATATTTTCTTTTCTAGTGGTAATGATGTAAAGTTTATTTTCATATGATTCTCTAAGAACCTTCATTATACAGTTTTATGAATGTGTGGCTAAAACAATAAACAATTTGTAAATGGAGTTTCATCTGCCACTAATGTCTATTCTACTCTAACATCAAACTCAGATGTCTTCGCCCATGCAGTGAAGACTTGTCACTGGTTCTGCTTATCACATTATCGTGGTCACATGTTTACGAGACGATGGGTGGGAATAAAAGACAATTTGGATTAGTGAATAAGAAAAATTATTGGAACCGAGAGAAGTAACATCAGAAATATTCTGACTGACAACAGCACGACCAACAACTTTTCTTATTATTGTTAGGCTTGGACATTGAATTGTTCGGCAGCCCAAACAATTCTGCTTCATAAAGCCAGAGGTCTACAACGGCGTGTAAGACATTATTTACGTTTGTGAAACTAGGAAATAGGTACCACCGAAAGCCAAATGGCTTGGACTGTAGATAAAATATTACTTAAAGTACATATCCGTGCTTTCCAATGTACATGCTACTGTGATATGATCAGATAATAGTTATACCTTCAAAGAATAGCATTATATATTATTTAATATACCCATCGTATTTCCCAATGTACCTGCATTTGTTCAGAATGCACTGGTAGAAGGAAACTATCAAGCTTTTCTGGAGTTTCAATACTATCTTGCTAGTAGAGTTTCTGGCCAAAAAAATAGGTTATTTAAGGTATGCTAATTATTATGACAAGCTCTCTTCATTTGTCATATTTATCTGTGTGTGGAATCAATACTGCTATTGTCAACTTTTAAGAAATTTGACGACCTATTATGGTGGGGAAAACACTTTCAGCAACAGATAAAGAGCTTTGCTATAGAATGTACAACCACTATCTTAGTATATGGAAATCCGGGTAGTTGAAATGATTACAGTTGGCTTATTTTGTGAATGATAAATTTAATTAATAAAGTAGAGTTTTCTTAAAATAGACTCGGCGACTCTGAAAAAAAAGTCTATCCAGAATTCGACCAAAGGCCAAGATATATGCAAAAACAAAAACCCACTTACCTTGTTTGCTGATGAAATAATGCAATATCTTGATATATGTTGTGTGTACAGCTCAGACTCTGGTCTTAGTATAACTACAATTTCACTATTTATACATCTCATATCACTCTCATAATTAGACAGACAATGATTTCTTTGCAAAGCATTACAAACCAAACCAAATCAAACCAATACAATACAATACAAAACCAGAGCAAACGTCATTCCATTAGTTCATCGGAAGCAAGAAAATTGAGAACGTGGTAGTAATTAAATTGAAGTACACTTACCTCATAATTATACCTTTTTTGACGATGTCATGTTTTAAGTCATGTTGATGAAATTAATACGTAATGGTACCATGGCAAGATTTGTAGAACAAAAGTTTGAAAGGTCAACCGTCGAGTGATGCTACAAAAATGACGAATTTAATGTATAAGGTAATGGTATGTATGCATACAATCGGTATGTATAGGCCAATCCTCATATATATATATATATATATATATATATATATATATATATATATATATATATATATATATATATATAGATATATATATATATATATAGATATATATATAGATATATATATAGATATATATATTTATATATATATATATATTATATATATATATTATATATGTATATATATATATTTATATATATTATATATATAAATATATATATCGAAAGAGATACTCTTTCGATATATATATTTATATATATAATATATATATATATATCGGTGGGTATTGGAGTCAACGATTCAAAATGTTTAGTGTTAATTTACATAAACAAAAACAAAACAAGACAAGTTAAGCGAACAGTGGACCTTCACCGGGGGTCTTCAGAGCTTACAAGTTTATCTGTAACGAAACTGAACAAGAAAAGCGTTAAGAATACGTGTAAAATGGTCAGACATAACAAAAGGTTAAATAGTTGCACTCATGCATATTCCAACAGTTGCCGAGATATCCAATCAATATAGAAATTATGAATGGCAATAAGAATCACTGTCCACCAAGCTCATCTACTTAATTTGAATACATTAACAGTGAACACAGTCTTTACGACTGGAATCAGACACATCTGCCTGCTCACATCCTGTGTAGATTTCATTAATATACAAAACAGACTTCAGCAAGTCAACTCCGCGGTAGGAATAACAATGACACAACCAAGTGGTGGTACCGGCTTAACCTAGTGTAACTCACAGGGGTGAACATTGTAGTAAACTTGCTGTAAAGGAAGCATTATACTCACGTGAACTGGGTATCCTAAATGCATGCAATCAGAGAATGCCGTTCGTTTATTAAACAAGAAATAACTTGGGACATATATACACGCATACATATGCACTGTAACGGTTAATGGAAGTGAAATACAGCTACACATTCGTAAACAATAAGATATGACGACTTCAAAGTTGGTCATACCGAACTATTGGGGATCGGTGGTGCTGCAGGACAGGCCCAAGTTGAACATGTTGCTAAAACGGACAGTCGCATCAGTGACAGTGAAGCAGTAATAGTAAATGCCGAAAAAAATGTATGATGTGGTTCATGCGATGAGCACGCGAGCACAAACTGATTGACTCAAAGAGCAAAGTAGCACACCGTGACCAAAAGAGAGTAGTCATGTGATGGCACGCGAGCACAAAATGAGTGACTCAAAGAGCAAAGTAGCACACCATGAGCAAAAGAGAGTAGTCATGTGGTGGCACGCGAGCACAAAATGAGTGACTCAAAGAGCAAAAGAGCACACCGTGAGCAAAAGAGAGTAGTCATGTGATGGCACGCGAGCACAAACACGGGAAAAAAACACGCGTTTAAATCGCCGTTTTCAGTCTGTAATTGCGACGTAAATTCCGAGTTCCAGCCTGTTTCCGTTACGTTTCCACTCCTGAAACTAGTGATTAAGGTAAGCTTACGACCCAACTTAAACGCGTGAGTTTTCCGCGTTCGCGATGACTTATTTACCGAGTACGCGGTGACCGTAAACGCCAAGTGTCATCCAAATACGGTGAAGCTCACTTAATCGTGCGGTTTCAGGGAAGGGTAATCTTTATTTTTCCGGTCACAATTACAACAGATTCGCTACTTTAAACATGACCGTTAATCTGTAGTTTACGTTTGAATCCAGCAGTAAACTTCTCGCATTGATCATCGTAAACGCCATAATTACACCAATATATACGGTGAAACGTGGTCATCGTAAACACATTACTTACGACCAATACAGGGGCTGGGCTTATTCGCCACGTTTAGGGAGTCTTAATCGGGTTGATTAGGCTGAGAAATACACGGACCACCTCTATTAAATATTACATTTGATTTAAAGAAAATTAAAAATAATAAACATAAAATCACACTCGTTTGATTTTCCACTTTTTTATTTATATATTTGCACCTCATATCGCATCGTAAACGTTTATTTGTTATTTTTACACTTATACAAAAATTATGTAAATGAACGAAATACCACTTCTAATGTGTAAATACATCTAAATGCAACTCAATATTGCTTTACATCATAGTGTTGAATATTCAGCTTTTTGAATACAAAGTTTAAACCTCGAGAAGCCATTTTCCTTTTCAAATTTCAAAACATGCATTATTGTCCGGAGAATGTTTTTGATGCCCAAATATTACTCTACTTACATTGTCGCAATTATATACACATGCAACGATTTTAATGCCAGGTGAAAGAAGGAAAAAAACAAGTAAATATGGAATGTTTCTATTTTTAGTTACTAGTTTGCAAATCCAAACCTCTGAAAACCAGCTACCCACTTGAAGTAACTTAACATATCAGCAGTTAAATTGAACCAAACAAATTTATGTTTAAAATTCGGTGTGTTTATCCTCAGATGATATAAACGCCTAGGCACTTCTTCCATGATGGTCATCGGCCCCTCGACCCCCCCCCCCACCCTCCACCCAGGCCCGGAAACGGTACCAGCCTCTTTTATGTGGAACGAACTTGACACAGAACACCACTTCCTGCCTCATTTCGTAGCACGCTTAATATTTTGTTGCTGCTTTAAATTTTATTGTAATTAACATATATATTTTGATATAAAATGCAATGATAGCCCAAACAAGATCTCTAAATTTTTTACCCTGAAAGTCTGGAATTAACCATGCGTGAATAATGAAAGACAAACGTACAAGTACAACAACATCTCGACGACAAGTTATTAGACTTATGCTCAATAGCTATGTCTTATTTAAAATATGATTTACTAAATGATTCATTAACAATTAATAGAATCATGCTTTTTTCTTGGCTTTTGTTTCCTGAAAATATTTTAAGGATAACTTAATCCTTAACATTTAATCCCTTGATGGAATATATTAGCTGTGAAGGGAAATTAAAAAAAAGGCTTCCATTAAAGCAAACGACTAACAAGAAAATAATAATTAATCTGACATCTATTATTATTGGCATATTCTTTTTTCCTTGTTGCATTTATCTCAGGCAGGATTTCGTTTTAAAGGTATCATGTAATTACACCAAATGTTAAATTAGAGAAAACTCTTCTTTATTATACAAAATCGTCTACTGCAACTTGTTTGTATCCGAAACAACGGCGTTTGCTGTTTGTTCCTGGTGCCTCATTAATCAACAAACGCTCAGGACAGGATTATCCACGTGCAACAGGGGCACGAGTTTAAACGTTGGGTAAAAAATTCAAAGAAATATTGTTATAACGTTACATTATTCTACGCTGTATATGGTACAAAAAGTTCAAAGAAGTCAAACGAAATGGACTTCGATATGCAGTCTTTACGCTGTTGATCAATGACTGTTTTTATGTGATGTTTTAATGTACGTATCATAACCACCGTGGGCAAATAGATGTCTTTTGTGAGCTATACATCCGGCGTTATCCGGTACCAATGTATCTCTATGGGAGCTCAAATAAACTGTTTGCCACGGGCCTCCCACAAGCTTAATCCGGCACATCAAACAATGACCATTTTCACCATTTGGAGGGGGTCATACCTTCATTGTTATTGTTCAGCCTAATTAACAGCCCAAGTTGGGGCGTCAGTCGGTACGCATTTTAAAGATACGTCTCCTTTCCTAACGGTGGGTATCCTTTTTTCTGGACTTTTCGCTAAGGAGAACGTCCTTATAGAATGAGTCCAGCCTCATTTTGTTCAGTCTTTCCGACTCCCAAGTGAACTCCTGCACTACGGTACCCTAGCTCGTTCGCTCTCCATGTCAGATTCCTCGGATGACATATACTCAGTTGACATCACTGTACAGTCTGTCTTTTCTCTCCTCTGACCAGTCTATGTTCTTCATTGCGCTCAATCTACACTGAAGTTTCTGTAAACAAAGACACAAGAATAAGTATGAATTAGACATATATAAAGATCAGTTGGCATATAGTTTACTTTTGTCGAAAAATATACTAGCTCCAACTGTCAATATCTCCAGCCCCCCCCCCCAGTGAAAAATGTGCGGAAGTATCATTCCGCCCCCCTCCCCCCCCCGCTTCGCAAGTCAGAAAAACCCCTTTTTCATTTCCAAATGAGAACAAAAAAAATCTCATTTGGAGCACCAAATTGCATCTAAGGCCAGGTGAAAATACAAAATTAAGTTTACAAAATGGGGTGGGTGTTGAAATGTGCTTTATTGCACCAAATTGCATCTGAGGCCACCTGGAAATGCAAAAACTCCCCTTAGACCCCTCCCCCGGGACGGCCATCAGTCTTCAACCCCCCTACTCAAATGTACCTTCCTACGCCACTGTATGTTTCAACGGTTTACAAAGCAGATTTGTTTATGGGTTGGGGGAGGTAGGGGGTACGTGGTCGGGTGACGTTCACCATCACAAGGTTAGAACGTGAATGTATCAATAACAGTATACCCTGGCAAATTGTGCATGAAACATTTTACAGATATCTAAAAGGAGATTATTATATTATTTCTCTCACTGTCATATTTTAACTCTTTTAATTTATCGTTTTTAAAGGAGCGAATGCCTGTACAGGTCTAGGTTTTATATAACGGTGACTTTTAGTGATTGAAAAATTACATTAATAAGTCTTGGCCTAGTGTTACGTACCGAACAATCCAGTAGCACAGAGAACTTCGTTTTCGTTTTTTTTTCGAAAGAAGTTGCTCCTTCTCAGCCAGTAGTGCTCGGAGTGCCTTTAATTCTTCCTTCAAATGTTTGCACCGAGCTTTCTGTCACAACATGTGCATACTGCCGCGGTAGTTCCAACTGTCGCTGCTTCTAAATGTTTTTTCTTTTTCCTATACACGTATGACATTTTCCTGCGGAACATCATTAAAAACCAGCGACGGATCGAGTTGAAAGTGTACTTTTATAAACTGGCAACCTTGCTTCCACGGAGCTTTCTGTTACTTCTGCAATAAACCACGAAGCCGGAATCGTCCATTTTGAATGTTCTTTGCAAAAACTCGATTGAGGATCAAGTGCGGTGTGAATCAAACCAACGTGTTGCTACTTGTGATACCGCCTTTTACTGATTTCAAATTGCCCGCTTTCTAGTAAGCCCAGGCTGTGACGTAATTAACGATACTGAATACGTTATTGTTACTAACCAACTGGAGTAGCCAACCAGTGAACAGAAGTGACAGACAGTAAACTTTATCATTGTGATGTGACCGGAAATTTCACTTGCTTATCTGGAAATGGTATTTATAGTAAGTAAGCAGTATACTTTTCTGTTTCGTACATATATTGCGGTGGGTATTTGTGCGTTTCATCGCTTTACGTGCATGATATAGGCCTTGAATATACTTCTTCGAATATCACTTGACGGCATATTGAGAGAAATCGGCAGAGCAAAAAACGGACTGTTGAAATCTATCTCGACTAATCTATGAAAAAGGATATGGACAATGGGAATCGTAAGAGGAGCATTTAAAACGGGGGGAGGGGAGGGGAGGGGGAGGGGCAGGGGGGCATGTGGTAGGAAGTTGGAAAAAGTTTCGCACAAAATTTAAGCAAAAATTACTTAAATCTCAAATATGGATTTGCGCCGCTATGACCGACAAAGTTTAACCGAGGTTTTTGAAGCCTGACACTCAGGCGCGGCGGAACGGAAAAATTATTGGGGGGGCTAATGTGTGGAGACTATCTAAGCGGAGCGCCACCATCGGTTGGCGCGGAGCGTACAAGAAAATTTTGGGTTTTTTCAACCCCCCAGATGGCCGGAAACGGCACTTCCCGAGTGTTTTATGCTTCGAATACCTAGCCCTAAAATATGGGTCTCAAGCCTGCAATTTCTCAGATTACACGTAAAAGTCTGTAAAAACATTGTTATTTGTATATCCGATGGTGTTTTAAGAGAGTAGCTATTACTCGTAGTGTTCTCGCAAAGACGTTTTTTGAGTGTAGTAAGGGCAGTGGCGGAGCTAGGGGTATTGGTCGGGGGGGGGGCAAGAATGGTCTGTAGGGGCACTTTCGACACTATCTAAGCGGAGCGCCACCACAGGTTGGCGCGGAGCGTACAGAAATTTTTTGAGTAAAGATACTCCCTAGATTGCAGGAAATGACCCTCTCCGGGCCTTGCTAATTTGCAGATAAACGGAGAATAAATAGTTGTCGTCGCCATTTTGTCGGAAAATTACACCAACAGAATATGACAAATGTCAATAGATAAATGAGAGCGCAATAAAATGGTCAATAATCGCGAATAAGTTAAAAGTAGTGAAAAGCTGAAAAGGGCACCAGCAGTCTATTTGAGTCCGTCAGGGGGTGGGGGCATCCGCCCCTGACTGTATGGACGCTTCGCCACTGAGTAAGGAGATGTTGGAGAACTGGCTGAAATGAGGCAACTCATTGGCCTAAGACGAAGTTGTGTTGAGCTTACCGGTACTCACACTCACTGCTTCCACTTTTCACGGGGCGTGAAGAAGCGGTTGGGGTGACAATGTGGTCTATAGCCAGGGGACGGGCCGAGGGTCCCCCAGCATTTACTAAAATTATTACACCTGTATAGTATACGTGTGCATCGGACAGATCGACAAGTATGCATTGAAAAATGGGCAGATGCACGTTTCGGAGCCTTGGTAAATATTGGGGGGGCTTATCATGCATTTGCCCCCTCAACTTTTTTATTGGGGGGCTGAGCCCCCCAAGCCCCCCCCCCCCCCCGGTTCCGCCGCCACTGCTGACACTGAGTACCGATTGTTCGATATCCCAGTTCCGAGGCTTGTGCCCCCCCCACCCACCCACCCTGTCCCCGTTTTTAAATAAATGCCCTAAATAGCTATTCTGGACCCGACCATTTCTAAAGCCGCAAAAACGGCATCACCAAAGAACCGGCTAATTATATTTTAATTTCTATCTCAGGACTAAACTCGGAGGGGGTACATATAGTTGGATAGAAGGAGACATCCACAAATATGCAAAATATGACTCATTTGTAATATTAGATGAATTCTACGACCATTCTGGATCAGTTTAGGGGAAAATGTTGTATCCATGGGATGTCAATGTGTTCCTCGACTTAACTTTCCAATTAAAATAAACGGATTACATTCTATAACAAAGGCATATGCAATTAAACAGGTTCATAATAAAATTAAGAACGATTCTTTGCATTAACAGTTAAGTTTACCACACATTGGGGAACCCGACGAGGGGGGGGGGCGAGTGGGTGGGGTGCACCACATGGTTGCATTGGGTCCCCAATATAGCGTTAAAGGAGGTCTAATTAAAGTACCCTAATTATTGTAAATGCTCATCTAAACGTCGCGGGTTCTCGGAAGCTAACTTGGCGAAAACAGCAAAGGCAAAACTCGATTGGATTTCAAGTGACAAAAATTGTGCGATGCTACACTCAGTGTGAATCCTCCAAGCCATAGTTTTTTTTTTTTTTTTTTTGTCTTGTCTTCGAAAAGTCTTCAACGCAAAGCGATTCTTTTCACAATATCAGTTCATGGAAACTGCAATTATTATATTATCATTATGTTCTACTAGTCCATAAATTTGTTAGTACAATCATGGAGGTAAAAACCTCCATCATACAATGGTACAATGTCCTTTCTACGCTTCTGTAGCTCCGTAGTTAGCATCCAACATTGATATTTCCGAATTCTACGGTCCAGCAACAATAGGCAGCTAAATTCAAATCTGTATGGAAGCCGTAAACTGCCGCTTCTAAAACTTGTTGACGATCTCGTGAACTTATGTTAAAGTCGGAGGAAACTGAATATAGCAGTTTGTCGATCATTTAACCATGCTTTGACTCAGTGATCATATAGAAGCTGGAATCTTACAATAAACAATTAAACAATGTGAAGCGTGTCACAGTGACAATAACATTTGATATTTACATCTTATTCAGTATATCACGCCTTTTTGACAGTAATCACAAACACATTCTTGCTATATTTTTCAGAGACCCACGAGTTATCATTTTAAAAGGTTTGAAATTCTGACACTCTTCAAAATGCGGCAGTATTTAATTTTTAATTTTATTCAGTTCCATATCAACAGCGTAATGATATAGCTACATTCCATTTTTGACATTCAACATATTAAATATCACTTGTGTATTTGACGTTACTTGATCGAGATGTAGTTTGCAATAATTTTCAGAAAAATTCGTTTCATATATATAACTATTGGAGAATAAAACCATTACCTTGATCCGGCACATGCATATGGATTTCGCTGTGTGTACTACGTATTGTAATGTAGGCGCTCTATTTTGGCCTTTATACGGCACTTATATGTTTATTTACTATTTATATATATTTATATATATATATATATATATATATATATATATATATATATATATATATATATATATATATATATATATATATATATATATATATATATATATATATATATATATATATATGAAAATCGTAATGAGTTTGTAAATCAAGAACAGTGAAACAAACTTTCAGCCTCCACCAGGATTCGAGCCACGGGCCTCCCGCTCTGTACGCGGACACCCTAACCACTAGGCTATATGGACGCTGATTGTATGTCCAGAGGTTCGAAACCGGTAAGGAAGGTCTATATGTTTGGGACTTGCTATTCTGTTTATTTAAGACTTGCATGTGTCTCAAGCATGAATGTATTACGGTACCCTCACAGGATAATACTTCCGTGTCTCAGGTATGCATTTCTTTAATGGAATTATATAACGGACACAGGACAATCTAGGCTATATATATTTGCATATAGGTGCGTGATTTTTACAAACACCACACGTGAATATGCCAATTTTTTGGCATAATGCTTATTTTCTCAAGCGATATAAATTATTTTCGACATTTCCGTAAAAACTAAACAGTAATGAACGTCGTTTACGTATTATACACAGGGACGTAGCTAAGGCCTGATGATTGAGAGTGGGTAGGGGGGGGGGGGGAGAGATGTAGTGGCTGAAATTCCAATTGGATGGTATTTGGAGCCAGAAAATTCCGACTGCTGCCTTGTAACCCGCAGCCCCCCCCCCCACACCATACTCGTCAACGATACAGTCAGTGTCAGTCAGCCAGTCAGACACTCCATCTTTCGCGACTGCACTTTTGTTTTTTCGGTACATTTGTACCACTAGCCCTCACTTCACAAATTTATTAATCACTCTGGTTAGCGAGTAAGCAATGAGCATAAGTTATCTGCTTGATAGGCTACATAGACTACCAACTAAAAAAGCTATTTGGCATAATGCTTATTTTCTCAAGCGATATAAATTTCGACATTTCCGTAAAAACTAAACAGTAATGAACGTCGTTTACGTATTATACACAGGGACGTAGCTAAGGCCTGATGATTGAGAGTGGGTGGGGGGGGGGGAGAGATGTAGTGGCTGAAATTCCAATTGGATGGGATTTGGAGCCAGAAAATTCCGACTGCTGCCTTGTAACCCGCAGCCCCCCCCCCACACCATACTCGTCAACGATACAGTCAGTGTCAGTCAGCCAGTCAGACACTCCATCTTTCGCGACTGCACTTTTGTTTTTTCGGTACATTTGTACCACTGGCCCTCGCTTCACAAATTTATTAATCACTCTGGTTAGCGAGTAAGCAATGAGTATAAGTTATCTGCTTGATAGGCTACATAGACTACCAACTAAAAAAGCTATGTTAATGTAACAAAGGGGAAACTTTTCTTTTTCAACAAATTATATTCGACGACATAGTGAACTACCCCAAAATACAGTGCTTTTTCCTAGCGCGCTTAATATTATTTTCTTGGGGGGGGGGGGCTATTTATCACTCACATGAAAAAAATTAAATTGTTCACTTCATTCCAACTGAGCATTGGGAATGAAGTGAACAGTTAAACATTTTGCAGAAAAATGTTGAGTTGACGAGATACGATAAGTTGCCAATTAAACATTTTGCAGAAAATTTTACAATTGCTCAATTGGGATGAAGTGAACAATTGAACATTTTGCCAAAAACATGTCCAATTAACGAGATAAGATAAGTTGTCAATTGAACATTTTGCAGAAAATTTTTCAATTGCTCAGATGGAATGAAGTGAACAATTTGCAGCAAAATGTCCAATACACGAGATATGATAAGTTGTCAATTAAACATTTTACAAAAATTGTTCAATTGCTCACTTTAAGCAACTAAGCAATCCAACATTTTTCTGTTTTTTTTGGATAAGATTTTATCTTGTTATTTTAACAATTTACTGAAAAATTTCACTTTATGGGCAAAGTTTTTCTTATGTTGATGGCCATTTTAAGCTTCCGTAGAATAACATTGAGCGTTTTAACGTTGTACAGGAGTTTATTAGGCATTTTTTTTTAGACTATTCAAAATCACACGAAGTTTTGTAAGGTGGAGTATAAGAACCGCGAGATACAATTTCTTAATATGACAAGGAAAACGTGGTAAATATGACTGATTAAAGGTCAAGTTTGACCGAAAATTGTAGGTCACTCACAAATAGCAAGAATTTATGAAAAATAGAGTGCCACAGTCGGAAATTCCGTACTCATAAGCGTACGTATACAATTTTAATCTAAGGCTGATGGGTACAGTTTCTTCCTCGTTATGATCCCCCACTATAATTTTCAGTTGATATATGTAATCAACATATTATGTTAAATTAAAAGTAAGTATAGGTATCATCAACCTATATATGAAATTGATCGCAGAGTCAATCAGGCGTAATAGATTTAGGGAGGGGAAATTGATTGTGGGGTGAGGGGCTTCGAGTTCAAATACGTATACTCATCAAAAGTAGTCTGTAATGGCCCCAAATTACGGCATGCTGTAATTGCTGGAAGTTTTCAAAAAAGTCCTTTCCTGAAGGTGTTCACTCTCCATATTGTTCGCTGACATTATAAACACACACAACAAGATGACTAAATTTCCCAGTAAGGTGAATTTCCTCCAAGGTGGTTAATAAAACAGTTTAAGAATTTTAACATAAGGTGCCCATATTTTATTATGTAGCATATATGGGACCAATAAATCAT
Source organism: Apostichopus japonicus (assembly GCF_037975245.1). Taxonomy (NCBI): domain Eukaryota; kingdom Metazoa; phylum Echinodermata; class Holothuroidea; order Aspidochirotida; family Stichopodidae; genus Apostichopus; species Apostichopus japonicus. The sequence continues at coordinate 23,673,467 of NC_092576.1, forward strand.
ACTTAGTATGATAGTAATATTTAGTAGTGTAGGGTCTACTCGTTTGTATTGGGCTTTAACCTAGTGCGCGAGTTGCATATAACAAGGTTTGAACCTAACTGGAGACCAAAACTTCCCGGTATGTAACACCTTCGAAAAATAAATGAAGAGGCGCGGGAGGGGGGGGGGGGGGTCGGGGTCGGAAAGAGGATTCAAGAAAGTATGTAATATATAGGCTTCTTAAATAGTGCAGTTCCAAAAGGGTCTACTCGTTTGTATTGGGTTTTAATGCTTTCTAAATCGCTTAATTTTCGAACAGTTTCTGTGAAGACTACTATATTTCAGTGATACTTTCCCAAGCGTGGGCACAATTCCCCTAAGCGTGGGCACAATAAAGTTACTGTCACACATGCATGTTAACCAATATGTATATGTGTATATATGTATATGTGTCGGAGGGGGGGGGGGGTCGGGTGTCGGAAAGAGGATTCAAGAAAGTATGTAATATATAGGCTTCTTTAATAGTGCAGTTCCTAAAGGGTCTACTCGTTTGTATTGGGTTTTAATGCTTTCTAAATCGCTTAATTTTCGAACAGTTTCTGTGAAGACTACTATATTTCAGTGATACTTTCCCAAGCGTGGGCACAATTCCCCTAAGCGTGGGCACAATAAAGTTACTGTCACACATGCATGTTAACCAATATGTATATGTGTATATATGTATATGTGTCGGAGGGGGGGGGGTCGGGTGTCGGAAAGAGGATTCAAGAAAGTATGTAATATATAGGCTTCTTTAATAGTGCAGTTCCTAAAGGGTCTACTCGTTTGTATTGGGTTTTAATGCTTTCTAAGTCGCTTAATTTTCGAACAGTTTCTGTGAAGACTACTATACTTCAGTGATACTTTCCCAAGCGTGGGCACAATTCTCCTAAGCGTGGGCACAATAAAGTTACTGTCACACATGCATGTTAACCAATATGTACGGTTTCTGTGAAGACTACTATATTTCAGTGATACTTTTCCAAGCGTGGGCACAATTCCCCTAAGCGTGGGCACAATAAAGTTACTGTCACACATGCATGTTAACCAATATGTATATGTGTATATATGTATATGTGTCGGAGGGGGGGGGGGGTCGGGTGTCGGAAAGAGGATTCAAGAAAGTATGTAATATATAGGCTTCTTTAATAGTGCAGTTCCTAAAGGGTCTACTCGTTTGTATTGGGTTTTAATTCCTTCTAAATTGCTTAATTTTCAAACGGTTTCTGTGAAGACTACTATATTTCAGTGATACTTTCCCAAGCGTGGGCACAATTCCCCTAAGCGTGGGCACAATAAAGTTACTGTCACAAATGCATGTTAACCAAAATGTGTATATATGTAAATGTGTCGGGGGGGGGGTGGGTCGGGGGTCGGAAAGAGGATTCAAGAAAGTATGTAATATATAGGCTTCTTAAATAGTGCAGTTCCTAAAGGGTCTACTCGTTTGTATTGGGTTTTAATGCCATCTAAATCGCTTAATTTTCGAACAGTTTCTGTGAAGACTACTATATTTCAGTGATACTTTCCCAAGCGTGGGCACAATTCCCCTAAGCGTGGGCACAATAAAGTTACTGTCACACATGCATGTTAACCAATATGTATATGTGTATATATGTATATGTGTCGGAGGGGGGGGGGGTCGGGTGTCGGAAAGAGGATTCAAGAAAGTATGTAATATATAGGCTTCTTTAATAGTGCAGTTCCTAAAGGGTCTACTCGTTTGTATTGGGTTTTAATTCCTTCTAAATTGCTTAATTTTCAAACGGTTTCTGTGAAGACTACTATATTTCAGTGATACTTTCCCAAGCGTGGGCACAATTCCCCTAAGCGTGGGCACAATAAAGTTACTGTCACAAATGCATGTTAACCAAAATGTGTATATATGTAAATGTGTCGGGGGGGGGGGGTGGGTCGGGGGTCGGAAAGAGGATTCAAGAAAGTATGTAATATATAGGCTTCTTAAATAGTGCAGTTCCTAAAGGGTCTACTCGTTTGTATTGGGTTTTAATGCCATCTAAATCGCTTAATTTTCGAACAGTTTCTGTGAAGACTACTATATTTCAGTGATACTTTCCCAAGCGTGGGCACAATTCCCCTAAGCGTGGGCACAATAAAGTTACTGTCACACATGCATGTTAACCAAAATGTATACATGTGTATACATGTATATGTGCCGGGGGGGGGGGTCGGGTGGGAAAGAGGATTCAAGAAAGTATGTAATATATTGGCTTCTTAAATAGTGCAGTTCCTAAAGGGTCTACTCGTTTGTATTGGGTTTTAATGCTTTCTAAGTCGCTTAATTTTCGAACAGTTTCTGTGAAGATTACTATATTTCAGTGATACTTTCCCAAGCGTGGGCACAATTCTCCTAAGCGTGGGCACAATAAAGTTACTGTCACACATGCATGTTAACCAATATGTATATGTTGTCTATGTATATATGTTAATCGTACATATGTCTGTATCTGAGACTGTATCTGTGGACTGTATTGGCCGCAAATTAAGCAACTTGCAATAATTGCTAGGAATGTTAAAAAAAAAATACTTTCATTGGAGGTCTTCGCTCTCCAAATTGTTCTCAGACATTCTTAATGAACACAAAAGATGACTGAATGTCTAGTGAGGTAATTTTTCTTCCAACGAGGTAATATAACCGTTTAAGAATATTGACCAGGGGTGAGGTGACCATTTTTTAATATATGGCATATATGGGCCAATACAGCATACTTGAATCCTTCCACATAACCTATATTAGTTGCATATAACAAGTTTGAACCTAACTGGACACCCAAACTTCTCCCGTAGCAACGTAAACACCTTCGAAAATTAAACGGGTGAGAGGGGGGGGGGGGGGTCGGAGTGTTTGAAAGAGAATATAAGAAAGTATATGATGTATTGGCTTTTGTCTCACTTGCATTTTTTTCATGGGGCCGTCTCGTTTGTACATGGTGTAATGCCTTCCAAATTGTTAAATTTAAGAACAGGTTTCATGACAACTAGCCTAACATATTTCAATCGTATACTTTCCCAAGCGTGGGCACAATTCCCTAAGCGTGGCACAATACGGATCATATGTATATATGTGTGTGTTTAGTGTACGCGGCTGCGTGCAGTACACGTTGTATATGTTCATTTTAATCGTTACGTCTGTATCTAGCCGGTAAGCAATGGCCCTACCTACAAGTTGTTTTTCATTCTATATATTAATCTTCGTGGCATTGTTCCACTAATTTTGAGGTGAATGTTTGTAAAACGTTTCCATGTTTGAATTCAGAGTTAATAACATTATCTACAATAGAAAATTTTCAATAGAAATGAACGTGGAACACATTTCTGGCGTCAACATGTGTCATTTATTTTACACTTGCTTTCTATCGCTGCAACAGAAACATTTGCAGCAATGAATAAGAGAGGAAAGGGAGAGCAAAATCGTTATTAAGTTGTCGCATTCCTGCAGTAAAGAGTGCACCGTCTTAACTACAAATTTATAAATATATACTTTTACCTCGTAAAACGTGTTTGGTAAAGTATGTTCTTTACTTTGAATCTTTTACTTGCAATTGTTTAGATTTTACACCCCAATACAAAACCAGTATATCCCGCTCCAATGGTTTGCTGTTTTGGCCCCTAATATGCCAGGTATTCAAATATGGTCACCTTTGATACAAAAAAAAAATATTGTATTTGTATTACCACCCTTGAGGAAATTAACATTCAGTCTTTTTATGTCTTTAATTTAGAAAGTATGAGAACAATTTGGAAAGTATAGACCTCCTGGAAGGTAATTTTTGTAAACTTCTGGCAGTTATATATAGCCACCGACAAATTGCTCAACGGGCAAGTATTAGCTTTGAAGTTATGTTTTCAGGATCACCGCCCTATAAGTGTGTTATACATGTGCACATAATGGTAGCAGTGTTATACATATGAGCTGTTAATGTTACCCTAAAACTGTGGCTTTCTAGGCATTAACCCATCATTTCATGCTCACGACCCGACCTATAGCCAGATTGTTTAACAGGTGAGTTACAACTCCCTGATTTAACTAGTAATTAGCTAGGAAGCACATTAACGCAGGAGGATCACCATCCTTTTGGAAATTTTCCAGTTCATATACTCCCTTAATGGGGTATACGAGAATGTATAGCAAACGCTGATACGTGTGCGAAAATTATCAAAGGAGAAAACAACCTCCCCGTGTGAAAAGAAAACAAAGAACAATAAGAAAGCAGACGTTAATTCAGTAAGAGTATACTATTACTTTCAAACGTATATAGTATCAGCAGGGAGTTGTTATGCAACTCCCTGGTATTAGTCAGCCATACATTTCGTACGCTATTCGCGGTCACATTATTAACCCTCCTGTTGTCATGTAAGCAGCTTTGACCGCGTTTGAAAACAAGCGCGTTTTTTCATGCTGGTTTTGCTGTCGTTTGATTGGAGGATGAACAGCGACTGATCAGGGAGGTCTAAAATATCACCTCCCTGATCAACAGATGAGGGTTGTTCATTGCGGTTTCACAAATTCTCTACAATAAACCAATTGGATGCACTGTTCTGTTAGATACAGTATAAGGCAGGCCGTGTCGTGTATTTTCATTGTTGTATCTGCATATGCATCAAGAAGCAGATAAACCAAACACGTACCATACTAATCGGACATAAATAATAATAATAAATAATAAAAAACGTCAGGCCAACTTACTTTAACACATAAATAATTATACATAAAAAAGTTAGACAGACAGATGAGGAGACCCGTGTATGTGTCTTCTCATCTGTTTTCTCATGATTCCAGCGGTAGTGATAAGAATATCGATCAGCCATGCCATAGCACCAAACTTAATTCTTTGTGAGGGCGAGCTGTTTGTTGAGGTATTATGATCGAGGGCCCGCAACGTGAATTACGTTATAACTTACCAAAATGAGCAACCACGAGGAAATTTGCTGATACTCTCATAGAATTAGCTTGAGGAGTTTTGTTGGTTTGACGGCTGCACACACACACACACACACACATATATATATATATATATATATATATATATATATATATATATATATATATATATATATTATAACTGAACAAAGTATGAGAAATACATTGTGAGGTACATATGGTTGTATGTATGTGCAAGCCATGCACATTCACGTTGAAAGATATATGCTGTATAAGAACAATGTCAGATATTCAAATATGGTCATCTTTGGTCAAATCCTTTAACTTTTTTATATTACCACGTGCACCCTGAAGGAAATTTACCTCACTGGACATTCAGTCATCTTGTATGTCCATTTACTAGAATTTCAAGAGAACACTTTGGAAGAGTTAAAACCTTTCTTTTTGAAAACTTCTAGCAAGTACTTTAGCATGCTATAATTACAGACGAACATATAATGAACCGAATAGGCAGATGATTGTCTCGGTAAAAATTACCCGTGGGTATAAATTAAATGTGACGTATATGGGCGTTGTAATCATACCGTAATCACGTTCTGTGTATTTTTTGAAATTTCCGACGCTTAAGTTAATATTAACCATCTCTTAAATTCCGAATCTTTATTGAGTCAACGTAAGCGAAGTTGATGTAATCATGCTGTACTGACACTCGTGGTATGTGTATGCTCTGCGCTCGACGCGTAAGTGAATCGTAATCTTCCCGTAAATTCCGAATTCAGTGGAGAATACATTCAACGTAAACGCAATGCGTAAGTTGGTGTAATCATGCTGTAATCCCGTGGTGTGCATGCTTCGGAATTTCCGACGTGTATATCCTAAACATGCCGTACTGTGCCTGTTTCAGGTGAACGAAAATAACTTAAACTTGACGTTTAAGGATTTCGTAATCAATACGTAAACGCTGAAATGAACGTATTTGGGTATTTGTAAGTTAATTGGAAATATACAGTAAATTTTTTAACTGCACTCGTTTCAGCCAACGTAAATGTTGAAATTTTGTTCACGAGATGCAGTCACAGGGTAATATCATTATCGGAAAGATTGACATTAGAATTGTGTCCAGTGTTTTATTTCATGGAACAATCAACGTTAACGTCATGCTGAAGTTTGGCGAAGTTTGTTGTAAACGCGTTGTATCTATGCTACGAGTTTCCGATGTGTAAGATAATCGTAATCCTGTCGTAAATTTCTTCGTGGCGAGATTAAGGTCAACGTAAACGTGGAGAAGAAATAAGTTTTAATAAATACGAAAGTAATTATTAACTTCCGATATGTAAGTTGTCATAAACGTAACGGAAATCTGTTGTTCCGTGTTTACAATGTTTACGGATGCGTAATCACATTGTATACGCGTTGTTCCAAAATGTACGGGTTTCCGATGTTTAAGATGACCGTAAGCAAGACGTAAACATCCAAGGACTGTGCTTACGATAACTTAAATGCGTGTCTTTTTCCCGTGAAAATGAGTGACTTAAAGAGCAAAAGAGCACACCGTGAGCAAAAGAGAGTAGTCATGTGATGGCACGCGAGCACAAAATGAGTGACTCAAAGAGCAAAGTAGCACACCGTGAGCAAAAGAGAGTAGTCATGTGATGGCACGCGAGCACAAAATGAGTGACTCAAAGAGCAAAGTAGCACACCGTGAGCAAAAGAGAGTAGTCATGTGATGGCACGCGAGCACAAAATGAGTGACTCAAAGAGCAAAAAAAAACACACCGTGAGCAAAAGAAAGTAGTCATGTGATGGCACGCGAGCACAAAATGAATGACTCAAAGAGCTCTCCATCTGCAGAATAGCTTGATGTTTGTGCAAATAAGACATTGAAACTTTCCAATATTGTATGCCCAATTTTTTACTAGTTCTCAAAATATACTATTGTTAGTGTATCTGCATGTTTTTACCTTAACTCACAATTCTCGACTTTGTGAGACGAAATGGAGAATTATACTTATAACGATGATTAAAAAAAACGAATACTACTACACTTTTATTGTCTGTTACTGCTTTTGTTCGTCAAAGAAGTTGGCAAAACGACGTCATATTCTAGCAAATGAACTATCTACCTTTCAAAATGGAATAACTGCCGTTCCTATGCCTAAGTTTACTTTAAAAGTTAGAGACAGTTATAATCGGAACGCTTCAATATTCAAAACTATTATGTTGGCATAAAATATCAAAGTTTTATCGCAAACCTGTGTTCTAAGGAACCCAACGACGCGTTTAAGTGCTACAACGTTCCTTGTTGCTATTTTTAAGTTAAGAATAACTTTTGGAGATAATAAATTTGGTTCCCAGTTGTAGTTGGAACTGAACTCTTCTCATAACTTTAACCGCCACATAAACTCCAATTACCACTGCAAAATGTTTTTATTTACTACCCTACTATCAAGCTTGCCTGAAATTAAAAGAAATATAAATAAACATTCCGGAGGTGTAAATAGCGTGTACCTTAATTAACCTACATCGTCAATATCTACAAAGTCCATTTAATTTTAATCCAACGGTTGTACGGCTTCAAAACACAACATGTCCCTTTTTCGTTAATAATTCAAAGCTCTAATCTACTCAAGAAGAAAGCAAAGGGTAAAAGGTTTTATGTTGCATGTAATTGTACCTTGTTTGAACTTTGCTCACTTATGGTATTGTATTTTAATTGTAATATAAAGATCCCCCACGAGCCTTCAAAAATTCTGTTGTCAAGATCCTCATTTTTATTTTCACTTGATGATAGTAGATTTAATCTTTCTCGCATATATTTTGACCCTAACAAAGGCGTGATATGTTTAAAAAACTTCAGTGGATGCTGAGGTTACCATGCGTTCAAGTTGAAAATAATCAGAGTCATCGTGTTTTTGTTACATCGTTAACCTTGTTCCCTGGTGCTTGAGAACTCTTCTAGTTAAAGCCACTCAACTATAAAGATAAAAATATGTTTCTTAAGAACATCTGGCATTGTTTCAAGAACCCTTCAGTTCAATTATTAATCTCGTAAAAAATATGTCGGTAAAACCTACTTCCGTGTTTTTTCATTTTAGATATTTAATTTTTGAAGATACTACTTTTTTTGCTAAGAAATACCACTATCAGGATTGCTCGTATTGATCAAAACACATAAAACTTAAATTTGTCTTAGATTATCTTAGTCTGGGTAGATTCTAACAGTGCTACAACTCAAAAAGTTGTCTATCGAAAATAATAATAATAATAAAAATGATAATAATAATAAAAATGATAAAAATAATAGTTCAAATAATAATAGTAATAGTAATAATAATAATAATAATAATAATAATAATAATAGTAGTAATAATAATATTAATAATATTTTTTTGGTTTTTTTTTCAAATTTTTTATTTGCATCCATCTCTTCTGCACAACATATTAAATTGAAAAGAAAGAAAAAGTTCGCTTCATGACACCAAAAGGAAATTTCCTTTATCAATAATGCAAAGAATCTCTTAGCAGTTTAATTTCTTTGTGCTTTTTGTTATTGATAAGTATATACATTTCAACACTCAAGAAAAATGAAAGCTTATGCTTGAAAATATCATAACTTGGAACGCTTTTGTTAATTCTGCAAAGGTAAATATAATATTTGGCATAAAACATTGTCAGGCTATACCATTTCATTTTGTTCTCGTAATCATAACCAAAATACAGGTGTTCGTACTCAACTTCAACCTTTGAATTAAAGATTTCAAGATATATTTTGTTCCAAATATCTCCAACTGCGCTACAGCGCCAGTAAAGGTGGTCTAAAGTTTCAGTAGACTCGCCACAAAAACTGCAACTTGGGTCGTCAATAATGTTAATTTTACTAAGAAAACTATTTGTAGCAATGATACGATGGATAAACTTGTACTGAAAGCTTCTAAATTTAGTATCTCTAATCTTGCTACAAGAACCAAAAATTTCACTCCAGTTTAAAGTGATGCCTTTAAAATCATTGTCCCATTTTAAACAACCACGTGGTTGCTCAATACAACGGCTGTTAAATTTATTATAAGCATATTGACAAATCTTAGTAGTACCATATAATTGCGCTAACATTTATAACCTGCTGCCTACATGGTTGCTTCGGCAGCTGTAATGAATATCTGGATGGTACCCACGTACGTGGGATAGAATGTATAATCCCATTCAGCTTAGTAAAGGGGAAGCTTGGACAATTAAATTTAGCAATAAAAGCAGTATACGATAGAGGCCTGCCAGACATCTTGATAAAACTGTTGTTCCAGATAATCTGATCACCGTAATTCGCCACCGGGGTTTCAAAGGTGAGATCGCTCCAAGCACAGCAGCAGTTGCGAAGAAACTCGTGTTTAACCTTCTTAAAAATATCATTTCCCTTGAAATTACAGCTAAAAAGAAAATCCTTACCAACGTTTTTCAAAAAAAAATAGTCGAAAAGGACTCTCCAATGGCCGAAATTATAATCTGTATATCTTTTAATCCAAGTGATTTTCATACTTTTCATGAAATCATGCACGTTAATCATATTCAAGCCGCCTTCTTCCTGTGGCTGCATTAAAATTTTTCTCTTTATTTTGTCGCCATTTCCTCTCCAAATAAAGTTAAACAGTAAACTATTTAGTTCCTTTAAAAATGATTCTGGAGGGTTAGGCAGAACAGAGAAGAGGAAAACAAGTTGTGACAGAGCAAAACTCTTTATGATAACAATTTTACCATAGGGAGTCAGATCACGAGGAGACCACATATTTAGGACACTTTTCAAACGTGAAAGTTTTGGCAAATAGTTTAAGGGAGAGAGGTCACTTCTATTATTCGTAAGTGTAATACCAAGAACCTTAATAGGACCATCTGTAAAGGGAATATTATAAGCACTCTGACCATTACCATTCTCATTATTATCGCCGATAGGAAGAATGTTAGACTTTTCGAAGTTGATCTTCAGACCAGAAGCTTGTTTAAACTCTGTTAGTATCTCAACAACTCTCTGTAAAGAACGATCGTTATTGTCCAGAAAAATAGTTGTGTCATCAGCATACATAGACACTTTAATGTTAACATTGCCTACTGGAAAACCGACATACATGCGGTCAGCTCGTAATTTCAAAGCCAAAATTTCTGCACACAACACAAAAAGGTATGGGCTTAAGGGGCAACCTTGGCGCATCCCCCTTTTAACAGGAAAAAAGCCAGAGGAAACCCCGTTATTCAAAACGCAAGCCGTACAATTTGCATAAAAGGTCTTAACCCAACGAATAATGCTATCCCCAAATTTGAAAAGTTGAAGTGTATGGTACAAAAACTTCCAATTAACACTGTCGAAGGCTTTTCAAAGTCAACGAAGAGAATGTAACCTGGCACATTTTTATCCTGTGCATACTGTATAACATCTCGGATCAGTCGAATATTTTCTCCTATATATCGGTTTTTAAGGAAACCGGTTTGATCATGATGGATAACATGCGGCAAGACCTCTTTGAGTCTTGCAGAAATACAAGAAGCAGCAATTTTGTAGTGTACATTTAAAAGTGAGATTGGCCTCCAATTACTAATTTTCTTAATGTCTTTACCATCTTTAGGAAGTAAAGTAATGACAGCTCTGCCTTGCTCCGAAGAAAGTTTACTTATCAGATATCCCGAGTTCAGCGACATAACAACGAAAGACTTAATTTCTGGCCAAAAAAAAATCTATAAAATTCAGCTGGCAGACCATCGCTGCCAGGTACCTTACCAGAAGCCATACTCTTAAGTGCATTCCAACATTCCTCTTCAGTTAAGGCACCTTCACAATTATTTCTTGAATCGTCGTTCAAACCCGTAATATGAAGCGACTCAGTAAAAGTAATAATAATAATAATAATAATAATAATAATAATAATAATAATAATAATAATAATAATAATAATAATAATAATAATAATAATAATAATAATAATAATAATAATAATAATAATAATAATAATAATAATAATAATAATAATAATAATAATAATAATAATAATAATGATAATAATAATAATAATAATAATAATAATAATAATAATAATAATAATAATAATGATAATAATAATAATAATAATAATGATGATGATGATGATGATGATGATGATGATGATGATGATGATGATGATGATGATGATGATGATGATGATGATGATGATGATGATGATGATGATGATGATGATGATACTTTTTTTCCTCCGTTTATTCATCGTTTATCCACAATGCTAACAGAAATTTTCTTTAGATTTGTGACATAACTTCTTCATTTTTTTGGTAAGTATATATAGAACATGGAACACCACTTTTCGAGTACATGTGCAAGTATATAGCAACATACTAGGGTAAAGGAAACGGAATCGATATGACTTAACCAAAAAAGGAATCCTGCTTTGAAAAAAGATCTGCTTCTTAAGAAACATATTTTCAACATCTAAAATAAAAGAGGCAGTTATGGGACATTTCCAAAATAAGTGCTCAATATTCTCAGTTTCAGTTTTACAAAGGTACAAAGGTCTGAATCACTTTTACCCATCAATGAAAGAAGCCTATTCTTGGCAACAATTCTATGAATAAATCTGAACTGGAAAAAGTGGATTTTAGCTGCAGAGACATTGTAATACGGCATATGAAAGAAGCGATGCCAGTCTTTTGTAGGTTAAGTTGGTGAAGGTCGCATTCCACTTTTCAATGGCGGTTGGTATGTCTGAGATATCATTTGGTCTGTGTATGGAATCAGTACTGCCAATATCAATGTGTAAGCAAATTGAATTAATGTCATGATATTGGAACTAAAGGTACTATATACTAAATACTTTTCAATCACTTTCTTTGAATGTGGATGTCTGATATCAACATGAACACGGTTGGCCCTTCATCGATACCTTATACCCATTTTTGATAATATACTTCAGGGTTCTGTTAATTTGTTTTTCTTAAAAACTCACTCGGCAAATCAGAAACAATAATTGTTTGATTGACCTCTCTAATATACAGAATTCGATCAAAGACGACGACGAAGAAAAACAAACACTTACCTTGTTTGCTGATGAAATAATGAGATATCCTGATATGATATCTATTGTGTTTACAGCTCAGACTTCGGTCTTTAATATTACTGAAATGTCACTATACATCCCATGCCTCTCGTTTTAAGACAGAAAGTGATTTCTTTGCAATACATTTACAAAAAAAAAACACAAATCAAGTCATTCCAGACGTCATTCCCGTTCAGTCATTGTAAGTTTTGGAAAGACATCAAAACATAAAACAAAATGATTTATATAAACTTATAAATTTAAACTTCATAAACGGGCTTTCGTCACAATTGTTATCTTTGTACAAAAATATAATAATAATAATAATAAAATATATTCATGTATACTTGAGCAAGGGATGTCTTTATTTCGTGAACAGGGAAAATATTGTTCAAAACGTAAATTTAACATTTCGATCATTTCTAAATGCATAACAGTAATCCAAGAAAGTAAGAACGATTTGTAATACAAATTTTTCCCTCGTTCTTTTTATTTAGATTATTCATACATTTATTGTTTACTAAGTAAAGCGATATGGCGTTGTGTTTTTATTTTGAAGGCTTAAATGCCGTTTTAATATAAAACAGCGATAAAAAGGTTTAGGATGAATTAGTTACCATAGAAACAATATACGCATGCTAAATTATTAAAGTTTAACTTTGGTTTTGAACACAATCTTAATTTTTAAATGATGAAGAAGAACTTATACGCTACAGGGATTTAAGTGCATCTCGCTTGTATTGGCAAATATCAGTTCTAGATTCTTGATAAACCAAAGTAATCATTTAGGGATTGAGGCGGGGAAAAAGGAAACGGAAAAGAAACTTTACTACGTATTCAGTTACTTCGTGAATCAAAGTAATTCTTCGGAAGACGGAGGTTAGGCTGTCCGCTAAACCTCTTCCATCTTTAAACAAAAATTGTAATCCCAGGGAAAGCCATTGTTATACATAAAGTCTTTGAATTATATAAGGACTTGTCTGTATAAACAGCAAAAATAGTAACATAGTATATTCTGTTCACTTTCGGTTTTGCAGATTACCGTAGACATTTAAAACAGTTACAGAATTAGAAATTAGTTGTCCAAAAGTGAGATAAACATGTTATATATTCAGTTCACCGTATACGATTAATTCAAATTCAACATCCAACACAGACCAGAGCGGTTTACGCTCACTTAACCGACGAGCAGAGTTTAACATTTCATCACCGACAAACTGACATAATATATGCTAGCCTATATCTTCAACTTTATTTCTGTATAATTTCTCCATCTATTTCGAGAAATATGGTACACTGTGTTGGTTATATTTTTTATAAAGATAATTAATGTTCCTTAATCATATTGTATTTCAAGACGGTACATGAAACAAACACGTTGATTTCTTTAAACTGCAATTTGTGTTAAGTTACCACAATTTGGTGAGATAAACACATCTTAAAAAACTCAGTTAAAGATGGAAAAAACGTCTATATACAGGATAACATGCATTTGTGACATAAGGCAACCAAATTCTAAGCAACATTTAGAAATGAGATGTGAACGTCTAAAGTTGCTCCGAATACGACATCATACACCAGTGCATTAAAACTTTTAAGACCCCAAAGTATGTTTAAGTTGGAAAGATTAGGTCAGAACTCAGGATGGATCTTGTAGTTTTGTTGAAAGAGAACACAATTGTCTACTTTATACTATACATGGTTTGTCCATATTTGCCAGAGTGAATCTAAGTTTCAAACCAACTTCAAGAAATATTCAGTTTTGAAAGGAATAATACATTGAATTTATTGCCTAATTTAGATTTAACTTTCAATTATCATAGTAAACGATGTTTTTTACATTTGTTTCACGATGAATGTTCAATACAAAGTGATGCTACATGGCATAAACCCAGTTTTCCTTAAATTCCTCTTACGGAGGATCTTAAGCGTTATCAGGAGACTACATCCTATTCCATCAAATCCTCTTTGTCTGAAAGGGAACTGCACTTCTCATCTCAAAGTGATGATTCTCCATCCACGAAACGTCAAAGTCTTATGTCAGAGATAATCTCAATGAATATATCTGACTGAGATAATCTCCATGGATATATCAGAGATATTCTCAATGGATCAGAGAAAATCCATACAAATGTATTACATTCACGGCGATTCACATCAAAGAAACTATACCACAAAAGATAATGTTCATGGTTGAAGATGTTAATGTTGTTTCAAGGCCAAACTCGGAACTCATCCGATGCTCTCCGTTGCCTCGCCGGAATATATCATTGCTCAGACGGCATTAATACGTCACTGCATGCTGTAGTTAGTGATGATACCTCAAACTGAAGTCAAATTGGGACTCACTGACCAGATAACACTTGTGATAATCTGCGTGACAACGAGAGAGGTAAGGTACATAAATGCGTAGCGGTAGGAGCCCGTAACATCCACCATACCACCTTAAAGATAAAGAAAAGAAATCAAAATCAACATAAATAAAGACTTAAATTAATTGATTCGAAATATGGTAGGGTAACGTAAACTGAAAAAAAAAAACAATGAATGAAATATAAGCATAATATAAAAAAATGATGTTATTAATGAATACTATGAATGACTCAATAAGTTACAACGCGACTTATGCAAAACAAATATTTCAACAGAGTATGGGGTCTATTATAGGATAACGCCATAAACAGAGCCAGTTCTTGGGACCCCATGAAATTGTAGCTCACGTTAGTTCCTTTTACTACAATTATATCGAGTATTAATCAAACAACTATTTGAGTGTTACTACTTCTATCAACACGTATCTGGATGACGAAATGTTGTGAATCAAAAAAACGACTTCCGTAATTTCTCTCCCCTTAACTTTCATTTCGCGAACAAAATCTTCATGTTGATGAATTAACAATCCTATTTTGAAGTTTACTCTGTCTTTAGGTCTGGTAAAATTGACGAACAAATATTTACCAAAATAATTTCAACTAAAGTAGGCTAACGTAAAATATAGTAATAACAAGTTCAACAAGGAGCATTAAAGTTTACAAAAAAACAATTTTCTACATGGTCATGACACTAAATCACATCACACACAAAGGTGTTGACTATTAAATAAGGTACTAATTAAAAGCGTTGACCACAATTTCTAAAGAAGGCAATAGATATAACTCTAAGACAATTGTAAGTAAAATGTAATTGTTTGTCTTTTGTTGATGGTATGCCGGCTATATCAGCTACGTAAATGATCATTTCATTCCATAATGCAATGGTTTATACGTATAATTCACAATTACTAAATTCTGTAATTTTCTGCACCTTTTTGCGAAAAAAAACGTTGAGGCTTTTGATGTGCTCAAGTAGCACATTAAACTTATTTGGGTTGCATTTTATAATTAACTAACAGACTATGGCAAAGATAACTCAACAAGAAACTTTAATGTGCTTTTAACTGATATTTCAGAATAAATATCATATAAAGCTGTTTAAAAATGAACATATTTTAAGCAAACTGTTGCATTCAATTCCTATGTATCGTTTTCGAGAAAAAAAACATTTGACATGTTTTTGCACGATAATAAAAAACAAATTACTTGAAGTATATAGGTGCGATGTCATAAGTTGATACTGATCAAGTTGTTTTACTATTAATCCAATTGTCTCTTCTTCTTTTCTTCAAAATTAAGATGAATTAACATATCAATGGCTTTACAGCTCCTAAAGCAAACTTGGGACTCTATCTAAGACAAAATTGTCTGTTAGTATGCAACTATGACATCACGCCGGTTTGATTACATATATATACTACAAAACTGTGACAATTTCAACGATGAATTTCTCGAACAAGTTTCATGCAAAAATTTGATCATGATCTTATGATATGTTTTCTTTAGCCAGTCCACAATATGGATTCCACTTGACTGTCTTTGATAGTTCAAAATATATTGATATAACTTAAGTATACGATACCAAAAAGAAAAGAAAAACTCGAATCGTATGAAATGATATTGTTTTTATACGGGTATAAGATATCACCAACTGATTTCAACAGTCAAGTTTATATCGAGTATACACAGAAAAATGGCAAACCCGAGTTACACATTTGGCTTCGGTATCTGACAAGGATCTTGAACAATTCAAGCGAATGACTAAGGAGAATGAAAAGAACAGTTTATTACTTACCCGTAGAAAAACCTGCTAGCAAGGTCGCAAAACCACCTATACCATAGTAAACGGTGACTGCGTGTTTGAAATGATAACTACAAACGCAGGAAGGAAGCAAACTCGAGGAGACACAACTCTGTACTGAAATGCCAAATCCGCTTAAAAGGGCTGTAGCAGCTAATGCCAGGAATGTGCTATCTATAAAACTAATAACATAACCGACCACTAAACACGATAGTGGCAAATGAAATCCCAGAGTCAAATTCATTCTTTTATGGTAAAACAGGACGGAGCTATAAACCCTTCCAATAAATCCTGAAATCCCCCCTATTGTAGACAACCAAACGGCTGTTGTGGAGTCTATGCCAAGGTATTCACCGTATGGTACAAGAAATATCGACCAACTAGTGAACTCCATGTCTCCAATAGTAGAAATGTAAAGTAAAGCAACAAATTCCGGATGCTTAGAGAACAAACGCATCCATGCCTTAAATGAAGATTTTGTTCCTTCTTTGCTTTCTTCATCATTCGAAGAACGTTGCAACATTAGTTGAGAAGTTTCAGTGTAGCCCGGTCCTCCAGTAGTTTCGTCAAGCGCTGTCTCAGCTTTAAAGTCATTGTCTTCAATAGATAAACCTTTCGGCTTCGAACCGAGTTCGCCCGAGTCAGTCTCAACGTAGGAGGAGTCTTCTGATTTCGTATTTTTGGTTGTATCGGTAAAGAATCCAGTGACAACGAGAGTAGACGTAATGATGCCCAGGACCAACATGCCTTCTTCAACACTTCGAGATTGCTCCAGATAACTCAATAGTGGAGGCAGTGTAGCTACGCCAATGTACGAAGCGAACATACTAATAGAATAAGCTGTTGCATAATCTGCCTCAAAGGATTCTTTCAATGAAACCACAGTGATGACGTTCACGAGTCCAAATCCAAAACCTGACACAGAAAATAACAAAATTGAAATAAAAGAAAAATGAGTTCTCTTGTATCTTACTTTGGAAGGGATTTAATTGGCCAAAAAGAAATCAGTGATTATTTCACCATATTACCTCATTTCTTCAATAAGGTAACAATATGTAAATTCTCGTAAGCCTACATGGATTTAACGGTAGATTTTGATAATATGCACAAATCTTTAGACTTCATTCCCAGCATAATTTAAAATATTTGTTTGTGCAATTTTCTGTCGCTGAAAGCTGAGATTCACCCCACCTCCTATGCCCCCCTCCCATTAGCCCTTCTTCAGCTTGAGAATCGTAAACAAGTTAGTACCACTTGATAGATGATCATTATTTGATGGTATAATGCTAACGTTTATGAAAAAAAGGAGTTAAGTTCAACAAACTACTGGTAAACAGACACAAAATGGGACACAGACCGTAAGCTTTGAATACATACCAGTCAAATCAATCTTCACTTGAATATTGTACATGTTCACAGTACAAATGTCATCTTCACGGTGTATTAAACCATTTCATTTCTTCAACCTACCAACGACAGCATTGCATACAGTGTCACTAACATTGCCGACCAGTATTACATATTTCCCTTATCGAACAAAATCAATTCTATAATGAGGTAAACAACGCTATATTTTAATTTTGTTAATGTCATTCGTATTCATATCAGACAACTTAAACAATATTTTAAGACAAAACTCAACGTATCTCTGAACAGTGTTACTGATGAAGCAAATATTGATTGATTAATATGAATGTATTTGAATTATTGTCGATTAATTTATGTTTATTTTTGTTTCTTTGTTTGAATTTATTGCTGATTAATAATGTTTTGTCTGCTATCAGAGTGTGATTCTCATTACTATGTCACGTCGACGGTATTTGCAAAAAGGTCGAACGTATCATATCCCTCAGGACCGCATATGTCTTTCGTCTCTCGTTTTCCTGTGTTGTTTATTCATTATTGTCATCGCTCTATGCAGTAGTTCTATATTGTCATGTGGTATATTCAATATTGTCTTCGCTCTATACAGTAATTCTAGATTGTCCTGTGTGGTATATGCAATATTGTCTTCGCTCTATACAGTAATTCTATATTGTCCTGTGTGGTATATGCAATATTGTCTTCGCTCTATATCGCTTTACATACTGAACGTAGTATTATGCATTATTTTGATTTGATCAGTTATAACAGCAAAATCTGACACTATCGAATACTGGTATAGTATGGTATGAAATATATTTTATAAGGTTATCAACCTATTCTGGTTGTAACCTTGATAGAAATTCTGTCACAACAAGCACGGTGTTGTACGTGTACGAAGTAACGCTTCGTAGACGTTGGTTTTTAAACCAATGAAGAAGTTGCCTTAAATTTCATTGGTCGGTCTTCCATTTCTCTTGATAGTAAAATAGTAAAGGCACGATATGTTTCATTTCCTGACCTAGCCTCGGTTCATAAAAAAAGGTTGAAAATAAAGATCCCAATAGATTTCGGACTTAATCCTCATTAATCCTTATACCAAAAGGTGTGGAGGGATAATTATATACAATTCGTGTTGGTGTGGGTAGGTATATAGTCTTGCTGGAAACTAATAGTGGTCCAAATAATTTATATATAAATTTAAAATTCCTCTGTGTAACTTTTAGAGACCACAATAGTTTGTCCTTTTGACATCACTTAAGGTTAAACCATCAGTTGATTGGTTTAGATAGAGTTGCCGAATAAAACATTAATAGAAACTAGTTTAAATTGACATTCTATTATTATTATTATTTCTATTCTATGATCTATATATATATATATATATATATATATAAATATATATATATATATATATATATGTGTGTGTGTGTAATGAGTAATGTATGTGTACCTGAGACTGACAAATACATCAGTAAATGAAGAATTGTTTTTGGAGGGAAAAGTGCTCTCCCTATGTAGCCCATTCCAGCAAGGAATCCTCCCACAATTGCCACCAGTCGTGAGTTAAACCTTTCATTGAGAAATGTCGCCAATGGGGCTGTGAAATGTGAAAGAAAGAATGCGTGAGTTGGTTAAAAGAGAAGATGCAGATATCAGGTGAACTGATATCTAGTGAAAATGTTCAGATTTAAACGGAGAAGTAAACATTTGTCTTTGAAACCAAGGACAACAAGGAAGAATGAAAGAAAGACAAAAAAAAAAAGAAAGAAGAGAACTTAAACACAGTAAAACCAATTCGCATTGGTAAGTTGACCTAAATGTTAAAATAGGGGTAAAAAACGTGGTTATTTACGAAATAGATGACATTTGTATTGTATTTTATGTTTTTAATGGTGAAAAATCACAGTGAGAATAAAAACATTACATGACATCATCATGAGTGACCTTGCACTTTTCTCGTTTTTAATCTTAAGCAATAGAGCATGTAAACTATAACGAGAGTGACGTCAAAACATAATTAAAATGAATTTTAAATACAAAATTGTACCTTTAACGATCAGAAGCTTTATGACTTAAAAAAATGATTTTGTGGTTCGAAAAGTTTAGCAGTATATACGTTAGGGGGCGAAGTACATTAAACTTAAATACGAAGAAATACACAAGAAAGAAATCAACGTGAAGAAAAAAGACAACCTAAAAAAACAAAACAGGAAAACCAAGCATTGATGCTATAATACTTTGACTTATATGTTGAATTTAGATACTCGCAAAATCAATTCTTGAAAAAATAATGAGCTTGAATTTCATTACTGTTTTATTAACATTGACGTATCATATTTCAGAATAAGTAGATATATGTAGATAGTGAGATTTCTCTTGTAAATATTTAGCAAAAGAGCATGTAAATTAAAATCACATACGCCAAGAATGTTGGTTAATATAGAACTAATTTTAAGGATAGCTTTATGACATAAAAAGTGATTGTTATGGCTAGAAATGTTATCATCATACGCATGAATCGGGTTAGGAATAACATGCACCAGGTGTGTACTCTGTACAATGCTAACACATACGTAATACACTATCATTGACAGTTATAGAAAGCCTGTCATACGCATTGACACAAGTAAAATCACTTAAACTACGTGGTATTGGAAATGAGATCTGTGACACGAATGCTAATTAGTTTAGTCATCCACAGATCTACGACACGTTATTAATTTGCCTAATGATCCTGTACAACCCGATAACTATATAACAATATCATACAAAAATTTGTCCTAACCGAATTAATGTTTGTCAGTGTTTCGGGTACGTTGTGCTTTGCTTTGTAGCGCGTTGTTAGCGGTAAAGTTACTGAATATAATTTCAACGTGAGGAAGGAATTCTATGTTAATGTAGTCTGGGGTAGGGGGCTACGTCATCATTTCAGTGTAATATTCCTCCATAAACAAGGGCTAAAACCTTTATAAAGTCTAAAATAAAACTTTTTTCCGTCTTCTTCTTGTTTTCTCTTCCGTATAGTGACCTAATTTTGACCAAAAACTTCTTGATTGGGAGACAAAAGACTACACTTTCTGCTAATCATTGAGGTATCACTGCTCTCACACATGTAGTATTGCTCTGTTAGTTTTACCCGGGCGAAACTGATCTGTAGTTATTTTTATCACGGTTAAGAAAAACGAAATTAAAAAAACCGCATATTTTGTTGACCGTCTCGCTTTACGATCATTGCAACGGAGCAGAACAAAATAAATGTATGACAATGATTGCAGACCGAGCATGATTTATTAAGTTGCAAACGTTGAATTGTTGCAGTCAGCGTCTCAAACCGACGCCAACGACAATGTACCTCAACCTGAGACCACTAATTGAAATACTCAGAATGGTGAAGGCAACCTTATTCACCATGATCACTGTAGTACAATTTGTATGTAAAAACTTAATTTGATTTGAAGGCAATGAAGAAAGAGACTTAACCTTGCAACTAGAAATCTTGTTAAATGGCGGAGGTTTGACAATGACAATGACAACAATTCATTTCCAGCAATTGTGTACACTTCATTAATGTCTAACAAAGTATAAACGAATATTTTTATATGCAATACAATTTAGAGACATAGGTACATAGAAAAAAATCATCATGTTAATTGATATACAATATTTAGGCTATACAAATGCATGGAAAAGGAGAAAAAAGAAGCGCAACGCTTATAGAATGTTTTCCCCATTTGAATATAATAAATATATACATATACTGGGAGGAAAAATTGGTGAAAGAAAACAAACTCTATAACAAAAGTTTGAGTCCCGAACTTAACAATTTGTAGAGTAAACACCCCAAAAGCTACATCACGCTTACACCACAGAGATTGCTACTGCTGTAACTAATCTTTTAAATAAAGCAATTTCATAGTTTCAACACAGTTCTACAGGGGATTTGGTTCTATCGACATCAGTACATGAATAAAAAAACTGACCTTTTAGCAATGATAAACTCTTGTACTCTGACAGAGGCTTTTATAACGCTAGGCTTGTAGGCCTATATCTATTTACTGTAATTAATTTTAGGAAAGATACGTTTACCTATCAGATAACATATTCCGGACTGCAATGTAAATACCCATCCAATGATGAAATGTCTAGAGTAGAATTCTCTAACCGTGCTCTCCATGATAACACCGTGGGCTTTTAAAGATCCATCCAATAGAAATGTATACAGCGATCTAGCCAGGAACGCCTGGAATTGTCGTATCGTTAGCATGTTGAGACTGCTTCAGTGAATGTTATACGTAGCTGTGAGAGAGGCTAATGACATAGGTATGAAGGTCTACAATCAATAAACAAAAATCACCGTACATAAATATTCTACCTTCATAAAAAGGACTCCCAGTACCGTTCTCGGCCAAGCTAGAATACATGTCATTATGGTATTGCTCTGTTGGTCTTTACCAGGGCGAAACTCATCTGTAGTTATTTTAATCACGGTTAAGAAAAACGAAATGAAAAAACCCGCATATTTTGTTGACCGTCTCGCTTTACGATCATTGCAACGGAGCAGAACAGAATAAATGTATGACGATGATTGCAGACCGGGCATGATTTATTAAGTTGCAAACGTTGAATTGTTGCAGTCAGCGTCTCAAACCGACGCCAACGACAATGTACCTCAACCTGAGACCACTAATTGAAATACTCAGAATGGTGAAGGCAACCTTATTCACCATGATCACTGTAGTACAATTTGTATGAAAACTTAATTTGATTTGAAGGCAATGAAGAAAGAGACTTAACCAAACCTTGCAACTAGAAATCTGGTTAAATGGCGGAGGTTTTGACAATGACAACACTTTATTTCCAGCAATTGTATACAGTTAATTGATGTCTAACAACGTCTAAACGAATATTTTGATATACAAATACAATTTAGAGACACAGGTACAAAGAAAAAGAAGAAGAAAAAACATTCATCATGTTAATTGCTATACAATATTTAGGCTATACAAATGCATGGAAAAGGAGGAAGAAAAGCTTATAGAATGTTTACCCTATTTTAATATAATAAATATATACATACACTGGAGAGAAATTGGTGAAAGGAAAGAAACTTCAGTCAGGAACCTAACAATTGTAGAGTAAACTTTCCCAAAGCTGCATCACGCTTACACCACAGAGATTGGTACTGTTGTTACTTATCTTACATAAAGCAATTTCATATTTTCAACACAGTTCTACAGCGGTTTTGTACTATCGTCATCAGAACGTGAAAAAATTGTTACCTTTAAGCAATGATAAACTCTTGTACTCTGACAGAGGCTTTTATAACGCTAGGCTTGTAGGCCTATATCTATTTACTGTAATTAATTTTAGGAAAGATACGATACGTTATTCGTACAGGGGCGTATCCAGGGGGGGGCGCAACAGGCGCGCGCCCCCCTATTGGCCGTCACCAAGAAAAAAAAGTTTAGCAAAAAAAAAAAAAAAAAAAAATTGATGACGACCTTTATGTGAGATGTCGGTGATCGCTCAACCCCCCCCCCTCCCGTATGCTTTATTTTTTGTTTGCCAAAAAAAGGTTCTGGCGAAGTTCGGCGGCATAATAGTTTTAGAAACATAGATGGTAATTGTGTTTGTATTATCACTATAAACACTAAATGACATGCCAGCCATACTAAATTGTGCATTTTGTGTCCATATTTACTGGAAATGTTGCTTATTATTAAGGTCGAAAAATGGATCACATATGGCCATGGGCGGCGATCCTGGGTGGAGGGGGGATATATCCCCCATGAAAATGGGTGGAGGGGATGTAATGCACTATATCCCCCCCACCAAATGCCAGGGATAAGAATATTTTCATGCCTACATTTATGCATCTTCCTTAATGTACGGCTCTTTTTTAGCTTCATTTCTCGCCTACCATAAACGCAGTGCGATCTTTTCAAATAAAGCGTCTTTATAAAGCAAAAATAGTTGACTGTAGGCTTCATTGGCCCTATAACAACAAAATGTATTATTGCGCCCACGGTATTGATATAGTACATATATGCACTCTCATAGTATTCATATAGGCCCTAAAGTAGGCCTACACACGTACATGTTCCCTCGAACAGCTGAGAATCTCATGTAACCAGGGTAATGCTTAATACACGTTTCACCTGGATGCCCTAGCAATCGGTACCTAGGAATGTGTAATTGTGTATTGCATGTGTATAGGCCTATAATAGCCTGCATGAGGCCATTTTCTTCATCGAATAATATAACAGAGCTCTCGAACATTCTAACGTTGCGCCTGAAACAAGATTGACAGGGGCAATTTTCCCAAAATAACACCCGAAATTAAAAAAAAAGTATTTTGGATCCTGATTATGAGATATTTCGGACATGACATCCCTATTTTAAAGTTGGGTATATGCCGCTTGGAAACCTCGGGAAGTGCCGTTTCCGGCCATCTAGAGGGATTGTTAATCCCAAAATTTTCTTGTACGCTTCGCGCCAACTCATGGTGGCGCTACGCTTAGATAGTCAACAAGGTCATATCCCCCCCCCACCACTCGGAAGTACGGATCGCCGCCTATGCATATGACACCATTTTGCATTTCAGCCCTTCTTTGAAAGCAAAAATTGTACACCCCTCCCCCTACACCCATCCCCCAGGACGGCGATCATTCATGCCTGGCGCCCCCCCTATTGGAAAATCCTGGATACGCCCCTGTTCGTATATGTTAAAAAGACTAATGACAAAGGTATGAATAACTACAATCAATAAACAAAAATCATGGTACATAAATATTCTACCTGCACAAAAAAAGAACTCCCAGTACCGTTCTCGGCCGAGCTAGAACACATGTCATTATCAGATGAAAAATAAGATTATTTTTGCACGTTAAGTTGTAATAATAATTTGGAGGACAGAGCTTAGAGAAATAGTACACCAATCCTCGCCAATAACATTTAATATCTCAAGTATCACACCATAGTTTAACCATCTGCGTCAGACAAAGTTTTATGGTATGAATTGTACTTTTAAGTTCTTTCATAGACAAGGCTGGGCACTTGATTAAGCCTGAAAATGATATCAGCAAATCTGCATAACGCGAACTGTTTTTCTTTTCATCCCTAATACTATGGAAACTACAAAAATATTTTGTTAAACTGAGTCTGTTGTTGTCTAATCTAAAGTTGTTGCAGCTATTTTACCATGTTGCTGCTGTTCGTTGGTGCCTAAACTCACATTAAGTCTACGCTTACGTTGATATCTAAACTTACGTTGATGTCTATACATTTACGTTGATGTCTGCGTGGACGTTGATGTATGAATTACGTTGATGTCTAAGCTGACGTTTTTTCTTCTAAAGTTCCGTTGCTGTCTAAACTTTTGTTGATTTCTATATTTATGTTGTTGTCTACATTGACGTTGATATCTAAACTCACGTTAATGTCTAAACAAACGTTGAAGTTTAAGCTTACATTGATGCCTAAACTCACGTTGAAGCCTAAGCTTTCGTAGCTGTCTTAAGTTCCGTTGTTGTTTAAACTCACGTTGATGTCTAAGCTTACACGTAGGTTGTTGTCTAAATTTTCGTTACTGTTAATAGTTCTGCTGCTGTCTAAACTCACGTTGATGTCTCAACTCACGTTGAACTCTAAGCTTCAGCCATCAACAGAAAAGCTCTATTTGGTGCAAACTGGCAGTCTACTGTGAATGACAGAGTATGTTCCATCCATTTTAAGAATAGAGAACCAACTGCAGAGAATACAGATCTAACAGAATGCTTGTAGGGGTATCCCTTATTTTCAGGAACCAGAAAGGTAACCCAAAGGGGTACATGTGTATGAAAGGCTTGCCCGAAGACCACCTGTACTGGAGAAGCCATCAACATCTAAAGCTGCTCTGACCGCACCAACAGAGTAAAGGCCAGAACATCTGAGAGTTCTTATAAAGGATGATGAAACTGCAAGACAGTGTACAGTATTACCTTCCAAAGCTGCTTTTAGAATTATAAATAAAAATCAGCAATTATTTTTACGACGCTAAAGCGACCACCAATGTGGGAGAAACCAGTAAGGGCTAATGGGTTTGAACTTACACGTCGGGTGGCTTCCAATTCAACATTTTAACTCAGATTTGCAATATTTCAGAAAGTCATTTCAGATGGGAAAACCGTAGATTGCTCTTGGATGAAGAACCTACCTTACTATGACCCGGTCGGGTATCGAACCGGAACCTCCCGATAACAAAGCCTCATTGCTTTTGAAACTCTACACACTTAGGCCAAGAGCCTGTCCCATATGATTTCACCCCATTTAGCCCAGAAGGTTTGACCCCTTAAAGTTACTTAGACCATCTAGGTCATTCACAGAAAAAATTGTCAATTGTCAGCTCAACCCCAGTGGTCGGGTTTGGACCCCAGACCCCCTGAAAAAGACCCACAGGACGGGTTAATTTCACTCCATCTAGCCCATGGACCAAACTTTGGCAAAAGGAAGTAGCATGGCAGTATGTTACAAAAATGGAAAAACTGACAAAATTGTTGGTCGGGAAGGCGTTGTCAGACCCCCACAAAGTTTACCCTGACCCACCTCCAAAAGGCGGGTTGATTTCACCCCATCTAGCCCATGGACCAAACTTTGTCAAAAGGAAGTAGTATGGATGTACATTACAAAAAGTGTAAAACTGACAAAATTCCCAGTCGGGAAGTTATTCAAGGCCTGAACAGTTTGTACATGTTGGTGTGGACCTAACGTGGCATAAACATGATCGTGGCCTCCTTAAATTGCACTGCAGCACGAATAAATTGAAGTTGGGCTCTCCTGGTACTTAAGTAGTACTAGTAAAGCTAGGCCCCTATCCTAACTAGCGTTTAGGGTTAGCAGTATAGGGAGTGACGACTAACAGGCTGGGAATAGTATGAGTAGGACATAGGCTATCCTATGCCTATAGACTAATTTCGCCTAGCCCAAGCTGAACTGATCATGACGCACTTTGGGGGTTAAACTACTTCAGTATGATTACTAAATTCATTCAGTATATGTAAACTAATTTATCAAACTTACCCTTCACGAACGAAGTTATCGACAACTCTCTGTGGGCAGTCTAGATTGTATGGTATCCTTTCCATTTTTGAGATGTCAGACAACATACAGAGTATTCTACTAATACCACTATGACACTAGCCTTTAATAGATGTTGATGTTAGTTGAACTTCGTGAGACCAAATGTTGAACAAAGACGATGACAACAACATAAGTTTAGGCAACAACGTAATTTAAGATAGCAACGAAAGTTTAGACATACACGTAAGAGATGATGCGGTGTTGACATATCTGCACAAAGTTTACTCTCATTTAGATAAAGATAGACAATATGCGAGATCTACTTTGATAGACTTCTCTAGTGCATTCAACACAATTGTCCCACACTTACTTACAGGTTAATTAATCGCATAAGGTGTATCCCCCCGAATTACCATATGGATTTAAGTCTTCCTTAAAAATAGACCTCAGAGGGTGTATGTAGGCGATGTCTACTCAAAGGAAATTATTTCAAGTATAGGTGCGCATCAGGGCCGTGTTCTCTCCCCTGGCTTTTTTCCCTGTATACAAGCGACTGTCAGAGTATGACCAGTGATTTTAGCGTTATCAAATATGCGGATGATACTGTCATTACTGGTTACCTGTCAGATGAAATTGACTCATACGCCATCACGATTGCAAGGTTTGTCCAGTGGTGCGATGATTATTTGTTACAATTTAAAGTGACCAAAACTAAGGACCTGATTATAGATTTCCGTCGCAAGCCAGTAACTCACGCTCCCATTTATGTTCATGGGGAACAATTAGAACAAGTAGATGAATATGAGTACTTAGGAACCACGCTGAGTAACGAAATTGACTGGTCTAGTAATGCCACAATTTTAAATAAGAAAGCAAATCAGAGGCTGTATTCTGGAAAAAAATTGAAGAACCTCAGAGTGGATAAAACAAACATGACCTTGTTCTTTAAATCCCTCATTCTAAGTGTTTTGATGTATAACATAATGTGTAACTTTGCTAATGGTACAAGAATCGATGTGTATGGCGGGCCATCAGTCTCAAATCGTGGGGAGTCGACTTATACAGATTTAAATCGACATATACTAATTTCCGTCGACTTATACCAGTTTCTAGCAGCTTAAGTTTACTTCTGCCGATTTTAAATCGACATATACCAGTTCAATTCTACATATCATCGATTTAAATCGACATATACCAGTTTAAATCGATGATAAGTAAAATAAATCGGTATATGTCAATTTAAATCGACATATACCAGTTTAAAATCGATGATATGTCAAATTAAATCGGTTTATGTCATTGTAAATTGACGTGTACCAATTTAATTTGACATATACCAGTTTAAATCGACATATACCGATTTAAATCGACATATACCAATTTAAATCGATGATATGTTAACAAATCCCGATTTCGATGATGATTGACATGTGAACAAAGATCACATTTATTCACCTGACAAGGCGTGCGAATAATTAAATAGTTCCAAAATCACCAAGTTAGCAAGCTGGCAAGGGTGTTCATCATGATTATGTCAATGGCAATTATGGAAAATTACTTGCAAAAAGATTTCGGTGTAATAATAAGGCTGAAAAACTTTGACATATCATAGATTTAAATTGGTATATGTCGATTTAAATAGGTATATGTCGATTTAAACTGGTATATGTCGAATTACATTGGTATATGTCGATTTAAATCGATGATATGTCGATTCCCCACGATTTGAGACTGATGGCCCGCCATAGATGTGAAGATGCTTGAGCAATCTAGGAAAGTTGCCCAGCGGATATTCGGTGTTCACTTACCTTCGTTAGAGTGTTTGTATCATGAGCGGGTCTGCAATAAAGTGAAACTAATTATCCAAGACCCAACACACCTCTTGTTTGAGCACTACATTTAAAACCGCTCTGGCCTGCGTTTATGCCCACCACGTACACTTAGGGCCCGCTACAGACACTCATTTGTGCCTAATTCTATCCATATATTTAATTCACAAGTGAGAAGATAAGTTTCTTATTTGTAGGACTTGCTGTATATATGCTTGTATTACTGTATGTGTATAGCAGTCTATTGATACATATAATATTGCTTTTGTTTTCGTTTACGACCTGTGTAAGCCGAATTTCCGATTGAGGACAATAAATTCAACTCAAAAATTCAACTCAATTCATTTTGAGTTACATTGTGGAAGTGAGGAAGACAATGGTAGTCAGATATCACCAGAGTTACATTGTGGTAATGAGGAACACAATAGAAGTCAGATACCACCAGAGTCACATTGTGGTAGTGAGGAACACAATGGAAGTCAGATAACACCTGAGTCACATTGTGGTAGCGAGGAAGAAATTTGCAGTCAGATACCTAGGAGTTGTCTTTGCGTTTATCATAGTGATCCACCGAGAGGAATATGTATCTTACCCATCTATCTTTTCGAATACTTTCAGAAATCAAAAGAAATATATTTTAGAGCTAATATGCACAATTTTGAGAAGATATTCTGCGCAAAGTAACTAAAATTGGGTCAAAATGTACTCAATCGGTTATTATAGTTAAGCCTTGTGTGATCTCTGGACTCTTTGAACACAAATTATCCTATTCACGGTGGTACATGTTATGATGAAAACAAATCTTGTTTCCTCCCTGCGTTCTCAGTTCAGAAGATTCCTTTTAAATTATAAATTGTATGTTAACAACATTTCTAATTACCTTTTTCTGGCACTTTGACCAATTTAAAACCAGTTTTGACTGTGGTAAAAAGTTTTAAGATTTACATTAGTTACTGTAATTTCTGTGTGAATCGGCTGATGATACCACTACACCCATACCTCCCATCCATTCCCCTCCTCACCCCTCCCCGATCATCAAATCCACCTACAACACTTCCATGACACAACGGTGTCCAGAAACAATACCTTATGATACACCCCCGGCACACCCCATTGCCAGATTTCTGGCTATGTGCCTGCATGATTACCACAACACTAATACCTCCCATCCATACCCCTCCTCAGATTATCAAAGTCACCTATACCACTCCCATATCACCATGGTGTCCAGAAACCATGCCTTATGCTTTGCACTCCCCTTGCCATATTTCTGGCTGCGCGCCTGTATGATTTCCACTACGCCCATACTTCTTATCCATGTCTCTCCTCACCATCCTCCCTGATCATCAAATCTACCTACACCACTTCTATGACACTACGGTGTCCAGGAACGATCCCTTAATATTCGGCCTCCCCCACCACCCCCATGACACATTTCTGGCTGCGCGTACATGATTACCGGTACACCCATACGCCCCATCCATCCCCTCCTCACCCCCGCCGCCTGCCCGAGCATGACACCAAAGTGTCCAGAAACCCTGCCTTATGATTTGGACATTCCTCCTTGAGAAATTTCTGGCTATGCGCCTGCATGATTACCACTACGCCCATACCTCCCATTCATGCCCCTCCTCATCCCCCCCTTAACCCCCCTACCCGATCATCAAATATCCACCTACACCACTTCCATGGCACCACTTGAAAAATGTTATTCCTTAACGAGTGACTTTGGAATTCCATATATGTGTATATGCATATTGGCATACTACCTATATCTCCCATACGTAATAACACTAGAATGTGCCTGTCCTAACATATCTCTCATTACTGGGATATTAAATGACGATTGGGCATAGGTTAACCAAAAGGGTTACACCCATTCATTACCTGGCCACAGAAAGGCCCTAAGAGGTATGCACTATGTATATGTATTGCTTTTTGGTTAGTGTTCACCAAGGTACCCCACCATGCCCCTACCATGGGATTTGATCACATGACCAAAATGTAACCCATACCCTTAGTTGTAGGATGTAACCTATGTCCGGATCCAATGGTATATATATACATATATAAATATATATAAATATATATATATATATATATATATATATATATATATATATATATATATATATATATATATATATATATATATATATATATATATATGCAATGGAGGTAAACGACAAAGGCAAATGAATATATATAAATGAAAATCGTAATGAGTTGGAAAATCAAGAACAGTGAAAAAACTTTCAGCCTCCACCGGGATTCGATATATATATATATATATATATATATATATATATATGCGTGTGTGTATGTGTGGCAGACAGACTGTTTCATACACCCATTTAATATACGCGTGCATTCGTCGGTGCCTAATGTAACACTTTGCATATACCAACTTAGGTTCTACGTCACTGCACTCAGTAAGTATTACTTTAACGTGTATTTAACACCCACGTTTCATATATAAATACAAATATATATATATATGCTGGTATAGATATAGAGATAATGCTTTAGGAATCACAAATGATTTCGAGTTGGCGGAGTACGGCAAATATGTCACCAAAACAGAACTATATAGTATTGTTCGATACAGGTGATAAACACATAGAGGGGAATTACGACCTTCCTTACCGAACCTTTGGACATATAATCGGCGTACATAGCCTAGTGGCCAGGGTGTCCGCATATATAGCGGGAGGCCCGGGTTCGAATCCCGGTGAAGGCTGGAAGTTTTTTTCACTATTCTAGATTTTCCAAGTCACTACGATTTCAATTATATATATTCATTTGCCTTTGTCGTTTACCTCCACTTCATTAACAAAAGTCTGTTCAAAGTATATTTTGAGATCCAGTTAGAATGAAACAGTTCTATGCAATTTTCATATCAATATCCATTATTTTTATTGATTTATCTGTCTTAAAAATGTTGAGCTGAAGAAATTCGCCAGATTGATAATCGAGTCCGTAAATTATACAAACTTTAATCAAAATTCGCAAGCCCCGCCTAACAGATCATGCGCCAATTAAGTCTCTCTTTTTTGTTTAACGACCGTTAGGCCTAGACGTATTGTTACTTTCGTGGCTAGCCCTGCTCTTGTTTCTTTCTCTCCGTCGTACCGATACAGCTTGCAAACTTGTGTCATTTTATTCCATTGCAATGAATATACAAGTGTTTTCAGAAGTACCTTCCGTAGAATTGTAAAAAGTGGATGATGCGAGTATATGACTTGATCGGGCCGCATATGTAGACTATTTCGTTTACAATTGTGTAATGAACATGCTGACATGGGCGGTCGCAGTGATTTTACGGTAAACTGTTTTCGCCGTAAGGGCAACAGAAAATAAATGTCTTTCCTTCGATTGCGACAACGTTTCTCCATTAAACCCACCTGGTCAGAGTGCATTTAAAATACGGAACATTGAATCTGCTTCGGAAGTTTGATTTCCGAAATTCATCTGCAAACACGTACTGTGACGTTAACATAAATTGACAAAAGAAGATTACTAGACTGACTTGTAAATTATGAAAGGGCACTTTTCATTAAATATATTAAATTAAATCAACATTAAAGTGTTCGTAACTAATGCCCCTCACTTCCACTCTCGACTCCGCCGTCTGCAACTGTACCTAAACATTATAGCTAATGATAATTTAAAACGTTAACCACAAACTTAGCTAACAAAGTTCAGAGTTAAGCAACATGAAATCATAATAACAACAAATAGATATATGTCTAACACCGTTCGTATGTATCACTGGAGGAGAATTTTTGCACTATTTTTTGAACTTTGAGGCTACTTTGTGTTCGATACTCTAGCATCTATCAATGTCTGGTTTATAATGTGTGGTAAGATATGGTTTTGAACTTTGGGATTACCTTGTGTCCGATACTTTAGCATCTATCAATGTTTAGTTTATAGTATGTGGCAAGATATGGTTTTGGAACTTTAAGGTCATTGGTTTAAATCCGGACCAAGACTATAACCTTTTTGACTATATCAAAGTTCACATTAAACGTAGCCGAATGGGATTGAACATTGCTTATTATTTATTAAACAATGAGGAACGATGTTATTAATGTCATGAAATTACAACTGAAATTAATTTACGTGTCTGACTGGTGGTTGTTACCTTTAATTGAATTGATTGGCTAAATGAACTTAGATACAATGGCTCGAAACTGAAATTGGTAACTTCCCAAGCTGCATAACCTAGATAAAGACATCAGTGAATATAACGATGCTTGACTCAAACAAATAAAGGCTAGCATATTGCTATAACAAAAGAAAATCAAAACATCATGTTGAAAGCCATGTAGAAGAATTAACTTAACGTGAAATGAAAGGCTATGTATTGTTTTATGATACTTAATTGGAGTATGTCTTATACAAGGCCGTAATTGACCAAGCAAAAAGTCCTATTAAAAAACATAGAATTATTTCCATTAAGCACTTGGAGCATTCTGATGAATATTATCGGGAAGTCAATGCGCAAGTGGTATGTGACAAGGGGCAGTTTTCGCGCTAGTATGATAGATACAGTGGTGTTGCATCGGCAATTCTCTCCTAGCTAATTGAATGTGTTTAAATAACTCACCTATTAGATAGCCAATTCCGACTTGCATCGAAAATGCTAGTCCAATTATACTGTATTGCGAATGAAATTTATGCACCGTATCCTCCATTATAACACCATATGCCTTAAGACTTCCATCCAACAAGAATTTGTAAAGGCATCGTGAGACAAACGATTTTAATTTTCTGATATTAAGATTCATTGTCATGATAATTCATACGTCTGACATGTTCAGGTCGCTGTGAGTCACTGTCAACTGTTATGTGCTTTGGATATAGACCTGCAGCTTATGTATCGCAAATACAAATATATAAAGTGTATGTTTAAATCAATGGTGAAAAACAGCACGCCATCGACTTTCCAAGGAAAATATAAACGTCTAAGTTAGCCAGGTTATCGTAACAACAGTGAGCGGTGTTGAAACAGTAAGTGATGTCCGTTCTACGTTTACTAGATTCGTGGTACAAAAATGTGTCTAGGCCACCATTCGTCAAAAATTTCTGTTCACAGTGGAAAGAAGTAACTCGATGAGGTTAACCAATGTCCTCGTGATTTCTTTTGTGAAAATAATTGGATAATTCAATCAGCTCCTACTCTCTGGAATTGAAATGCTAATTATTACT
The DNA here is from genome assembly GCF_037975245.1 of Apostichopus japonicus. Classification (NCBI taxonomy): domain Eukaryota; kingdom Metazoa; phylum Echinodermata; class Holothuroidea; order Aspidochirotida; family Stichopodidae; genus Apostichopus; species Apostichopus japonicus. The sequence continues at coordinate 23,707,093 of NC_092576.1, forward strand.
TGTATACTTAGCAACTGTAGTTTCAAACATACACACACATTCTATGGTAGTTCGTTGGCAGTACCAGGTATTATTACGATCAGATATGCCCATAAAAGACAGCTCGTCGCAGTTAATTTCATCTCATATATATATATATATATATATATACATATATATATATATATATATATGTAATATATATATATAATATATATATATATGTTTATATATATATATATATGTAATATATATATATATAATATATATATATATGTTTATATATATATATATATATATATTTATATATATATTTATATAAACATATATATATATACCGTTCTGCCGATGATTTATTGTTGAAGTAATGGTATGGGTGAGTTGAAAGTTCCTGGTGGTCAGTATAAAATAAGATTTAATCGGAGGCCGAGGCCTCGATTATTTCAAGTTGGTAGTAATATTTCGTTTCATTTATTTTTACTTCAAACGTTTAAAGGACTGCCCAACTTCTTCTGTTATAGCTATTTTCTGTTTTGCAAAATATCTTCAACCCTTCTGGAATAGTGTTCTCTTTTTTTACATCATATATCACGATTGTTCGGCATCTTAAAAGATGGATAGTGCAGGGAAATATTTAACTCTCTTTATTCATAATATAACTCTATTTCTGTTTTTATTACTTTTTTACGGAACACTGACTTAAGCATGTGTGACATGTCTTCAAATTTCTCTTTGATGGCGCTAAAGTTAAGGGTTTCTGTGACGCTAGCTGTATTCTTTTGAAGTTTTGATGGTAAATAACCCTACGCTGGGAAATGCTTGCATTAGTCTAAGATATGTAAGTACCTTATACGTGTTTATTTGCCATTGAATTTAAAGGAAAATGTTTACCAATGCTTGGTGGTTCAAAGATATAAATTCTGGCTTGATATTAAATCCACTAGTGAGATACATGTGTTGCATTAATGTTAATTATCTAGCGTGCTCCCTTGTAGCACTCAACTTTCATAGTACTCCTTGAATGTGTATCCTACAACATCTAATATCATGAACTCATTGCTACCTTATTCCTGGTACAGCTACGCGAACAATGTACTCTAGCTAAGGTGTACCTTTCACATTTGTTACTTCAATTTTAAATTCCAAAGTTGACAATTTTTATTAGTTTCTTTCCAAAAATCAAACTACAGATGCAACAAAGTAACTTGGACACAATAAACATAGACACGAGAAGCTGGCGAAAGGATTCGTTGCTCTTAAGCCACATTTGTCTCCTGCCCTTTTTACACATAGCAAGCTCGTAAAATGATAGAAGTTACCTCCGTTAGTAATCCACAAGCCTCAAACACTAGCTGATTGAACAGTGACAGGGTTCCATCCATTTTGTGACACAGCGAAAGAAAATATCAACATCAATATCATTACAACCTCAGCAAATATTTTCATTTTTTTTGTCTATAAAATTCTTATCACTTGAAACTGACATAGGGATGAATAATACATTAGTACCACCTGAAATTACGTCACATAACACTCCATGGTTAGTGCGTATTCATGCTGTGTAACGACACATTCAGATTGTTATAGTTCGATATTGGCAATAGGCAGCTTTTTAATAACCATTACACATATTTAGATCATGTTATCATATATGCTAGAAAATACTCATTGTTTATTTAACTCTGTTGAGTTTACAAATTATTGCACTTTAACATCCCTCGTGTACTCTTCTAAAGACACGTTTGCGTAACCAAATATAATAAGGAGCCTTGAAAGAGACACGAACCCAACTATTGATATGTTCAACATATTCATTCATAGGGCGCTTTAACATAGACAACATATGACGGTGTGTTTTTTCATATAGGTTTTGTTATTAAATCCCTAAGTCTTGCATTTTGTTATCACTGTAGAGTCTTTCTTTCTTACATTTAGAGCTAGTTTTTTGTTATCTTTATATACACGTTGATCACCGCAATAACTTCAAAGGTCCTGTATTCTGTTATCACTGCTCATTTACATTTAGAGTAAGTGTGTTGTTACCTTTATATACACATTGGTCACCGCAATAACTACAAAGGTCTTGTATTCTGTTATCACTGCTTTCTTACATTTAGAGTAAGTGTGTTGTTACCTTTATGTACACGTTGATCATCGCAATAACTACGAAGGTCATGCATTCTGTTATCACTGCTCTCTTACATTAAGAGTAAGTGTGTTGTTACCTTTATATACACGTTGATCACCGCAATAACTACGAAGGTCTTGTATTCTGTTATCACTTCTTTCTTACCTTTAGAGCTAGTTTGTTGTTACCTTTATATACACGTTGGTAACCGCAATAACTACAAAGGTCTTGCATTTTGTTATCACTGCTTTCTTACATTTGGAGTAAGTGTGTTGTTACCTTTATATGAACGTTGATCACCGCAATATCTACGAACGTCTTGTATGCTGTTATCACTGCTTTGTTACATTTAGAGTCAGTTTGTTGTTACCTTTATATACACGTTGATCACCGCAATAACTACGAAGCTCTTGTATTCTGTTATCACTGCTTTCTTACATTTAGAGTTAGTTTGTTGTTACCTTTATATACACGTTGATCACCGCAATAACTACAAAGGTCCTGTATTCTGTTATCACTGCTCTCTTACATTTAGAGTAAGTGTGTTGTTACCTTTATATACACGTTGGTCACCGCAATAACTACAAAGGTCTTGTATTCTGTTATCACTGCTTTCTTACATTTAGAGTAAGTGTGTTGTTACCTTTATGTACACGTTGGTAACCGCAATAACTACTAAGGTCATGCATTCTGTTATCACTGCTCTCTTAAATTAAGAGTAAGTGTGTTGTTACCATTATATACACGTTGATCACCGCAATAACTACAAAGGTCTTGTATTCTGTTATCACTTCTTTCTTACCTTTAGAGCTAGTTTGTTGTTACCTTTACATACACGTTGGTAACCGCAATAACTACAAAGGTCTTGCATTTTGTTATCACTGCTTTCTTACATTTGGAGTAAGTGTGTTGTTACCTTTATATGAACGTTGATCACCGCAATATCTACGAACGTCTTGTATGCTGTTATCACTGCTTTCTTACATTTAGAGTCAGTTTGTTGTTACCTTTATATACACGTTGATCACCGCAATAACTACGAAGCTCTTGTATTCTGTTATCACTGCTTTCTTACATTTAGAGTTAGTTTGTTGTTACCTTTATATACACGTTGGTCACCGCAATAACTACAAAGGTCTTGTATTCTGTTATCACTGCTTTCTTACATTTAGAGTTAGTTTGTTGTTACCTTTATGTACACGTTGGTAACCGCAATAACTACAAAGGTCTTGTATTCTGTTATCACTGCTCTCTTACATTTAGAGTAAGTGTGTTGTTACCTTTATATACACGTTGGTCACCGCAATAACTACAAAGGTCTTGTACGTTGTTATAACCACAGCTCTGTTCTACAGTACTAACCTCAATTGAAGATTGTGACACAACATCAATCTTCAACGATAACAATCTAATCACATACTGTACACAAAAAAACATACTCCAGTTATAACACTAATGGGCTTTGAGAGGTTCGCTTGAAACCCTTCATAGCTATATAACATTTTAATAATATACTGTACAAAAAACACTCCAGTTACAACTCTAATGGGATTTGAGAGGTTCGCTGGTAAACCCTTCATAGATATATATCATTCTAATAGTAAACTATACAAAAAATACACTCCAGTTACAACACTAGTGGGCTTTGAGTGGTTCGCTGTTAAACCCTTCATAGACATGGAACATTCCACATCGTAACATTCAAAACACTTTAAGTGACCACATAAAGTTCCGTGGTCAACCCCTACATAGACAGTTTAAATTGTAAGCTGGACCAAAATTATTTTTTTACTCTTTGAACACCTCGTCAATTAAACAATTGTCTTCTAGCCTGGCTTAAGAGCTCTTACAAGCTTGCCGGAAAACCGCCATAGAAATTCAAAATACTACGTTAATTTTACTATACATTTGCCCTCGTTTATGATGCAGTCCCTGTATCTAGCTCACTATACCTATCTGTCAATGTCTCTACTGTCAATTTCTTCAGTTTCCTCTCCTTGGTCAAAGTGAAATCCCACAAAATCAGTGAAGAGACAGGTAAAAAGATGTGTATGGTGAAGGCTGTTTGTTGGTACCAGCTACCCAGAATTGCCATACTCCAGAGTAGCTCCCTTTCATCCACTGTACAAGGACATTCTCTTCATTCTCTCAATGACCTCACCAATGAATGACCTACCTTACTTTTCCTCACATTGGACAGCCACCAAGACTCCCCTCGTAACAGAGGCATAGCTGTCCATTAATGCTACTTTTTATTGTGGCCTACCTTGGTCCCCTATAAAAATATAGAAAGGTAGCAAAAAATACACTACTGTTTCTTAATGAATCTGCACTGCTATATATACTATATTTAGTAGACAGACAAACTAAACTTTCATTATTCCTTGTTGATGTTAATTGATCCCATTCATAGAGTAATTTGCAGGATGCCTTACAGTGAAAAGAGAAAAAGTCCATGTCCCTCATAAAAATGCATGTTTTTAAACATTGAAATGCCAACGTATTTTCAGATCTACTTTTGAGGATATCTTTGGTAAACTGGACAGAAAATCTGCTTGAATATGCCAAAGTACTCACTTCAGGACAGCTGGCATTCAAGTTGCTTACTATAGCATCAAAAGCTAAACTTTCAGTTGCTGTGACTCTGACTTGCTTCCAAGGTCTTTAGCAAGGCAGAAAGGGTCCATGGTTGAGTCAAGGGAAGCTGCAGGGAATAAACGAGCAAATTTAATTGAATACTTTATACCTCTAACGTCATTTCCATATCAGATTCGCTGATAATATGAATCGTTTGCCTTCGTTGTAGCTGTGTATTGTGGAGTTTTGGAATGTGTTGGGGATAGAGATGAAGATACTAGTTACTATTAGAGCATTGTGAAACGAGATGCATAAAATAAAGTCAAGTAATGATGGAAAACGAAACACTCAGTGTGCTGTACTAACTACTTGCATCACTAAGGTAAGCAAAACACCAAAGTGTTTTGTTGACGTTGGTGCAGCGGTAAGTGAAACACGCAGCAAGCAACACCAAGTGTTTGGTTGACGGTGGTGCAATGGTAAGTGAAACACTCAGAATGCAATACCAACGTTTTTGAATCATTGTATCTTGGTAAGTAAAACAAAAGATAATCTCTGATTTGCTTATTATAAAGCACACAGAAGTTAGGCCTATGGGAGGCTAAGCCCTAGGTAAAGATGGTACAAGAAACACTCAGTGTGCTTTACCAAGAGTTTGAATCACTGTGTCTATGGATGTGGTAAGTGAAACACCCTGCATGGAATTTCAAGTGTTTGAATCACTGTTTCTTGGTAAATGAAACCCTCAAAATGCAATACCAAGTTTTGTTGTCGAGACACCTTGAAACTAGCCTCAACTAGCTGTGTTGTCGAAACAACTTGGACTAACCTCAGTGCAAACCTCAGAATGCAATACCAAGTTTTGTTGTCGAAACACCTTGAAACTAGCCTCAACTAGCTGTGTTGTCAAAACATCTTGAAAATAACATCAGTGAAAACCTCAGAATGCAATAACAAGTTTTGTTGTCGAAACACCTTGAAACTAGCCTCAACTAGCTGCGTTGTCGAACCACCTTGAACTAACGTCAGTGAAACCCTCAGAATGCAGTACCAAGTTTTGTTGTCGAAACACCTTGAAACTAGCTTCAACTAGCTGTGTTGTTGAAACACCTTGACACTAACCTCAGTGAAACCCTCAGAATGCAATACCAAGTCATCTTTCATTCACTTCCCATGCTGTATTCATCTCTCATTCTTTATTACTGAACGTGCGCCATTAATCTACCGTACACAATTCATCTAACACACCATTGACATACCTCATTCATTCACCTACTAACCCCATCAACCTTTTTTCCACCCACAGATCTACCAAATATACTTCTAACCATTTATTCAGTCCAACCTTAATTACAGCCTTTACTCACTTTATTGCACTTCAACACACCCAACCTTTTCTTTGGTCTGACATAAAGGAAACTTTCTAAAAGAAACATGCCCAACGTTTTCTTATAAACACCAAATAGGGCTTACCTATTTACCAAATCAGAATAAAAAATTATTAAAGTCTATTATATTTCCACTCTATTCTATCTACACTATTGTTTTTTCCAGGTGCTTTGTTGAGGTTGATCTAACAGATTTATATACAGAGGGACCTCTAACGTGTGAACATACAGAGAGACAAATGGACCAACAAACAAATAAACATATGAACAGTAACGATGTTATGTCCTCTCTTCACTAACCTTTTCGGCAAAGAGATAATACGTGCTTTGCATAAGGACATAACACAGGTGCATTAACCAGGAATCAAACTAGGAGGAACCTCTTCCCGTGTGGCCTGCTATAAACTTTAAAAAAAGAAGAGTACTAATAACTTTGTGTAGGGTTTAGTTAACTTACTTTCCTTGCTCCAACGCAGTCATGCCTATTCCATGTGAAAGGCACATAAACACTTCTGTGTACTAGGAAACACTGCATGCAGTGTTTGGTATTCTTCTTCGGAATAGTCAAGCATGACAAACTTGGGGTTCTATTCAGGGTTCCATTTTTTGATGATGTCAAGGGCCGGTTTTCGCGTAAGAGGGAAGTCAACAAACGCCAAACTTTTTTATACTCCCCTCTTACTTGTCTCTCTACACTAACACACCCCCTTAACATACTATCGCAAGAGAAGCTTGGACAGATCGCATATTTGGTATGTAATTTAACACATTGAGTACAAAAAGCCTAATGTTGTGGGCGGAGGTCAATGATCGTTTGAGTTCACCAGGGGTCAAATTTCAAATTTAACACAAGATTTCAACGAGATTTCAACAAGGACAGTTGTCATATTTAGTATGTTATGTGTCTAACATTTAGTACAAGAAGTCTGTTGTATTACTAAAATCAAGTATGTTGTACACCCCACTATATATTATGTCAGATTTATAAAGAAACTGCTAATGTTACAACATCGAAACATGATGCATTTTTGCATTCTGGTCTCATGTAGGAGCAAATAGCTTTTATTTTCCCCTTCTGTACAGCACTGATTATTAATGTTGTTTAATGGGTTGGATGAACCGGATGAACCTTATTTTGTGGTTCCTTGGGCTGGACAATTTTTCGATCCAAACCTTCTTTGCAAAAACTGAACCATGGGTTGTATATAATGTATTTCATTTATCTGCAAAATAATGCAAGAAAATATGCGAAGTGAACAGAGAATATCTAATATTTCAATGACCAAGTGCATTTTGATCTCTGTTAGCAGATAGCATAAGGTACAATTGTTTTTTTTACAAATGTCACAATGTGATTTGATCATATACAACACTTCTACCAGCCTAGATCAGTTTTCATCTGGGCAATATATATACAAAGCTTCTTCTTCCTTCACGATTAGATATTATGCAGCTCTACAATAGAAAACATAAAATGTTTGTCCATGGATGTTGGGTCTGAAGTGGGTACCAGTGAGAAGGAAATAAGGGAGGTGCCTCTGTCCATTAGAGAAAATTGTGGTTTTATTTATTAAGCCCCTATATGTAATATGGTGAAGCTTTAGTTAGCTTATTTCCAAGTAATGGTTTTGAGGCAAACTTGGAAGAGGGAACGGGGGGTTCCCTCTACCGTCCCTACACCCCACACCCATCCCTTTGTGAAATTTGTATTTTAAGTTGTGTATTTGAAAACTAGCTCAAGGTCTGGGAAACTGTAGGAAAAGACCTTATAAAGTGCACCTTCCCCCACCCCCAGATTCCTGTTAGTGGGTTTGTTTGTACCTCTTGTGTGCCAGATAAAAACTTCACATTGTAAAGTATATTATGATTCTTGCATTGTATGTGTAACAAATAAATATAAAATAAAGAAGTTTTATCTGTTTGTTAGAAGTTCCTACACTCTTTGTCCTGCCTGAAGTGGGCAATGTTTTTGATCCTTCCAAGTTCGCTGGACTGAGCTGCTGCAATTTTCTTTAGACCTACTGTACACAATCTGCCAAGGTCTTCTCGCCAATCAAAAGCAGCTGGTAATAAGCTTTAACAACATCAGCTACCAGTTTTATTGTTTAAAAGAAGGGCACTGTCTTATGTGTTCATGAAAAATTCTTGAATGTTGACCATTTGTACACAATGTTGTTACATTTTTGTATCAAGCTTACTGTAAATTAAGATACTTTTCTTGTACTGGAATTGCACTGCCAAGATGAACCAAAACAGTTATATCACACATTCACAGACAAAACTCCTCTGTAAGAAATGTCAGGATATTTATTGATTGCCTTGTCAAAATGCCAAACAAAATTTCTATCATGGGATTAGCCCTTTTTCTATAGCAATTAAGTCACATCATTACATGTACTAATGGTCAAATTCTTCTTGGAAACTGAGTGGCTTAATGTTATCTGTTGGTGGACTTGAACCACCTGCTGAATAAATTCTGCATCACCTGAACAGACTTTTATTATGGCCAAACAAATTACCAAGAAGAAATAAGTTACTTGGACGAAAGTTCACTGGCACCTTGAATACTGAAATTAGCTTCTACCAGACTTCTAAACTTTTGGTCTCTAGACCTAACGTAGTTCCTATATGGACGTATTTATTGTTATTATTAGTTTATTTTAGTTTAGTTTAGAAGGAAAGAAAGAATCCATTCACAGTACTTGCAAGTACAATTTTCTCAGGCAAACCCTTCTACTCATTCACAACCCTATTAATAATACTAATAAAATATCTCCGTAAATCTCATCTATATAGGCAACAAACAACAAGGGACCCCAAAACAGACCCTTGTGGAACCCTACTAGTAACGTCCTGCCAAGAAGAAACAAAGCCTTTAATAGGAAAGAAAGAGGAGAAGACAAAAACTCTCAGACGCGATTACAATGCTTAAAGTGCTTGTCCAAATCATGCTTAAACCATTCACACTACTTGCAAGTACAACTTTCTCAAGCACACCCTTCTACTCATTCACAACCATTTTAGAAATAAGGTTATGTCGAATATTAATCCTACTTTGTGACTTTTGGAGTTTAAGACAATTACCCCTGGTACAACTACTATTAGCAAACATGAAAAAGTCGGTGAAGAATAAATTGTCAAAACCATGCACAATCTTGAAACTCTGAATCAAACTACTACGTAACCTCCTAAGATTCAACAGTTGTAACAACCTACATTAAGAACACTCTTTAAGGATCTAATCATCCTAGTAGCCCTCATCTGGAAATTTTCGAATGCTTCCTTATCCTTAGCAAAATAGGGGTTCCAAGCCTGCACAGCATACTCCAGATGAGGCCTAACAAACTGCCTTAAAGCCTAATTACTATTGCATGTTCAGAAAACTGGAGTTCCTCTTGATCATACCTAAAACCCAATTACCTCTTTTTGCAGCTTTGAGACAACGTTTAGAAGGTTGCAGAGATGAGTCAAGTTAGATACCGAGGTCTCCTTCAGCAAAGACCTCCTGTAACGGTATATGCAAATTACAAGTAAATTTCCATAAAACTCGCGGCTTAACTTCGCCAAATGCATTTGTCCGTTTGCTTTCGTTTTGGGCGTCATTTTATTTTCTATACTGTCAGATCAAAATGAAGGCTTTTAAATATGATGAATGCACCCTTTTCTGATCCGTACTTTGAATTCGTTGTCTATTGTTAACAGCTTCCTTTGTATTTACTTTCGTTTTGATAAAGTGTTTATCAAAGTTCCAAATAGATTACTGATAACACGATAAATAATTACAAAATCTGTGATTTCGAACATGCGTTTAGTTTTGTTTATGTATATAATTGCTGCTGATTTGGCGGTTATAATGAAGTCTAGTAGATATTTGGAGTTGTATCAAAATTTTGACCAGCTATTCATTTGGTGCATACATCGCCCTATATTATTATAAGTGTTGTTACGCAGTGCAAATGGTATATTAAACGGCGACATGTACCATACTTCAAGATTATAGCTACTTAGTGTCCTAGGTATGTTTTAATGACTACAAAATAAACATGTCAGTAACTCCACAACGGAGGTAATGTTTGCTTTCCAAAATCATAATGCACGATAAAGTTAATTGCAGTCGGTTGAAAACAAAAGAATCCAATACGAAACGATTAACATCTCTTTTGAAACATTGTGCAATCCTGGTCACATAGGATGGACGCTTTGGTGCAGGTTTTAATTTCATGTTAACATTTAAATAATAATTCACTGATTGAATGTGAGGATGGGATGCCACCACACCAACCGTACTCTGAAAATGTTGATGTCGCCAATGCTTTACTTTGCTTGTTTTTAATATAATGATACATAGTATCGCCACCACACTCACGCTATGACCTAATTTTCGCGTTTTTTTTTATAAACTCTGAAATAAAACTGAATAAATGATGTGTATTATGCTACTTGGATCAAAACAAGTTTTTACGCTGTTGTAATGAAGGCAAATAGTTATGTCTGTCATGAAGTTCAGCAGTGACACTTGTTGTTTACGTTTTATATGATATTTATCATACGTTTGTGTGACTTTAATTTTCGTTGTAACCGTTTGGAAACTTAGCATAATTTTATAATGACTCTATTACTAAATGAAGATGCCGTCGCCTTAATCTGATCTGGACTGTTTGTGCTTGAATGCTGATAATAGTATACGCAAAGTACACAATACGACACCAGCAGCTGTTATTTTCCATCTACAAGCCTTTGTCTTTCCGTGTGTAAACATTCTGTAAATGCTGCCCAGTCCCCAGAGATCCGTAGAAGATGCAACCACGACCCTCACGTGCGAGAGGGGGACAGACAGGGAAGTGTTGTCGTTCATAAATACGCAAGACAGTATCTTGTGGGGTATTAAACGTCACTTCCCTCTTACCCGTCTCATTAACATATGCACGGAGTGACGCTTCTACGATTGTGGGAGACTCAACCGGAGGGGACATTCCCCGAAAATACTCATATTTTCGAAGGCGGCTTCACCGCATTAAACGATATTAAGGGGAGAAATATATACTTACTCCAAAGTAAAAGACAACAGAAGAAGGTAATGCTTGAGTAATAATACATACCTCTGTAGAATGGAACATTCCGAACGGTTAATCTGCTGGTAACATGGTTGTTGTGTAGTTTAAAAGTCTACAATTTACATGTTACGTTTTTCAAACTTTGAGTAACGTTACATGAACCAAGATAACAAATTCAAACGTTCAAAACAAGCTTTCACTAACATATCATGTTTAAATAGTGTAAAGCAGACAATCATTTATTTGAACTACTTTAAACAATGTTGTTATGCTAAACATGTTTGCAGCATATTAGTTAGTTCAGTAACGTTCTTTATAGACGGAAAACCCACTACACAATACTCTGACAAGTTCCTTAAGATTGGGCACCTTACTGTAGAATTTACGCGATGTTTGTATTGGTTCTAAAAGAACGGTTACGTATAATACTGCAACCTGCTGTAATGCTCGAGTATCGCTCTTTAATTTCAGCCAGCTTTCTCTTCAATATACAGCGATCAAAAATAAGAGAACTGTTAAGTTTACATTACCGCATGCAATCATATGTCACATCCAATCATTTAATGGGGGAGAATCAGGTGTTTCAATAATATATCTGCAAAGAAAAGAAAGTGGTTGTGTTAATGTAGGAGACCACAGAGTGATTAAAAAAATCCAAGTGGAAAGAAAATGTAAAATAGTGAGTATAAACTGTAAATAGGACAAGGGTAAATAGAGTCTGCAGTTTGTTTCCCTTACGTACAAACATAAATCTAAATTATTTCGTCGCGATGATCATATTTTATTATAACTAGGCAATCTTCTACTGCTATAGGATTCTAATGGTGGAAATGATTTATTTTTGCATACATTTAGGTTCGTACCTTTTCTGTAGTTAAACGTATCACCATAAAAGTAAAGACGCATACAAAGACGGACAATCACATTAAATACCGCATATTTTGGTGCATTTAAACAAAAGCCGAATAGCGTTGTATGTACGTTTGCATTATGATGTCAAATACAAGTGAAAACGTATTCGCTATATCAGTTCAAATATAACATTCGAGTAAAAAGTAAATATGAACTTTGATATCTTTTAAAGTTTATGCAGACATTGAAATAAGCCCACTCACAGCACATCTGCGCCATTTTATATCAATATTGCAGACTGTTTGTCGTATAAACTTGGAATTCTATACGTTTTACAGTGTTTCTCCTACATATGATCATGCCGGTTAATTAGTCTTATTTCTACGGTAAGTAAGTTTTTTTTTATGTTTACTTTTTCTCTCTAATATTTCTGCTAACTTAAATGGCCAGTGTTCTAAGAAGGATTTGCAGTACGTTTTCGAAAATTCGGGACATGGTTAATTTAATGCTATCATACAATTACCGTAGGAACAGTTCGTGATTGATTCAATATGGTTCTATTCATAATTTTCTTTCACAATTGTGTCAAGAATGTGTCTCATGTACGGTATTGATACATAAAAACAATTCGTTACTGATATGGTTATATATGTTAATTTATGCATGTGACTTAATATTGAACGCGTAATGTCAAGAATGGGTACTTGGATAGATCTCTTACTCTGCTTGAGGGTTCTAACAATTAATATTAAATATTGAATATTTATTTATTGTAGGATCACTTCATGCCAATTAAACACGGAACAAACTTTGGAAAGTCTAAAATAGAACTTTGACAGCATCAACTTTGTATACGTCATCGAAAGCACATGTGTTTTTGAATATCTGGTTTTCAACCATATAAACGAGCAACCAAGATAAAGATGAATGAAATGGCTGCCCGCTGACACTTAAGAGTTTGTTTTGACATGTTCATTTACACTTCTCAGCCTTGTAAACGAAGGAAAGTTATCATCGATCACATTATGACTTGTTTATACTACTTCAGTCTGGAGGTACGTATCCAGGGATTGTAAGTGAAAGACATAGAGACAACAATGAAATGGATATTTGAATCACGTGTACACAACATAGTCTTTGAAGCCACGCTTCTATACAAAATTTAATGCAATGAGCAAAATAGCGTGGTCAGTTAATCCGCAAGTTGTTTGTTCACCAAACTCAATCAATTAACTCAGATACTGTAGTGAGTAATTGGTTAGGAGAGCATTCATAACGAATTAATCTCAAACAGTGGTAGAACAAGGATACAGCTCAAATAAAACAAATACATGCTTAACCAAGATTTATCAGTTTGTAAATATAAAAGAAAATAATAAAAATATATCCCAATGCTTAAGAATAAAATATTGATAAACCCTGTAAGACACATGGCTCTCTTACAATGATGAAACGTTGATAGATGAACTGCAATATTACTGAACAGTTTAAACTAAAACAATGTATCTTATAAGATATAGAAAGTCATTAATACCTGCGAAAGCAAATGTTAAGACTAATAAAGCCCCAAAAGAGCAATGTCTAGCAATGCTTACATTGAAACAAAAGAGAATGAGTTAGGCTAATTGATTATATCAATATCAGAACATTTTAGGGAAAAAATAGATACAAAGAGCCATTACAATTCCAAAAAAAATCTTTAAAGGGATTATGGACACAATTTGTACCACGAATCTATTTTATCTAGCGAAACGAAGTACAGCAAGTCACACATACTACACATACTACATATACTACAAACTACTAAAAATGAACTGTATTCGTATACTTTTCTTATCTGATAAGTTTATATTTAACACGGATATTTTGTTCCATTTATGTAGGACGAACCTTGACTTCATTGAACTTTTTATACTGATATAGTGCATTGTATCAGTTAGAAATGACAACGGACATCACACTCAAAGGTTAAGACTAAAGTAGTCAACAAACAACTCATAAAATGAAACGAAATTGAGCAGTATAATATGGGATTACTGAATTAATTATTTGTAAGCCAATTGAAATACATATATTCTTAGCTTCCGCGAAACATGTATGAATAACAAAGAGACAAATGCAATTTTAACTGCGAAATGGCAATTAAAGAAACTAAATACAAAACTTTTAACCATTAGCATAAAGCACTTGATTTGGTGTTTAATTAATACAAGAACTATTGAGTATAGTAACTTAGTGCACATGGTACTGACACATAAATGCAAAGCATTACTTTCAAATATTATATCCAAAATAAGAAACAATAATACACAAGTGAATGTAATTGACCACTCTACTAAGAACAGAGAGTTTGTTTTAATTAACACATGATAAGTAAATGAAATCTGTAGCAAGACCTTACATGATAAATGTGCATGTGAATCATACGCCCGATATGGGTATGTATGCAATGAGTGGTAAAAATATACATATACTACTTTTATTAAGATTTTGAATTTTTGAATTTTTTCAAAAGTTAATAACGTATGGAAAATATACCATACAAAATCATGATAAGATAATGATAACATTATAACAGTTGGCAACATGATTAGATGCGTTGAAGAAGAACATATTTTAATATACAAGGAACAATCATTCAACAATCATGGAAGTATTTTATCATGGTAATTTTGCTCGAATAAACAAAGAACACTACGCTCATGTGCCAATAAAGGTGTTAACGTACTCCCAACGTAGGTTTCTATACAATACCTTTCAATGAAAAGCAAATGTAAATTATTATTTGCCACACATAACCTACGAAGACAGAATATTACTCATATATAAAGTTTATACCCTTGGAGTCCATATTATCATCAAATGTGGGAAGACTTTATTGGAAATATGACAAATGCTGCTTACTTGTGTGAGATTAAGAAGAGTAAAAGTAAGGAGGATAACTCTGTTAAACTATTTATCATTCAATACGTCAGTGACCTATCGATATACTTTGTAGTGCACTGGTGTGCCAACAAAATAGATAACGCACTGTTGATATCAGCTCATCAATCAAAAACCAAACATGATCTTTGGTACCACTGACCATGTAAGTATAGTAGATTGCTCAAAACGGTATGGCGCCATTCGATGTTCACGTGACTCATATCAATCATAACCAATCCTTGTCTAAACATCAACTCCACCCAAATCAAATTTGAAGTTACTTGAGTCTTTTTATACGTTAATATGTTTAAAGGGATAATTCTTTATAAAGAGATGGATCACTTTTTAATTATATTTTACTAGTTTCCATTGCTGCGACCGCAACTACGATATGTATATATTGATTGCGAGAAACTATGAGCTGCAAAGCTCTGTTATTACAGTACAGACATTTTACACTCAAAGACTTTGCCTGTAATTAGAATTTAGCGAAGAAATATGAAGTTCTTTCCAAATTAATTCTTTTTACTTTATTTGTGCCTGGAAAAAGTTTAACGGAAATAACAATATGACCATCATGTTAAGTTTGCGGACTGGACACAAGTGTATCTTTACACGCCGGCTAGTGACACACACGGACGGTTTAAGAAGATTACCACACACACAAATACTCGTATAAACACTGCGCGGTTTGTTGCATAATCAGTTTTATCATGACAAGTAAAAGTAGCAAGAGAAACGACGTTATTTGCTGTAAATGTCAAGCTATGATATGTCATAATTTAAGGTCATATTGTAAACCAAATCTTATTTTTTTCAAGTCAAGCAAACGAGTTATTAAACAGAAAAACGTTGAACGCTCTTAAATCACAAGCAGGAACGGAAAGACAAATGAAGTAAGAATAAACTATTTCCAATATCTTAAGAAATGCATACTACCCGGTCACTAATATGATTCGACTCTGTAACTTTGTCTCCGAGTGCCAACCCTAACTTGCCTGGTCGTTATATCCAAATTAGAAATATACGAACGAAAGTACGACATCTAACAGCCGACTAGTATGGTTATCTCTGTACCTAGCAATCAGTTGTATAATTTAACTAAGAATTCCAACCTGCATCACATCAAACTATAATACAAATATTTAAGTGACAGGATCAAACAAATAAGCACCTACCCAACTTATTTGGATGCATGTACCACACATACTAGCAAACTTGCTATGATCGGATTCTGTATATGTAGACTACAAGTAAATACATTTAATATGCAGATTACAATTAAATTCCATAAAAGTTCGCCGAATACATTTTTCCGTTTGCTTCGTTTTGCGGAGTCATTTTATGTTTTCACTCTCAGATAAAAATAAAAACTATAATATACTAGAATGCACCCTTTTCTGATTCGTACCTTATATTCGTTGTCTATTATTAACATCTACCTTTGTATTTACTTACGTTTTGCTGAAGTGTTTATCGAAGTTCCGAATGGATTACTGATAACACAAAACATAAATACTTAACCTGGGTTTTGGAACAACCGTTTGGTTTGGTTTTAATGTTAAGAAATGCTGCTGACATGGCGGTTATAATGTCGTCTAGTGGATATATAGTGTTGTATAATACTCATATCAACCAAAATGTTGACCAGCTGACCATTTCTTGCATACAGCGCCCTATATTATTATTATAAGTGTTGTTACGCAGTGCACATGGTACATAAAAAGGCTACATGAACTTATATATTATAGCTACTAAGTGTCCTTGGCCTATTTTAATGACTACGAAACAAACATGTCAGTAACTCAAGTCACAACGGATGAATATATAGTTGGCTTCTCGGCATGTTAATGCACGACAAAGTTACTGAAGTCAGGATAGTCAGGAAGTCAGGATTTGAACCAGGATAACATTGTGCCATGTGTTGATGTTGAGGATAAATGTCTCTCTGATCATTACCCTGTGTTTAAAAAAATAAAATATAGAAAAACACCGACAAAATATACTTCATTTAAAGCAATGTTCAATTCTTTGTAGCTTTCAATTTTCATGAACGCTTGAGTAGAGTGTAAAGGAATAATAATCGTAATTATCAAAACATATTTTTATAAAGCAAACACTTTAAGGTCTAAATAGAGAACTCTGAAACACAATGTGACTTATGTTCTAATGACAATATAACTAAATGGAGATGCTGCCGCCTTATCCTGATCTGGACTGTTTGTGCCTGCGAGTCGACTAGAGACAACAGTTTGCAATCACACAGAGACAACATACAACCATCCTCTATTATCTTATGACATACTGATTCGATTGCTGGAATCACTTAAACTTATCTTAATTTCAAAGTTTAAGTAGATGATACAAGGACGTAGCTTGTGTGGAACTTGATTTTGATTTGATTTATTTCACACCATCAATGCAAAGGCAAAACAAGACACTTGTGTGGGGATAACACAGAAAAATGTGTACAGCAGACTATTGTGGTTCCTTTACATACAAAACAATGAATAAAATAATAAAAAGAACACACTATAAACCAAACGCAAATTCTCAAATAGTCAAGAATACAAAAAGGCTTATAAGATAAATAAAATCCTCCGACTCTTGTGTTATTATGTCCAAAGATGCTTTATGACTCCTGATTAAATGCATCAGGACTAGTGGTTCTCTGAGGCGCCTCATAGGGGAATTCCTTACTGGCAGTATATATAAATTTTAATTACTTAACTACCCATCACTAGATCTATAAAGAAAATATGATTACAACAATATGACAAAAAAAAAAAAACAGACAAACTCAAGCCAGATAGATAACATGTCAGCCAACAGACAGGCGTTTGCTTTTATTATGATGTTGTTTCATTTTGTATATACTCAAATTATGTTCAAAATATTGTCATTGAGGAAAATAATGAAGTTGCAGACATATTCATACAAACACATTAAATCATGAAGCTATGTAAGCCATGTCAATACGCAGTGTAGGTACCTGGTAGTATAAATTACACATCTTAACAAGACGCGAGGTACACCGTGTATCATACATAAACCTATTCAAATGACACCATTCAGTAAAAGTCAACTAATGTGACCTGTACTGTTATTTCTATTTTCAGAAAATGTCGTTATTTTAGTAATAAATGTATTGATTCTATATATATATATATATATACATATATATATATATATATATATATATATATATATATATATATATATATATATATATATGGAATACCATAAGAAGAGAATGAAATAATCAAAAACATAATCCCCTACTTCTAGAATCATTTCCTTTTTTATTTTTATTTTATTGCATTATGTTGCCGTTGAGTATCACCTAAGTATAAAATAACTTCAAAGCAAAACCTCTGAGCAAACAGTTATGGATGCAAACACAAACCAATCAAACGAAAGTGAATGTATTGAGTATTGTGCGTTGTTCTACCAGTGCACAGGAAATGCTCAAACATTATACTAAGAGTATTTTCTTCAAGCCATTCGCATAGTAATTGTTTTTCCTTTCCAATCAAATAAGTTAACCTGCATTGGTTTATTATAACTTCCTTAATTTTAATATCGTATAATTGTTCAATCATCAGAAATTCAGCCGTAATGATATGTATAATATAATGACGTCACGAGGCCGTGTACATGACCATTTATGCAATTCAGTAATAAATAATACTTGAATCAAGTTAATAAGGGAAAATGTGTCACCCGTTTTCCTCACTTCTCCCCCGCGAAAAAAAGTTAGCAATGTTGTTTTGTTGTAAATGACTGTAGGTAGTGCGTTCAATATAAAACCGTCAGACTAATTAAAAAAATATAAATATTAGTTCAGCGGTAGAACAGACACACAAGGATCAGTGTAATTAAATATAATATTAAATAAATATACATATATAATATTTAGCACTCGAAATGTGAGAGATCGCTCTTTAGACAAAATGCGGCACAGATGTGTCAATAACAAATGGTAATTGACATCATCTATGTCAGTCGCTGCAATTCCTGTCACAGTGTAAGGTAAATGTGAATTTTGATAACAACTACACATATTCATCACATATTCTTTATATCCATATACCCTTGCTGCGAAAAGCAAACATGAATTTCGGAAATCATCAGATCTATAGACAATACTCAACTGAATACCGAACGGCGCCATTTTATGTTAACTTGGCAGACCTATGCTAGACCTGTGATTCTATGCTTATTAATGATTTAAATTGCATATTTTTGGCGGATTAAATCCAAACTATACCTTATACGGTAAGTACTACGTTTGTTACTGTTCTGCTAACATAGAAGTGCGCTCATCGGTTATTACTTACATATATAAATACTGAAAAAACATTTCTGCTTAATTTTAATGCAGTATTCTTCATAATTTTCTACTATACGTGGATGTTTGACAACCGTGTAGAGCATTAACTCCTATTTTAGCCTGTGTTAACTGGTTTACAGATTCATTTACAAATCAGAAAGAACTAGGAAACAAAGCATTCTTTACTCATCATTATTTTATTCCGCTCACACCTGTATAATAACTTGCCCGTAGTTGTATTTCTCATTACAAGTGAAAGTAAGGCTTACACCAAGAGCTCTGCCCTGTCCTTTGTATGAAGTATCTGGTCTTCTTCAAACCTAAGTTGACATTCAATTTCCATCAAAGTGATATCATATTGTTTTTGGACTATCACTCATTGTAAGGCTATGTATGACTGGAATAGTGAATATTGTAACTCACTTTCTTCTTAATATACACCACTCCCGCAGCTTCGATTTTGACAGGCTATGTTGATGTCTCCCTTCGGGTTTGTGGTCTTGTACATGACGTCAAGGAGTAATCATTGAAACTGTAACATTCACTTAAATCTGGTGGGAGTATGGATAGTTTAGGGGACAAAAACCCCTGCAGACGACAATGGAGGGACATGTCATATATACTGTAAAGATATGGCACAACACTTTCGAAAACCAACATTAAATGCATGTATAAATATCATCAAAATGAGTCATATCGTATGCATTGAACAGTAAGTAGTGACGTTTAGTAGGATTGAAAAAAAGTACAAAGTTCCACTTCTGAGAAAGCCATACTGCAATTAAAAGGAGAACAGACGTGTATTTAATATATATATATATATACATATATATATATATATGTATGTATATGTATATATATATATATATATATATATATGTATAAGGGGATTAGTACACAAGGGATGAAGAGAAGATTGAAACCAACATGGGAAGAGGAGAGGTAGGTGATAAACAGTGGAGGGACAAAGAGAAATGTTTACAAAATAAGTTGTATCACAATATTGACCAATCAGTAATAACCAGAATGGCACACAAGCGTTCTTTATAACTATTGAATACCGCTTTTAATATTGAAAACAAATAGACGTAACAACATATGTTAGTGGAATCCAGTAACCATTCGTAAGCAAAACTTTTCACTTAAATTACCATAACATTGCCATCAAAGTTAATCCGATAACCATCTTTGAGTTTGGGCTTAAGACCCTCTTCACCGTGGTTAAGTGGTCGTTCCTTCTTTTAGGTTTATTAATGAAATAAATAGTAGTATAAAAGTATTTCTGGAACAATCGTTTGGTGTTAATTTTCTTCACCCAATAAATAAATGAATTCATAACGTTACTAGGAGAAAAAAGAGCAAAATGCCCACTCACGGCATAACATTATTAAAGCTTCTGAAGCTGGCTAGATAGTTGGGTGCTTATATAAGGGATTAAAGTGAAGAACACTTGATGAATTATCATTGCCATTCAATATGTTGTGCGCTCTCGCTAGAAAAATCAGTGAACAAACTGATCAAATACTGTTTTATGATAAGATATTCTTTATATCCCTAAAACCTTGCTGCGAAAAGCAAACATGAACTTTTAAACTCATCAGATATTTTAACAATACTCAACTGAATACGGAACGGCGCCATTTTACGTTAACATAGCAGACCTGTGCTAGACCTGTGATCCTATGCTTTTGTTATGTATATTTTTGGCGGATTACATCTAGACTACTTTAATCGGTAAATACGACGTTTCTACAGCAATGAAGGGATTGTCGTAAATTGTATCCAGTGCATTGATCGGTTATTGATTCCATATATAAGTACCGCAGTAAAATTTCATATTTAATTGCAATGCAGTATTATATCATAATTTTCTACTATACGTGGATGTTTGACAACCGTGTAAGGCATAGGGTCCCCATTTTAGTCTGTGTTAACTGGGTTACAAAATGCGTGATTCATCTACCAATCAGAGAGAACAAGTAAGAAAAGCAGCTTTTGCTTATCATTATTACATTCCGCTTACAATGTGATAATAATTTGGTGTCGTAGTTGTACTTCATATTTAAATTGAAAGTAAGGCAAATAACAAGAGGTATGCCTTGTCCTTTCTATGCAGTATGTGGTATTCTTTAAACCTTAGTTGCCGTTACATTTCCATCAAAATGATATCATTATGTTGTTGAATTATCCCTCATTGTGAGGCTATGACTGGAATAGTGAAATATTGTAATTCCCATTCTGCTTATAATACACCACTTTTACAACTTTGCGTTTGATATTTTGTGTTGATGTCTTCTCTTCGGGTTTGTGGTCTTAAATATGACGTAAATGTGTTATCATTGATAGTGTAACATTCTATTCAATTTGGTGGGATTATGGATTGGTTTGGGGACAGAAACCCACACAGACGCTAATGGGGAATAGCTTATGTATACTGTAAATATATGGCACGACACATTGTAGCAACGCCTTTACCAACATGAAATCTATGTATAAATATGACCAAAATAAGTCATGTGATATGCATTAAACACTTTGTAAAGTGGCGTTAGGTAGGACAGAAAACATATGAAGTTCCACATGTGAGAAAACTGCACTGCACTTAAAAGTAAAAAAGACGTTTTTTTTATTCAATGCAATTGGAAAAACAATATCTGAAATGACCATCCATTAGTTTAACCGTCTCAACAACACAATTAGCATTTATTATTTCCATGTAGTTTTAGGCCTAAAATTAAAGTCACAATACGTTTCCTCTAATTTTTGGGTGGGTAGGGTAAGAGGGGGCCTCGGTGTTCCTTTTCCAAAATCCATACCGTACTGTGAAGTGCCTTACAATATTGAAGCGGCAATTTTGAATCAGAATTTTAGGAAGACAATGCAACCGTTTGGATAATTTCACATTATAATGGCTCTATTTCATGTATATTGGTTAGGCCTAACGATACACTTTCGTAAATAAACCAACAGGCTAGAAGCGTAAAAAAAAAAAAAAAATATATATATATATATATATATATATATATATATATATATATATATATATATATATATATATATATATATATATATATATATGGAAAGCGTCATCAACGCAAAGTCAATTTTTGAGAAAGAGTCCTTTCTCCAACATCGAAACTTTAATTTATATTGTATTTGGAGATTCCATTGCAATCAGCATTGTTCTGTACAAGGCGATGACGTCAAGAAGACATTTATATGATACTTTACGCAAACCAATTGGCGTAGGTTAGAAATATTCATGTAAGATGACTGCAGTAAGACCCTACATGATTAAAGTGCATCTGAATGATACACCTGATATGGGTAGATATGAAATGAGTGGTGAAGACATACATAAACTAGTATTATAAAGCTTTTGAATTGAAATTTGTTCATAAGTTAATAAGGTATGGAAAATATATTCTGTGTAACCATGATAAGATAATGATGACATTGTTACGAGAAAGCAACGTACTTTTCTCGTGTGTGTATTTTCTATCTTGCCTGTTTCACCGTATTAAAATGTTTCTTACGTAATGTTTAATCTGGGAGGTCTCTAGTTTGTGTAACTTGAGTATCAGTTTATTGCTGGCTGCGAGAGTTGGTTCTTGCTTCCGGGGCTTTATGTAAACAGTTCCGGTGGACAAGGCCGCCTTTGTTCTATATGGGGAACTGTTGATTATTTTAGATTATGTCTGGCTTGTGCAGAGGGTCGAGTTATGCACTCTGCAGTTGCGCTGCGTAACTGCTTGTGCCTACATGCACTCTGCAGCTGCGCTGCGTAACTGCTTGTGCCTGCGCAAGGTCGTCGCAGCGTATGGTTCGCGGGCTGACGAATTTCATCGTTAGCTGCGCTGCCACCCGATACTCATAGCTAGTACAGTATTTACTGTTCATGTTCCACAACCGTGCATCATTAACTACTGCGCTGTGTTCGCAACACGGTAACATGTGTTACAGGTGGCACAGTTATTACTGCAAAGCTGTTACACATTGAACTACGAGTCCGAAAGGTGAAAATGCGCGGCGGCTGGGTAACGAAGACTACTCCCTAGCCGTACAGTACGGAGTGCATGGTCGGCGCTGGCACAATACGTAGCCAACACACTGCGGCGGTTATTTTATACTGCATGCGAGATTCAGATGGTAGCTTAACTTTCCCTAATCGTATTAGTAAATCCATTTGATTGAAACATTCTTCTTTGCAGTAATTACTGTGCTACCTGTAACACATGTTACCGTGTTACGAACACAGCGCAGTAGTTACTGATGCAGGGTTGTGGAACCAAGGGCGGCGGAACCGGGGGGGGCACAGGGGGCACGTGCCCCCCACTTTTCCTCAGATTAAAAATGTGCCCTTTTTCTACATAAAAATTTCTAAATAAAAAGAGTTTACAAAGCGAAGCCCACGTCAAATGAAATATCTCGGGAAGTTTTAAATGTTTACTACCACAGGCGTAGGAGCCCAATTTGATTGGGGGGGGGGGGGGGGGGGCTGTAACGACTTGCCCGAAAAATATTACCAAAATTTTTTCTCGCGCTACGCGCGCGTTCAACATGTTAATGTGCATATCATATAGGCATGCGTTGGTTATTACATCGCATGCCAATAACATACAATCATTTGCCGTGTTATAACCCTTCCAAATTTGTTATAATTATTGGGAAAGTCGTTACAATAATAATGATCATAATAATATCAGTTTAACCATTTGAAAAACACATAGAAAACTACTTTTCTTTCAATATTGTGACATATTTCATTTGCTTTCATGCATTTATCGATCGCGTGTGCAGGGACTTGGACTTTATAATGATTTCACCTCATTTTGTCTTTTTCCTTGTTTCCCAATTTGTACATTAGATACTGCAGTGCTAGTATGCATTGTTTCCTTGGGGGGGGGGGGTGGCGTTGATGGAGTGATGTGTATACGCAAATAAGATAATACAATAAGTTATAAAGGGTACTAAATATCAGGCTGCATCAGTCCAATCGAATTTCTGCAAAGTGCCCTTCGACGTTGGTGCCCCCTTGTGTGGAACATGAACAGTAGTTACTGTACTAGCTATGAGTATCGGGTGCACTAGGCCTGTCAATGTCAATCAATTTGAATCGGTTCTCCCCTCAATTGTAGGCCTAGGCCCTACCAATGTTTTGTCCATTATAATTTAGGTCTATGTCTTTGTCTTGAACTAATGGCAGTGTTTCCAAATTCCTTTTGTACTGCCTAATCATGTAGTGGAACTGGTCCCAATAGTAGTGCACGAACATGTGGTAGGGTATCAGTGAGACACCTCACCTGTCTTTCTGTTCCTTTCAAAGCCAATCGAGCCTATTTTGCAGTGGACTTTCGGAATGAATTTTCTTTTTTCCTACAGCAATATTCACCTTTTGGATGCTTCTGACAAGAGTAAATAATCCTTCCAATGTTCCTTTTTTTGGGCAGGAATACCCTCGCTGGTTGCATGCTTTTGCAATTTCATGTGAAGTCTCAGTTATTTGGGATCCTTTTAGTGCAAACTTATTTTCCAATCAAGGAAATTGAATATTCCTGTGCGAAGAATATCACAAGTAATGTAAAAATGTAATAGGGAATTGAAGATAATTTTTATTTATTCATACCTAATTACAATTCTACAAACTGATTGGTCCATTATAGTCAGCTGACCGTGGGTTAATCGATGATAACCTCACGGTCAATCACCGGCGTATGAATACAAGGTTATAAATCGGCTATAACAAAATTGCGAAATTGTGACACCGTTACATTTCCTAGGCCTATAGTGTATCCTTACGTTTGGACCAACGTTAGGTATACTCTAACCCCAATATCTGCGCCAATAAATCTGATTTACCTTTTGCAAGTTGTTCTTATGCCTAGTAAGAGACACGAAACCCAGCTTGGCTAAAACACACACAAAAAAGAATTAACGTTAACTTCACGGACTTAGCCTAACGTTAGGTCTAACCTTTGCGTTGTTGTTAGTGTTAGGCTAGCCTAAACTAATGTAGTCCTAATAACGTTAAATCATCAAAGGCAACTAGGATATGCCCTACGAAAATGTTCCCCAAGCGTTCTAAGGCCTGGTGAATGTTTTCCTCAAAACAAAATAATCGATCTAGACCGAAACTTCTCCAGTAGGCCTAACGTTAAGCTAGTTCAACGGTTTAATTTAATATATTTCATGATGAATAAACTGACCGTATAATTCAACACAAAGTTACACTATACTGGACTAGATTGTCCGTCCACTCGTTCGTTGATATACATGTTAACGTACGTGATATACGTACGTAGGCCAGGGCCGTACATCATGTTCCGAGCGGCGCGGTTGCTATGGAAGTACGAAGAACGTTGATTAACTGTCCATGTTCATGATGGTGCTCATGTTAATCTATAATCTTTCTAATTGCTTCCATTCCCATGTTTGATGCATTTTTTTACTGATAGCCGTAAAATTGTTGTGAATATACGTGATTATTTGGGCGATTTTTCTTTATTTTGCACATGTGCATTGTTGTTTTGGTAGTTAATAAACTCATTCTACGGGGTAACACATTCATCAAATCTGGTAATTTTTTTGTTGTATTTTTGCCTTTTTATTGACAAAAATCATAAGGTATGAATGAACGGAGTTAATCAACGGTCAGCGTGGGTTTATCAATAGGATAATGCACGATCGGGGTTATTAGACTACCGTGATTAAACACAGATACCTTTATAATAATGCAAGCGATGCACAAGGGCGTATTATTAATACTACCCGAAAATCCTCAAATTATAAATAAAATAATATTGTTTGGGAAAAGGAAAGCTTGTCAATTGAAAGGGATGGGATATAGTTATTTATGGCAATTGCTAGAAATGTGGAAACCAGCAAATGTTATCATTTTTCTGTGAAGGTACCCCCTTAACTAGAATTTTATAGCTAAACTAATGAGTATTTGAGAAACAGAAGAATTTGTACTCACCATGATTTGATGATTTAATTGTTATCCGCCGTCTTGCCCCGTGCAGGCAGATATGCTGTCAATATTGCAGCAATAGATTTAGTCTTGCTCGAAGCGGTATCCAACTCGTTTTGTTTATGTACCTGTTCAGGTAGGGAAATTAGCTAAAAGCTGGTTGGGCTGCAGGGCCTATCTTTAGGGTTACTGTTTGGGCATATATGCAGGACAAAGTTACTGTCATTAGTATTTTAGTATACCCCAATGTGTAATAGTTTAAATGCAAAAGGATCTACCCTTGTACCTTTCCAGCTGAATAATACCATATGGGCGGGCCTCTTTTGGGCCACTGTCTGGGGCCCCATGCAGTCATATATTGCTGTTGTTGCTACAGCAATGTAATTAGTCTTGCTGGGAGCAGTATCCAACAAGTTTTGTTCATTTAACTTTTCAGCTAGATAAATTAGTCAACAGCTGGTTGTACCGCATGGCCCATTCTTAGGGCTACTGTTTGGGCCCCTATGCAGGACAAAGTTACTGTCATTAGTGTTTTAGTACACCACAATGTGTAATAGTTCAAATGCAAATTAATTCACCCTTGTACCTTTTCAGCTGAATAATACCATATGGGCGGGCCCCTTTTGGGCTACTGTCTGGGGCCCCATGCAGTCAGATATTGCTGTCATTGCCACCATGATGCAAGGTACCCTACTGGGTATAAGACCCAGCAACTTTTGTGCTTGTACCTCTTCAGCTAAATAAAAGCATATTTTGCCCCCTTATTTTGTGACCCCCTCACCTACCACACAGGGTGTGCCCCGGCAGCAACACATTTTATTGAAGCTTGGTCACCTACCAACACAATCAGGCCACCAAACCTTTTGTACCTCTTCAGCCGAATAAACCTTCTGGGCTCCTGGACTAAACCGTCATCAACAACTCGTACAAAATAATTTACACTTTCAATTTCGTGCCACTGCCATCGGAATAACATAGGGGGTTCTTGGACACGGAAATACGTCACAGGTCAACTTATCTGTTGTCGAATGTAACCTCAGATATTTGAAGTGTTTAGTCATACCTGGCATCCTGCAGGCACCGGACGGAAGAATAAGGCTGTAGAGCTGGTTGAGTGAAAGTATAGGCACTCGTCACGTTATCATATATACTTATATATACGTTATTATATATAATTACACATAACGTTATACCAATACTAGTCACAGTCTCGATGCCGGAGGGCTGGCTTTGAGAGCTGATCATTCGGTGCGTTGTTTGTTTATTTTATTTTTTTGCCCAGGTTCTTTCTTGGGTGACTTTTCTTAAAAAGTAAGAGGTTGTACCGTGTAAAGCAACTGCCATACAATGCATGTTTTTACCGGGAGACTCCCGGTTTTTTACCCGAATCTCCCGGCCTCCCGGTTTCATATTCTATCCTCCCGTTTTTTTTTAATTTTTCATCACTTGCGAATTTTCTGAAAATAGCCAACAGTTAGTCATATGCCTATCGCGTAATAAGTGTAATCTAAATATAGATTGATTGTTTATAAACACGTTACGACTGACACATGTGCGGGACTATCAACTAATAGCAGGCTGCTTTGTCAGTTCTCAGACTTCGCCCAATGTCGTTATTGTACGTTGGCCTTGGTCGAGTCCTATATACAGTAGAGTAGTACGGCGTGCACTGTGCATATTCCATGGTGCACAAGTTAAAAAAACACAAGTTGTCACTTTTTTGTATATGCGGCCTACCGAATGTGTGAAGTTCGCATGTAGGCTATTGTATACGACAAAAAACAGTAAAAGTTCTATGCCGGTGTGACAGGGAATAGTGTCCGGGTGTCTCATGGACACTATTCCACGGGAATTGTGTCCGTAGGACAACTTTCTCGGGGGGAATTGTGTCCGGCGGACAGTATTATCTGTCCGGACGGACACTATTAACTAGGAAAAATCGTCCGTGTGTGGTGATTTTCTGTCCGCGCGGACAGGATGAGAGAATAGCACGGATAAATGTGTCCTACAAGCTTTTCTGCATGGAAACGTAGTGCAAAAACATCAGGGCAGCAAGGCTTCTTTGGAGTATGCCTTTTCATCTTAATTGCATTTCTTAATGGCAGGATTTATAGAGGAACTTTAGACCAATTTCACTGCATGATGAACGGCTGAAATATATGGTCATTAATGATTTCTTGCATGATACTATTTGGACAGACACAAATGAATGGAAATATCAATTTAATTTAAAATTTATTGCAAATTTAATTCTCCTTCATGTTCTCTGCTGCATAAGATAAATACATTGCTATAAAATGACAAAAGTGCTGCAAGACTCGTGCAACATCCTACGTCTATTGTGACATAGAACAACTGTATCTGTTTCTTTATTTTTAGTACAAGCTGTTTCAAATACGTTGTTTATAAAAAATCATCCAATTTCCCTTCTACTTTTAATACTAATGCTTGACAACCATTGAAATAACAGCCTTACATGTAGTAACTTTTGAAATCTTGGGGATCTCAAGACAAAATGACATTCACATGGAAAACAGGGTTACATAAATCAAAGTAAACCATGCTTTGGCGTCCACAGTTGTAGCCTAGCAGTATTTGTTGGTGAGGCAATCAATTAAAGGTAGACTACTGTTAATCCAATTATCGACAGGCTGTGAATGTGAACTATGGTGAAAATACTTGGGAGTCCCTTTCCATGTGATATATTTTAAGATTGGGCAATGCCTAGCTGGTTGGAAATGGTACTTGGGAAACAATATAAAATCATATGGTATAGGAGCAGAGGGTTTGTGTAGGGTGTTTTCGTGTGTTCATGACATGTCAACGATCGAATCATGATATATTGCCTGCACAGTCAGGCAGTGCATTATTCATTAGAAGCTATTTCCAAACGAATATCTCAACATGCACAACTGGTATTGATAAACACCAAAAACGTTTGTTGCTACGATGTATTGTTAATGGGCATAAAGGCCTCTAAGCTATATCATTTATTTTCAACAAAAATCAGCTGAAAGTTATGTTGCATTGGCTTCAAATATGCCAGATACTAAAATATGGTCACCTATGGTCAAAATTATTAAACTGTTTTTGTACCACCTGTAGGAAATTTACCTCACTGGGACATTCTGTCCTTTTGCATGTTCTTTTAAAATGTCTGAGAAAAATTTGGAGATTATAAAGACCTCAAGGAAAGTACTTCTTGATGTCACAATACAACTTTGGGGCCTATACAGACTACCTTCAAATGACATGCTGCTGGTCACACTAAGTATCAGGCTTAACATAAATACTGGGAAAGGAGGCTGTATGAGAACCAGTTCTACTACACTCAGATTGTTTAGTGTAAGTCAAAGTATCTCAAAAACTATTGTTCAAATGTTTGAAAAGAAAAAAATGAATTAGGGCTAATTGGGAAATGCAAGCTGAAGCCAGTGAAATCATATTTGTACACAATTCAGACAACTTGGTATCAGTTAACATTTCTCTTGCTTTTGTCTACATATTTGGCCCACCTTTTCCTTTGACATTAAATAAATATTCTTTGCACTAAAAGTTTGGTCTTGACACAGTCAACAGTATAATCACCTGAATCCTTTACTGGGGAGCATCCAAGGCCAGTCAACACTGAAAATAAAAATACACATATATACACATACATACATATACATATATACACATATACACACATATATACACACATACATATACATATATATATACAAAACGTACAAGTGCAGCTGTCTACAATAAATTATCCAGATTACCATTTTGTAAATAAATAGCAGCACGATAAATAAAACTATTTCTATACACATTAATTCTGAATTTTGGTGTTATGCTTTGTTTCTCAGATTATACCTAGTAGTTTCTCGAAGTACAGAGTTAAGTTCGGTATGCAAAGAATGTCTGTCATTTCTCTGTATGCAAAATCTATATTAAAAATTCTAGAACAATACTTTAAAAAAATTCTCTTATTATCTTTTAATTAGTAAAAAGTGATACCAAGCAGAAACAGCATATATTAGGTGTGGTAAGATATTGGCAGTAAAAACTCCTTACATCAACATGAAAATATGGAACTATATACGATAGAGTTGAGACTATGAAGTACACCCGTTTAAGTATTCTGCTTATATGACCAGTGAAACTTAGTTTGTCATCAATACAAACACCTAGATATACTGTATGATGAGTGCGTTCTACTTCTGCATCTTTAATTGAGATTTTAGTTAACTTACATGATACAAGACCTTTTCTACGAAAACGCTTATTCAGTTAGAACAACTACATAATGCATCACAGATAAAGAAACTATATCCCAGTTGTTACTTGCCTTGATATACTTGAAAGGCATATGAGGACAGCTGTCAAGTAGCATGTATGCATAAACCAGACTGGTTTCTATGATCCAACATGAGTATCATTTCATATGAATGGGACATACTGACCCACTTGATCTTAGTAATACAGCCAGAAGTGACAAACGGTATATTCACAATGACAGATGCTGACACAAATGACCACTGATAGCCTGCTTGTACTCACTGAATGTGATACATACTACAATAAATATGAGATTTCTTCCAGCGTCCTCATCTTGAGATATCAAGTTTTATAGGTTTACAAAATTTGACCACTGTTAATCTCCACAATAACAAAGGCCTCTTTTAACCATGTGGTATACTTACAGACTAAATATGATATCTCTTCAGCTTCCTTTCTTGAACTTATAATTTGTACAAGGTTTTCGCAACTTGAACCCTGTTTACCCTTTGACATTCACCCCAAAAATATAGGATATAATCAATATGATTCACATACATACCAAATCTTACATTTTCCAAGCTTTCCTTCTTGAGATAGCGTGTTTGAAGCCAGGTGTCATACCGCACACACAAGTATTAACGCATAGGTTTATTAAATCAGCAAACAAATTAAGCATTGATATTGAGATGACGCATATGACAAATCATTTTTTTCTAACCCATACCGTCACGACTCTAAGTTTATGCTTAGAACTAACAATGAATGTATGCTATATCAAGTGAGCTGGCTTCCCTCATCTTGGAAAGATAATTGTTCTGCTTGTTTTAGCCAGTTTTCTGTTAATTAGTACCAATTCGTGTGACCAAAGCAAAGCATAGCAGAACAGAATTTAAAAAATTAGATGGTGAATGTAAAAATTCCATTTACCTGAAGAAAGACGAACTAATTGCCATTTACTGTCCTGGATGTGACACATGAGTTTATAGATTACAACTACCAATAGAACAACTTAACTTCTACGTGTGGTAAAATATATGCTTGTTATGTGAGACTTTTTTTAGAATTTTGTCACCTTAGAGTCCTTTGAACTTCACAATCAACAAAAACAATCCCAGGATTTACTTATACCATCATTCTGACTGGAGTTCTCTGGGAAGATTGCTCTTGATTCAACCTTACAATGACATTACTTATGCATTATAAGATAATAGAAATACTAATTCTATTCAGTATACTAATTGTGTGCACATTTTTCTCCTTGCCAGGGGGAGAAAAACAGACCCTTTGATATATATGGAGGGGGAGGAAGTGTGTGCGTGAGGGGGGGGGGGGGTTATGAATTGAATTGAAACCAATCTAGTGTGGTTTGAACAAAGGGAATGTGTGAATTAAATATTACTTAATATAAGGACACTTATTGCCGGTTCCAAAAAGTGCTATCTGACGGCATTTATGCTTTGTTTTTCTTGTTGCTTGCTGTTTTTAATCTATCTTGCACAAATAAACATACTTAAACTTGAAGAGGGATTTATTTTACTGGAATTGTCTATCAGTGGGGGTGAGGGACAAACAATAACGATATGCATGAAAGAAAGAAACCTTTTTATCATAAATTATCAAGTTCTTGTCTTAACCACTGGTTGTTATACTCAAACACCTGATCATCTCCAACCTCATCATATTCAGCTTGGATAGCCTCCCTTCCTATCCTGGTGAAATGCTCTGACCCTTGGCACCAA
Source organism: Apostichopus japonicus (assembly GCF_037975245.1). Taxonomy (NCBI): domain Eukaryota; kingdom Metazoa; phylum Echinodermata; class Holothuroidea; order Aspidochirotida; family Stichopodidae; genus Apostichopus; species Apostichopus japonicus. The sequence continues at coordinate 23,739,307 of NC_092576.1, forward strand.
CCTATACCTATACATAAAAGTTTAAAATTATGGACTGAATAGAGAAGTTAATAAGTAACCACATTCAAGCTAAACAAAATGCATGTTTACACCACATATCATATTGAAAAGATAATTGTGCATCAGGATCATAACTTTGGTAAGCTTTGCGCAGTTGACTACAGGCTGCTTCAGCTTCTGTTTCGGTGCAACCAGTGACAAGGTGGTAGAGATGGTCCACAGCATGAGAGACAAGAACGTCATTGAGGTAATTCAGCCTGCAGAAAAGGACGCATGAATAGTAAGCATTGCTTCAAAGTTACAGAAATTAAATAGAAAGTAAATATTACTGTGAAAACATGATTTCAGCAATCATTACGAATGGGTACTTTAAATTAATGTATGTTGCAGCATTCGATAATAACAAGGTGAAGCATTCAGACTAGCAATATTGTTTATTGCCACAAATGCAGATCTGATCCTCCATGAGCATGCGAGCATTCAGACTGTAGCAAATTGATCCCCCAATTGTGGGTGATCTGATCCACCGTGAGCATGTATGGAGTATATTCAGACTAGCATGTTGTTCGACCTTGTGGGTCTGATCCTCCTTAACCATGCATAATTTATACTATAGGATGTTGATCACCCAAATTGTAGGGTCTGATCATCCTTGAGCATGCGAGAATGCAAACTATAGCAAGTTGATCGCCCTTGTAGGTCTCGTCCTACTTGAGCATGTGAGATTCAGACTAGCAAGTTGATCACCTCATTTGTGGGGTCTGCTTGATCCTCCTTAAGCATGCGATTATTCAGAGTATAGCAACTTGAATCCCCAAGTGTGGGATCTGATCCTCCTTGAGCATGCGAGCATCCAGATATACAGTATGGCAAGTTGATAACCTATTGAAGTCTGTACGCATTCCTGTGTATTGTATCAAGGCCAAGCTTAGAGTGAGATCTGATCAAGTGTGACCTATATGCAGCACTAAGGTCACGTCTCGAGGTAAGTCAGTGTTAGATTCAAATTTTCTGGCAGGACGGGCCAACAGTTCAAGCACTCAATCACAGAAAGTAAAATTCATGACAAAGCAAGGCTAAGGGCGATAAACTTACAAACAATGATATGACCAGAAGGACTGGATCCCATTTTTCAATAAAAAGTTCCTTTAAATGCAGTGCTTAACCATTGAAAGTATACATATCATTACTATATAGCACAACAAAAGTTTGCAACAAGTAGCGAAACATCTAAAAACGTTTGGCCGAGCGATGATGATAGGTAACAGGTAGAGCACCTTTATCATTAATATTAATCAATATTTGTTTCTGCTTGAATTTTGAGAGTTGCTGAAGCACTACAAAATTTTGCTTGTAACTGCCAATGTATACCACTGAGGTTGGTATCAGTAACTGCATGATTATGGAGTGCATATAATCCCACTTTAATGAAATATTTAACACTTACTGTACTTAAACTTTTTGAGTTTCTTCAATTGGTCATACAACTGCTTCGTGGACCTTGAAGAAAAACTGTTGCAAACAGATCTCTGTTGAATCAAAGCAAAGAACACAATCATAGCACACTGGAAACTTACTTAACCATGAATTGTAAAAATAGGCCATTACAAAAATATTTTGAAAAACTCGCCACATGGCCAGTGTAAAGGATTCCCTCTCTCCTTCAGCTATCATAGCACAGAAAATTCCTTGGAAATATTATTATAATATTACTCATATTACTAGCAATATTGTGAGCAATGCCATGTACTTATTTCAAATAGCATTAATTCAATGATGTAACATGAGCAGTTTTGTTCATGAATCTGACATAATTTATAGTTATAGGGTGTACAACTTACTCGATCTTAGTAAAGCAGTGTGATGTGACAAACAATAAATTTGCAATATCAAAGGCTATTCTGAAATGATGATGACCTCAACAACAGGTTTCATTTACTAAATGTGAAACATCAACACACTAAATATGACATCTGTGCTTTTGAAATATTGTGTAAAACATGGTGTTCACAATTTGAACCCTCAAACGATCCATTGACCTCGGCCATAGGCGTACGATGCGGGGGGGGGGGGGCAGTCTTAAAAAAACAAATTTCCAGAGTACAAGAAATTCGGGCAAAAGTCCTGAAAAATTCGGGCAGCCTAAGAGGAGAAATTATATATATATATATATATATATATATATATATATATGCAGTAGCTTGCCCAAATCTTTTTCAAATTTTTGCCCGACAATTCATTGGTTTTCTTTATTTATCATCATGATGCCCGAATATTTCCGTGTAACACCACCGTAAGCGCAGCTCACCTGGGCTACCACGCTTTTTGCACGATCAATTTTCTTTTTCTAACTAGTCAACTGTATACCTGGACATCTCCGACATGAGTGTATATAAGAAACATGTTCTTTTTGATGGAATGGATGGTGGGGGGGGGGGGGGAGTGCATACAAGCCTAGAAGTACAGGTTTATCATATTCTTTGTTACATTTTATACTGTTTTGTGAGACAAATTGCAGTCTCACCCGACACAGCGACATTATCCCGCCTACGTGTCGTTGAACAATGTATGTTTTTCTGGAGGTAGCTGAGTACTGTGTTAAAATAATAAATACGGTAACTAAATATGAGCTTAAATATGCTGTCCTATTTTTCCTCTTCAAAGTGATGTAACCATTTTTTCTTCTTCTAATATGCCAAATTTTTTGGGAAGTGTAAATTTCTAAAATGTGAGATTATAAAATAAAGAATGTTTATATGCAACTTGCAAGGCCTCAGATGTGCCGTTTCCGGCAATCTGAGAGGCTTTTTTGCCAAAAATGTTCTTGTACTCTACGCGCCAACCGATGGTGGCGCTCCGCTTAGATAGTGTCACAGGAACTTTCGGGCATAAAACTTTCTGCCCCCCAAACTAAAATGGTCCCGTACGCCTATGACCTCAGCCCACAACATTAGGCTTCTGACCCGAATGACCTTTGACCTCAAACAATACAATACCCTTCTTGTACTCAACAATGTACTCTTTTGCACAAACTATGGGATCAATCTAAGCTTCGATTCTTGAGATATCGTGTTTACAATGTGGGCGGTACAAAGACACGCACACACACGCCAGCATGAATGATAGGTTACGATTATTATCAAAGCCTGGAAAGCTGCTCTTCAGAAGTTGAACATTAAATTGCAGAGTTTCAAACTGACATCACATAAAATTATCTTCTCGAAACTAAAACAAATGAAATTTAATTTCTGAAAACAATTGTCAGGAAACTGAAGTTTTCTTCCAAGTAACTTATTCCTGTCTTTATTATTGTTGGCAATGATGGTTAATTTTGTAGGCCATTAAGTCGAAACTGATTTATTGTGTGAAGGCAGTCCTTTACCCTCACATAAGCCAGCAAATATTCAGAACTGATTAAGTTGCTGATTATTTTTAAGGAAATTCTGGAGGAATCATGCCAATCCTCCTCCTCCCCACCCCCCCCCCCCCCCCTCCCAAAAAAAATACTGCAAAGAAATCTTACTTGTGCAAAATTCTTTAAGTAAAATTGAATTGAATTTCTTCTTCTGAGGAAGGCCTGTGGTACTTTTCATAAGTGTGTACAATCCTTTCTCATTCACAGCCTTCACTTCATACGGCCCAATTAGCCAAGAGTTTTCAAGCTTCCCTCCTATTCGGGCATCCTTTCTAGCATTCCGTACGAGAACACTGGAACCAACTTCGAAGCTCTGAATAAAATAAAATCCAGCAGATATACGTTAACATCATAATACAATGCATATGTTGCCATTCATTTAACTACAACTTCAATGTACAACATAGCATTATATAATTACCTTTTTTGGTGCCTATTATCCAAATTCTTTTATTGCCGTTCTTGGGCTTTGCCAATATTTTCTTTCACAACACCTTTGATTATGTCCCACGACTGTGACATGAGTTGAAAAACCCTCTCCCGCTGTGCATCGCTGCAGTCTGTATAGTAGGAGCTTCTGGTTGGACAATGGAGTCTTCCATGTCGACTGGTAGCAATGGCTCTCTGGATATATGAAGATAAATTAACAATCGATTATTCACAACACTTTGTTGACTGAAGAATAAATAAATTTTTATATATTTTATTTTTACTATCAAGACCATTGAACCAGAAATCTGAGTCACATCACATACTCAAACCAGCACAAATATAAAACCCTTTATATTCTGTGCTGTTATAGGTCCAACTTGCATACCAGCCAATTATGATAAATATATAGTATATGAAAAACAAAACCAATGTCAGTGGCATTAATTGCATGTATCTTTTAAATTAATGGGCATGCATTTACAGTTTAATGAAAGTTCATATTTTGTACTTGCTGCAGAGTGTACTATATACAGGGTTAATATTTATTTGTTTAGATATTGTAACTTAAATTGGGTTATTGATGGTCCTCTATTTAGCGGTTTTTCCCAGGACCTGGGATGTGTCAAATTAGATTTTATGGTACAGAGGACTGGTGTAGCTATTCAAGATTTGTCCAAACTCTCTTATCCCTGATTGCTTTTTCTCTGTATATGGCCTTAGCAAATTTAAATCTCTATTCAGCAATGGTAGGTTTAAATTATTACAAACCTTCCAAACATCACAGCAAAAGGTGAAGGACCTGTTGAACCATGTTTGGCTGTATGGTACCCCATGAGAATTGAAGACAGCATTTCATCTCAGTCATCTTGGTTTTCATTGACAACCTTGATGATTGACCTTTGCAGAGTTTGGTTAAATCTTTCATCAAGCCCATTGGTCTGTGGGTGGTAGCTAGAGGATTCTCTGTGGTCTACCCCTATCATGTCAAACAGGGACTTGTTCAGAGCATTAACAAATTCTCCTCTCTGGTCTGAGATGACAATTTTCATGCACCCAAATCTAAATAAATGGAAACATTTAAATAACTATTGTTAAAGTATTGATTACGAGTAATGTAATGAACTACTGGCATCTGCAGAATGGCTGCATGGTTTAATCAGGAAATCATTTCAGCACTGATTTAAAAAAAAAGTAAGTTAAAAGCACTGACCATATCCCACTAACATTTTATTGACATTAACTTAAAAAACAACTTCTATAAATTCCTGTAACCATTTGGCCGCTTTCTGGGTTACAGTTAAAACAGTGCAAATGCAGGTTTGCGTAACTAATTCCATAAGTATGCTATGTAAAGTAGAAACAAAAGTAGATGGATATTTACCTGGCCATGGTTTCAAACAGAAAGTTTGCAACAGTTTTTGCTGTTTCTTACAGCAACAGCCTCTGGCCATTTTGAAAAATAGTCACATAGGGTTTATATGATGTACTTATTTCCATTGATGGTCTCTGGAAGGGTTCCAATCATATCCACACCCATCTAAAAAAAAGATGTAAAATGGCATTCAGAACCATACACAATGTAATCATACGAACTGATGTTCAAGTGATTTATATCTGAGTTTTGTAAAATGCTAAACATTCAATTATTTTTTTATTTTTTTATTTTATTGTAACTCACACTGGAAGACTCAGTTACCATTTTTTTCTTCATTACCAAACCTATTACTTACTGACTTGTCAAACCCAACTGCTATATGAAAGTCCAATGGGAAATCTCTGAAGTGAGATACAAGTCACTTGCAGTGATCTAGCTGACAATCTAGCTGGTAATTGTCACTAGGGACTATCATAGGCCTGGTAACCATTTTCATCACCTTTGAATGTGGGGTGGGGGGGGGGGAACAGATGTATAAGTACCTGGATGAGTGATTGATAGTTAGTCAGAAAATTGCCTTGGAATCTGTCAGTGAGATGACAGGGTTACACCTAACTGATGTAGGAAGCATACATTGGTACAACCATTGACTTTACCTCCATGGTACAACCTATACTTTGGTATCTATATATTGTAAGCATTTAGAAATGTTACAAATTAATCTTTGAAGGGAATTTGCAGAATTTTTTTATACTAATGACAGAAATTCACACTGTAGAGTTACAGTATGGAAGGAAAGACTTCTTGCATGGTTATTAACCAAGTAGCAAATTTTACTTAAATAGATGTTGAAATAAGCATATGGGTTCATTGGGGATGAATTTTGGACAAAAGGCTATGGCTTTGTTGGTACTTTAGTTATGAACTGCATATGAATGTACGTACCTAGGACATTTTCTCGGATACTTCTTTATGACAACAATTCAACTACTACTGAACTCTGTTATGTTCATGTGTCATTCTTGCTTCATATCACAATTCAGTTTTCTTTTCATTTTGAAATTCATATCAGATAATTATGAAGTCCTATGTAAAGGTTTTAATGTTGCTTTAATTATACGCAGCTAAAAAAATACTAAAATGTGTTCTTAGCGGAATTTGTGTTTATGGCTGCAGTACATGAAAATTCCTGACAGAACTGCAAGTCATTAAGTCTACTGAATGTACCACCATCATGATCATCTTTAATATATGCTCAGTAAATTATAACTTTGAGAACAAATGAATGAGCTAGATCTTTCATTCTCTGGGCAATCTCCACACATACTCCTTATACTCTTGCACTGGCCAACAAAGGGATGCAAACTTTAAGCATGGGTTGATAACTTGATATGCATATGGTGAATGACTTTGTAGTTACAATCATGCAAACAAATATTGCTTTTAGATGACAAAAAACAAAGTGATTTAGTGATAACTGTGCTGCTTGTGAACAGTATTTTCGACCCAGGCCTAGCATTTATAAGCTGAACGCATTAGGTGGTCCATATGTATTCCATTAACATGTAAGGCCTATGAGCTTGGATAGGTATTTGAAGAAAAAAAAACATGTTACACAACTTCCATTGCAGATTCCATCAAAATCAGGTGTACATGTGCCTCCTGCTGAAATGCCGATGAAAATAATACTTAGGTGATGAAATTGTCACCACTCGTGTCCTACAAGGACTCTTACAGAAATTGAAATGAACCTGATATTTCTATTGATTTAGCCACCTTCTCAGATCCCTTTCTTTCAAATTAGGGTCTTATACCAAAATACTCCTATCATTTGGTCAAATCAGTTCATGATAACACGTGGGATAAAACGAAAGCAAATTGTTGTGCATTTGTATTTGCTCTTTTTTTAATTGTTTCTCTCAACACCCAGCTATCCTCCTGAATAGAAATTTATTAACCCACCCTAAAATTTGTCAAAGAGATTACACTAGGCCTATATTAGTTTTTAGGTCCATTCTGGTCACTATTCTAGCAATACTACAGTATATCACCAAGCAGTGTCTACATGTGATAATACATTGCAAATTTAATATAAATGATATAAACTTGGTTTAACCATGGAGATATAATCCCAGGTTTATAGCTCCATGGTTTAACCTGCACTAATTTAATTGCAACATTGTTTTGTGCATATATTAACAACCTTAATTACTGTGGAAGAATGTTTAATGAATATTCATACCCATAACCATGTACATGTTTGCATAATTAAAATATCACCTGCAAAAAGGCCCATTAAACCGTACATTATTAGCCAACACAGCTACCTTCTGACAATGAAGTGATGGGCAGGTAGCCAACTGAATACCTATAGCATATATTCGACCTGCTGCAGTGTCTGTGCACATCCCGGCACCAATATATTAAAAAAATGTGGGAAAACCTCTAAAAAGAAAGTGATAATAAAGTAACACTCATTAATTTAATTGATCCTCCAAAATGGACAATTCAGGGACCCCCCCCCTCTCTCCCTTGCTACCTTGTGTTTTAACTAGTAAAGGGACTAATCCCAGGACATATCTTTCAGAAAATCTGAAAAGTCCTATCCTGAAGATTTCTTTTTGTTTGTAACCTAGCAATTTCAAACACATAATCATTATTGAAATTAAAAGCATGTATACTCATGGTAGCATGGGTACACACTACACAGCTGATATGTAACTGACAGCTGATCTGGGAGTTTTGGCAGCTACCACAGTAACATAAATTATACCAAGTAGGCTTTATTTCAGAGATTGCCAATCGGAGTGGCTTAAATTTGAATAAAGCAAATTATTTGAAAATAGGGTTAACTCTCGAAGTCCTACTCCTAGGCTACAGTAGGCTAGCCTATAGTAGCCTAATACTATTCGTGTCTTGCCGACTAATTATGCATCACGATATTCTCTAAAACTAATAAAGTTTAGACTTTTCAGTTCTACTCTTACTTTTCTTAGGTGATTGCAAATAATAAAATATACCTATAATCTGCAAGGCCCAAATGGCCAATGCACTTAGTTCAAGTTATATGCATATCTATGGAATCATTTTCTTCAGTGGAAATATTTCCTAAAAGTTTTATACAAATAAACAAATTATACACTTACCGCCAAACCCTTCTTGTAAGCTTTAATTTTGTGGGCTTTGGCCAAGGGCCTATCTTCGTTGCCATGTGGGCCGACGTAAACTAGATCGGCATCTCCCGTCAGTCTTAAACTCTTCGATCTTCCCCTTATCGATCTTTCTAGATTTAACGTAGACTTTTCAGGGTACAGTCCTGACGAAAGATATTTTCCAATGATAATGTAGGCCTACTCGTCATCGGAATCCAGCTCAGGAGAAGTCATCTTGTAATATCAGATCGGGCTAAGTAAGTTAACGGTCTCAACTCTTAATGCAATTACTGTGCGTGCAAATATGCAACTACTAAGAAATTTTGGGCCTGCGACATGTAACGTTAACGACGTAGACGGCACATTCGGCTTATTTCACTGAGTAAACAGCAGTATACATTTTACAGTGGAATGCAAATACGCATGCGTGAAATAAAAACTTTGTCACACCTAGAACGTAGAGCGGGAGATTTCCACATTTCCCGCGTACTGAATAAAATATATTGACTCTGACCAGGGGAGTTGTTAACTCCCTGCTCTGACCAGGGAGTTTTTCCATAACAACTCCCTGCTCTGACCCCGGATTTGACCTCCATGCTCCGGATGGCGGGGAACTTTCCGCCGCCGCGTACCGGTTGAAATACATTTACCTTCAACCTACATGGTTGATCTTTCTCCAACGTTTAGAAATTCCGACCTTCCAAACAACTACCCTAATGGTAGTAACGATTGATAAGCAGCAGTGTCAGACAGACATGACTAATTAGTTCAGAAGATAAATTTAACATTATGCAGCCTTCTGACACTGACAGTCGACGATCGAAATATAGCGGACAGCGCCCCTCTGGGTGTAGTCTCCACGAGAATAATAACATTTGCCGCCTCCTTCCCACAACAGTCGACACTCGGAGTATTAGTTATGCTTTAACCGAGTGAGGGTGCATGCTGACCGATATATCATTGTCAACTTGGTCTTTGCTGGTAAATTACCTCCTCCTTAAAGGTCATAAAGGAACGTAGATAGGGCCAGAAACGTTTGTCACTCAACAGAACCACGTTAAAGCTCTTTAAAGAGAACCCGGACACTTTCCACGGTGGCGTAGAAAGCAAGGGAAAGTGTCCCTGAGACACTATTCACGCAAATGAGACACTTTATCCTAGTAATATGTGTCCTACGGACGCACGGACACTCATTACTGCCACACCGGCACACACTTTACCTGCGTCCTCTTCGATGCTAGGTGAATATCACGTCTTAAACTACGATTTAAGAAACGGCTGTTTCAAACATCTCACTAATTCTTTTGGCGAATTTAATCCCTACTCATTGAGCACAATAGCATAACCTGCGTATAAACTCGTACAGGGATTATACGAGGTGTCTACTCGGCAATTTGTTTGTCAACGATTTTATACGCGATTGTACTTGTTTATACGTCTTTAATACGATCCTGTAGTCGAACACATGTCCAGTTATACATGAGCGGTACTGTAGACTATTTATTAAGGAGTATTTATATAATTTCAGTTGAAAAATTACCAACCTCCCTATTTTCCCCTTAATCTCCCGGTTTTTTGGCCCTGGGAAATGTTATTCTCCCTATTTTGGGGTCAAACAGGTTGACAGGTCTGCATACATTATACATATAGCTAAGTCTTTAAACGGGAAAATGGTCATCCGTTTGCTAGGAGTGAAAGTTGTGAATGCTCGCTCACAGCGCACTTGACCATGGGAGGAGTGGACTGCAACAAGGGGGTACCGAACAGTTACAAACTCAATAATTCAAATAAGCTAATCAACACAGTTAGGCAGCTGCTTTACCGTACTAATGGGCTATATATACCTAAGTCGGGAAGGGTGACTTTCATTCATCGCCACTGGTCACTTCTGCACCTTTCAAGGTTATTAGTCTGTAACATTAGCCTGTTATTAATTTGCAGGACTAAGGAACCGAGCTTGGAACAGTCACTTGCACGGCTCAATATTCCCGTAATCTGCCACTATTGGAATGCCCGAGGCAGATTAACTCCTGTGGTATTAAAGCAGCTCTTTGCGCCATTTTCTATGATTATTCTCAACCTAACTGACTCCAAGATGCCATAACGACATACATTACCACCTTATCTATTTAAATCTTACTTCAAATGGTGGCACAAAAGTCGAACAATTTACAACTTTCAACTTCGTTTTTTTTCGATGGAAAACTTGGTTAATATCTTAAAATGTTGTTTTGTGATTCATAAATGTAAAAAACTTTATGGACATGTCAAAAAGTGGAAAACGGCGACACAACGCTAAATGCTGCTTTAAAAATGTGGAAAGAATGTAAAGCGATTTGCAATGATTCTACATAATAACTTCCCATACTGGACACGTGTGTAGGGGTGTAACCGGTTCACACCAGCTAACGTATAGAGCAGTATATAGCGAAGAACCTGACGTTTATATGGAATGCCATGGGACCAATGCCTTAATTCTTGTCTGCATTGTTCCTAGGAATGATAAAAACGTTATCTTGGTCCAAATGCAGTCCATACTCACTTTGGCCTATATTGAGGCACCAAAGAACAACAACGTAACGCAGCTCCTAAATGATCATATTAACTGGCCTCCCCCCCTGTCCCATACGTGGCCCGCACTCAGCTCAGTTACCCCCCTCCCCCAGTTGGCATGTAAATGAATCAACTATAACACAAATTTACTTAATTTACTCATGATATAAGCTATGGCTACCATCAGAATGCCATAGCAAACGTCAACATTTCGTTGTTACCGAAACAATACTAAACCTCACAGACTCCAAAAAGTTTGAAATGATAGCCCCCCCCCCCCCTCCCTTGTATCAGTCCCCCTGAAACTTCAATTTTCCAGCCATACTTCGGAATGTTAGATAAAGATGAGAATTAAATCGATTTACATTAATGTGTAAGTAGCCTACTCCCACGGCTGGATTGTTTTAGTATTAGCAGTTTCTGACAGGCCACCAAATTTGTAACTGCATGCTTCAATTAAAGAATTTAAGACAAAAAATGACACAACTTTGCTCTAGTGAACAACATATGTGTTCGTCTTGTTAAATCTTCTGGTTTCACTGGTGTTAGTCTACCAACTTGACAATACTTGAAAAGAATGTTTATTCAAGCGTACATTAAATAGATACATGTTATGATCTTAACGTTTCATATTTTTATCTCTATGTAATCATTGTTGTAATTTATTAAGTTTGTTATTTTTCCAATGAAATACACTGGTTGATAGTCAACATTACATTTCACTGCTTTTATCTGTGTAATTCCTTGGTTTTTGTTGATATTTCTTCTTTTCAGTGTACAAACGTGACACTCGTCTTAAAGCAAAGATTTGAAAGTATTTGCAACCACGTTATCAACGGTTCCTTTGTTTACGTTTACCAGTGATAAATCAACGACATAACGGAACAAGCGGTGTACTATACAGAGACCATTAAGAAGTTGAAGAAACTGTAATGCGCAGCTGTAGATATTCGCATATCATTGATAGATTAACGGACAGTGTATGAAGCAGTCAGCATGGTAACTCTATCAATTTCTTTCTATTTTATTAGTTTTTCTTGTAATTTTGTTGTTACACTTCTGGTGTTTTTTAACCGTTTACAAATGTTAATTTTATTAAAAAAATTGAAATTTACCAATGGAAATAATTGTTGATATTCATCACGATGAAAACGTCTACAAGGAAAACTTTAGACAGAATTTTGAGGATAGATATGTCATACTCTCAGCAAAAAGGAAAACAAATGAGTACCAGTTATATTTATGGTTGTTATTCTGTTATTCAAGATATTCACCCATCAAATATGATAAATTGCTGGTAGGCTCCTTGAAGGCTAAATAGATGATGACGTCTTTTCCTCAGTGCATGCCTAAAAGGCAAATGTTAATCCATTTCTTTTATTCAAATTAAACTCTAACAACTCGACTAAAACATGTTATTCAACTTCATTAAAACAACATCGTATCCTTGGACGACATTGGACACCATTTTTCTTTGACAAATTTGTAACTCATTATGAACATATCATTTGAGGCCGCAACAGTCTCATGATTCTCCCATTGAGAGTTGTGTGGCATCCGGGCAACTGATCTAATGATCTTTGTATTAGACTCTATCGTCCAGTCACTTCAACTGATGAACTTCAACTGTTTAAAGGGTCATTTCTCGAACTCGAAAAAACTGCAAAAGAATTACAACTATGGATTGACAGAATTCCCGTTTGACGGTCTACAGCATATCAAAATGAATTTATGTGACTAAAGTCGTCCTTTTAAACTGCAATTCCAAGAACAAACCAGTTATTTATTACTGTCCTATTTTGGGAAAAGGTGTGTATGGGTGAGTGGGGTGGGGAGGGGGTGGGGGAGGAGGAGGGGTTAGACCACTGCTACGTGTGTACATCGCCTATCAACCATACACGTATTAACACAACATTGCGTTTTAAGCTACTGACGTTGTCTTAATGCAATGGTTTAGATGGAATGCACCATTTGACACTCAAGTTCTAATTTATTTCTGGGTTAGTACCCCAGACCCCCTAAATAGGACTCGGTTTCAATGACTCCAACTGTCTAATCCTTCTGTATGAACCCTCGATTCGCCTCTGGTTCTTTCATAATTCATCATTCACCTACCTAAATCAGTTAGGGAAAATTGAATCCTTCTCCTCCCTGACAAACATTTGAGATCCTATACGAACGACAATGCAGTTAGGCTGTAAACATTTCATCTGCTTTAAATTTAGAACAATGATATAAAATATTGACATGTCGCATCTCCTCAACATGTTAGAAGAAGCCATTACAGTTTTTCTTCGGTTTTCATCTCTCTTTTCAGTATTTCTCAGTTGGAACTAGTAAGAGACTTTTAGTCGCCGTCATAGTTCTTTTGATCGCAAGTATACTTTATACCACGCTGACCTACCGCAGCTTAATCCCACGGCCGTAAGTTAACAGAAGAAGCTTTTAATATTTCCACTTTTTATAGTCAACTAATATTCTGTTCGTATATTCATTTCACAATCACCGTGAATGCCAGTAAATGTGAAGGTCCAGAAACACTTTCCACATGTTGACCTTAGTATTTTGAACTATTTTCATCGAGAATTTCTTTTCTAAAGTAGCCCTGACTTCTCAAATACATATATATATATATATATATATATATATATATATATATATATATATATATATATATATATATATATGTATATATATATATATATATATGTATATATGTATATATGTATATATATATATATATATATATATATATATATAAATATATATATATATATATATATATATATATATAAATAAACACACACATATATATATATATATATATTTATACATATATATATGTATATATATATATATATAAATATATATATATATATATGTATATATATATATATATATATATATATATATATATATATATATATATATCAGGCGCGTATCCAGGGGGCGTTGGAGGCGCGCGCCCCCCGGGTAAGAAAAAGAGGAGAGAAAAAAAGAGAGAAGAAAAAGGGGAAAAAAGGGAGGGAAAGAGGAGAAAGGAGAGGAAAGGGAGGAAAAAGAAGAATGAGAAAAGAAGAAAAAAGAAAAAAAAAAAAAATATATATATATATATATATATATATATATATATATATATATATATACTATATATAGTATATCATGATGCGTGTGGGTGTGTTAACGCCTTAAACAATTGTGAAATTGTGCTATGAAACCAACTGTGGCTGGTCTTGAACTCGACCGAGTCGTCGGGGAACATGACGCATTTCGGTATTAGCCCAGGATCTATATGCGCACTGCACTAGACATTTGTCCTTCGATGCAACACTGTCATCCAGAGATAAAATGTTATACAACGCGAACTGAATGCTTATTGTTACCCCACCCCTGGTACCGTAACTCATACAATGAATCTAAAAATAAAAATAAAAAATTCCCGCATGCGATTTGAGAATTGAGCACATTTCCTGTGAATATCATTTAGTGGATCCAAAGGTGTATCATTGCCGGCGGGGGGGGGGGGGGGCGGACGCACACATCACTTCTTGAGATTTTTCCCACCTGCATGAAAACGCGCGCCCCAAATTCCTACGTCCACCCCTCTACTCGCTTCCCGATGAGTTACGAAACCAGACCCATCGTATACAAAAGTCTACTTGGATTATTTGTCCCCTGATTTTTTTCTGCAGATGCCCATGCATTTCCCCAAACTAAATTTCTAAGCCATGAGATCTAAAACTTAAGGAGGTTTGGGAGCATCATTGGGTCTGGAAAGTGTAAATTCCTGTGATCTGGGAGGTATATTTGCCAAAATTGTCTTGTATGCTACGCGCGAACCCATGGTCGCGCTCCGCTTAGATGGTATCAGAGAACAGACACTCGTCCCCACCATTATTCAAGACTGATCTGCGCCCACGCACCAATAAATTAACTGTGTCTGAATATTTGAAATTTCCCTGACCGACATTCCTAAACATTCTTCCCTCTTCTCGTGCAATTTTGACCGGTCTGTTAGGGGTTGAAGGAAGTTTTTCTGTACTGGCTGTCCATAGATGAAATTTTGTGCAACATTATGGGTATGTTTTGAAGTGAATTTATTTCACGAGAAATGTGAATTTTCAAATTCTGAACGAATAATGGGCTTAAAACCTTGAAAAGTGGGGCTGACGTGTATTGTGGGCCGCGACGTAGAATCACCTACAAAAGCAATGATCCACAGGAAATGCGATGAGGTCGAACATGATGTGTGACTGGTGACAATCTTCCCAAAAATTATATTGGGAAAATACTTGGTTTACTCAGGCAAAAGTGAACATCTAGTTGGTCATTTTCAAGCCTGGGATGTGCCATTTCCGGTGATCTGGGGGGGGGGGTGTCAAAACCAGAAATTTTCTTGTACGCTGCGCGCCAACCGATGGTGGCGCTCCGCTTAGATAGTCATTCGCGCCCCCCCCCCCCAGTGAAAATCCTGGATACGCCCCTGTGTATATCTATATCTATATATATATATATATATATATATATATATATATATATATATATATATATATATGTATTATATCATTGTAATTGAAATCGTAAGGTCCGATAGGGCGAAAGCCAAGAGGCAGGATGGATATATAACACAAGGTCCCTCTACAATGCTGGTTTTCTGTCAGAAGTCCCATTGAGCATGGAGATGTGTAGGTACACAGATCTGTCTCAATTTAATCCGGGACGCTAGAAGAAATGTATTTGAAATTATTTTTCTCAACCTAACTGAAACCAAGTACCACGTTAGACATGACAGATATTCATAAATATACGGCATACATAAGAAGAATTGTTCACCAATATTCCCTTGGTGTAGCGTTTGTTATACACCGCCCATTATGTTGTTGCAATATCTTTTTCTTCCTACAGTTTTGCTGAAGAGTTTCGCGAGAACTTTCGTTACAATGCAAACATCCTAGGCCCTTTGAAATACAAAACCGTCAACCTTACGCTCACACAAAATAAATCGTCTAAGAGGGCACGATTGATATCGTGTTCGTCAACACAGGTAAAAAGGGTTGCATTCATCAAAACCCACAAAACAGGAAGCACGACAATTGGTCACATTATGAACCGGTTCGGTTATCAGAGAAATCTTTCCTTTGTTTTGAACCGAAAGAGTTCGAATGGTCATCTTGTGTACACAACGTTAAAAGGAGACAGCCCGAAGAAAATATTTTTGAAACCATTGAATGTAACAGAAGGGGATTACAGTAATTATAAATACGATATGATAACTGTGCATGTACAGTATAATAGGAAAATCATGGATACCTTTATGAAACCTGATACACGGTATATCACGATACTAAGAGATCCCAGTGCCCAGTTTGAATCAGCTTTTGTTCATTTTCAATTTGATGACGTACTTCCAGGAAATAAGACCTCTAGAAAAAACATAGAAACAGTGGCCACAAAAATACAAGAATGGTTTCTAGCGCCTAAAATATATTTAGAGAAATTAAAAGAATTAAAGCGGGAAGGAGTAAAAGGATTAAGATATTTCTACGCTCAAAATAATCAAATTTTTGATCTCGGTTTACATGTAGAACATCACGAGAATAAGACCGCGGTAGAAAATTACATTGACAAGCTGGAGAAAGAGTTAGATATGGTTATCATCTCGGAATATATTGAGGAATCTCTCCTAGTTCTTAAGAAACAATTTTGCTGGTCTTTGGAGGATATATTATTTATTTCTAAAAATCAAAGATCCGAGAAGGCTAAAAACTACACGGTGTCTTTAGCGTTAAAACAGAAGATGCGTCAATGGAACGCGATAGACTACAAACTTTATCAAATTTTCAACGAGACCCTTTGGAAGAAGATTAACAGTTATGGTCCTGGGTTTTACGATGAATTAAAGTTATATAGAAAACTATTAAATGAAACATTCCTGAACTGTACTCACGGCTCGTATTATAAATCCCTAGGTCGCCTTTTTCAGAATATTAACTATAAGCCGGCAAATAATACCGGATGGGTCTGTCAATTACTAGCAGAGAGTAAAAGTAATCTCATGAAAAGAGTTAGAATTCGACAAATGCCACCAAAGAAAAACGCCTCGTCCTTGGAAGAAGCGGCTCATTTGGTGAATGAGACGAAAGCAGCACCTTTAGCGACCAAGAGGAAATCGGTTACATAGGCGTCTCGGATCCAGTCGGCGCACCGGTTCGAACCAGCCGATACTCATAGCTTGTACAGGAACTACTACTCATGACCCACAAACGTGTATCAGTAATTACTACTTTGTGATCGTAACACGGTAACATGTGTTACAGGTGGCACCAGTAGTTACTGTACTAGCTATGCGTATCAGGTGCTCGAAACGATTTTGCGCTCTCCTCTTCTCCATCTAGCTAATGTAACAGCTCCACAACATTGGCAAGGCCATTTGTGGTACATATTCCCATTAGAACGGACTCACGATATCATCATGCTCACACCGTTACCGTCTCCCTGTTAGCGAAACATGAGTTGAGGGTCGATCACGTTTTACATTCCTATATGCTGTTTCCTAGTTGACTTTTCATTCAAAAGAATAGGACTCCATCTGAAACGTATGACCTACTTCATTGGAGTAGGTTTTAAAGATCTCTGTGATGCTATGTCAGTGAAACCATGGAATTGTTCGTGAATACAAAAACTGACTGGATTGTTTATGACATACCAAGCATTACAGCTAATTCCTGTGTTGACTTTCGAAAACGTTTGATGCTGTTCTATAATAACAGCTCACATCAATAGAGCTCATTATCATGACTATAACCAAGCTTCATTAAAAGTTAGTCGTAAATAAAATGTTCTGAAATTGTCATGAAATTGCAATGACAGTGTTTTCTTAAAACAAAACAGTGTTTTTACTGGAAAGTATCCGCACGACATAAATGTTTAGGATTAAAGGAAGTGATCAACTGTCTCATTCTTAGAAATATTTGGGAGGTTTGGTGCCAAAAAAACTGCAAAAGGAATACAGGAAAGGTGATTAAAAGAGGACATAACCATTACTTTTGTACTGGTTTGCTACTAGTACGTACTGAAAGTACAGAAATGAGAACCTTATTTCGAGAAGATAGTGAAATACCGAAATAGAAAGTCGAAATTCGTGACAGACATGCTCAAGTTTTGAGAATATAGTTGAAAATATGAAAGAGAAAGTAGACATTCGAATGTAACATAGTCATGATCCCCAATGTGCTATTTTGGCCAAACTAATATTATCTTAGGTAAGACAACATCATCGGTTCCTCCAATCTACTCCTAATCCCACCCTCTACTCTTTGATAGCTTTTGAGTGATAAAATGGTAAATGTAAAGATAACGGAGGGAAAGTTCAATGTCCGGGGTGGCGACTATAGTCTTGTACGAAATGAGTACAGGATTTTCCACGTATGCGGCCCTTTTTTTTTGGAAGGGGGAAGGGCGGAACAGAAAACCATGGTCTTTGCAAATGTATGCTTCCGGCATGCGAATTCTCGCAGCCCTTGTCTTTCAATACCGTGGCAACTTTCTACACGTCGTGCAAATATATTCAGGAGGGTTCTCTTAATTAAATGTTTCTATTTTTGTATCCAAACTCTACTGTTTCCTCAGCGTTTTAATTTGTCCTATATAATACTGCTTGATCGCTATCTCCAAATATCGACCTTTTTCTGGATTTATTTACTTATCTAAGATATATTTCGATTACATTTTTAAAAGATTTATTAGATGACAAATATTGTTTCTTATCACACTCGTCGTTTAATAAACTTATAACTTTAATTGTCCTCTTACAATGTATTATGTTGTTATCCACGCAATTCCCAGTCATTGGAAAGAGTTATTTACCCAGGGTGATAACATTGGGGTTTCTTTACTAGATAATATTCATAACATGTCATTCCTTTCACGTTATATACATAATCAGCTTATCCAGAAATTCGTAACACCACCGAAGTCAATCTCTAAATGGAACTTGCATTCAATATAGGTGAGCTTCGGTGGAGAGATATTTTTTAGAGATACTAAGATTCAATACTTTCAGTTTCGCTTTATACATCGTATTTTAGGTACTAATTATTCAGTTTTTTTAATGAATAAGGAGGATAATCCACGTTGTACGTTCTGTGGTGAAAGAGATGAAACGTTAGTTCATTTATTTTGGGAATGTAATATTACCTCCAACTTTATTTTAAATGTTGAGCAGAAATTTTAAATAGACAATTATCTAATATACTTTGTTAATCGATCACTTTAGTTTTCACAATTATGATCGCTATTTAAGAAATAGCTATTATTTATTTACGAAAATGGAAAAACAAAATTGTACATTGAATTCGAAGTTTGAATAAAAGATGACCAAGAAAAAGAAGATATATTTCGAAATTTGTTATGCTTCTTTAAAATTCAATATTTCGACTTTTGTTTCTTTTTTAAAATGTTGTCTGTATTCTCCATCTTTTTTTATAACATTATATTATACATTATTATATTATACATTGAACATTATATCTAAACGTATCGATTCGTTCCTCAAAAGTGCTACTTGTAATATCAAATTTCAACTGACGTCGCTAGCTTTTGGTGTCTTATTGCCAGGATCTTATTTACTTCATCCCCATACCTTCCACTATATCCTGCAGTATTATGATAGGTATATTTCGACTTATTCGTGGCATCTCAAGTTTTATCTCACATATTCTCTATTTATTAAATCTCAAGATGAGCCATTTGGGTCCCTAAACATGATTCGTCGTATACACCTCACGTGTTTGTTCCTGCAAGGGGTACCCCCTGCCTGATTTGAAGAGACAAGTGCATATGTATTGTTCGTTTAATGTTAGAATTTCTTCAAGTCTCCGTCTGAATCGAGTTGAACGGTTGTAAGGTGGTTGATTTCTTCTGATCAAAGTCTCTCTTGCTAGCGTAAGCAATTTAGAAGCATGGCGTACATCAGCATCGGCTGTTTTAGTGTCACCATTTTACATAAGTGAATTCCATTTTAATATTTGTGCAATATATATTTCCAATGTGTTTTATGCTATTATTGGTTCTGTATATTGTAAAATAGTTATATAGTTATTTTAGTATTTTTTCACATATTTGATGTAGTTTTACACTGTACTTTTAACATTTCCTCTATTTTACATTGTGTAATTTTATCTTTGTTAGGTGTATTGGTTTTGCATCTATTTTTTACGACTTTATTTTTATGCATTATGTTTTATAAAGCGCTTTGAAGCCTTTGCATATTGCGCTATATAAGTTGCATATTATTATTATTATCGTTAACGTAATCCTGTGTTATTGGTTCGAAGGCTTCAATAGAATTTTAGCGTTAGCATTTTGTACATATATGGTTCATCATAACCGACGTTCCCTTTCTTTGTGCTACAATGTAATCAAAAGCATTGCAACTAATCGAAATATTTTAAATTTTCATTATTCTACCAGCTTCAAAGTCATTAATAGCATTGCAGTGTAAGCTTATTAGTACATATAGATTTTTAAAAAATAGAACATTGCTCTTTTTCCTGTGTGTTATGATGTAATGAATTAACATTTTAACCTTATTGTACATCCATGATACTAATGTGATGAAGGTTGTTTGGAAGGCGGTTTTGCTGAAAGTAGTAGAGGGATCTATTGCAACGAACACACATTGTCCAATTGTCAAGCTAAATTTAAGCTAATTTGAAAATTAACTAGTAAGGTGGCTCGGTGGGCAGAGCTTTGGATTGGTAACATGGTGTTCAGGGCTCGAATCCATGTGTAGTTAGTTTATACAATACTTCTTTTCCATTTTGCATACTCCACTCTGGGGACTACATATATTAATTCAAACATATATTTAACAGCTGACGTGATGGCCAACGTGATAGAGACTGGTGAAAGACCCATGTCTTGTTGGTTTCATGTAAACCGTTCTACGGTTCAAGGCACACCAGAGTTCATAACGCTCCGTTAGTGGTATGGCACTTTCTATGGCCTAGGATCCCGTGTCAATGTCTCCCTTGATGTCGTAAAGCAACCCGGAAGGATGCAAAGAAGGTTGGTCAAATCGACCAGAAGAGTTCTAGGTGGAGTGCGTGAATCCTTGCCTATGACCAGAGGGTTGAAAAACTCTTTGCGACCGGCATGTGCAGCCACAGTCCAGTGTCAAGTTATCTTCTTGGATGGTTACAGCTCAGTTGACACATTGTAAGTGGACATTAGATTAAGACATTATCTATTGTTGTCGAGAAAAACCAATTAAACTGTCACTGTATATGCACAGGAGTGTATTAAATTAATTTATTCGACATAGACAAGCTAGTGAATTTATGTACCATACACTACGGAATAACCCCATCCTAAGCCACTTCACATTCCCCATTCCTTCTCCCCGAAAAAAGACAGAAGTATTCATTTTCGTTCAAAATAACATATTTCTAATTTAAAGACCGCTGTACTAGTGTAGGGTTAACTTTATGAACCCATAGAGTACATGGAGAAAATTATCGTTTATGAAAGATTGCTTTCTATCTGGTTGAATAGCACGATATTAATACGACGGTATTAATACATAGACTGAGGATGCTTCCAATTGTCAAAGTATGCGGTCAATCTGTTGTGGTGCACACCAGTGATCAAATATGGACAGAATGCGCCTGACTTCTTGATGCATTTGTATTAATTCTGCAAGTATCAGGGATTACATTTTGCTGAAAAATAAAAAGCTACCATTACTGGAATTTCAATTGGCACATGATATGGCCAAAACCTAGGTTAATCGGTACTCACATTCTCTAGTCAAAAGGTCTTTTATTATTGACAGGAATTGTATTCATTGCTATCTTTACATCAAACTGACGAATCAAAACAATACGTATAACACAAGTGGTTGTTGTTGATACGGGCACGGTTCATATCCTGTCATATAGCTATATATTGTTCAGACTTCGTTCAGTATTTCGCTACAAGTACTACAGAACTCACACTGATAAGTTCATGTTAAAATGGCTTTCATTAACAATCATAATTATTTTAATGCATGTTAAGAAAAAAGAGGCAGATTTTATTCTTCTTTAAGTATGTTTGCGATTCCATTTGCATGCTAACAACTGCTATTTGTGTTGAATTTGCAGCAATATATGTATACAACGCAGGTCCTCTGAAAAAAGGGGTAATATGAAACATTACCATAAAATGTTATTTCATCGAAAAGGGACTAGGACACTTGATGAATAGACATCTTTCAAAATGAAAAATAGAAGACACAAAGGTTGTATGTACTGCACTACACGAATAATAACTCGTGATAATATTATGGGTAGTCATGTTGTTGTAACCGAATAAATCTAATGTATTTCCACGAATGTGCCAGTACTACATTGCTTGGTAAGAGTGATGCACAATTACCAAACAAGGAACAATTGCATTATTAAATTCATCATCACAATACAACTTTGATCAAATGTCATCGTGAGTGCAAATTCTTAATCTATACTGTATATTAAAACAATGGAATGACACACTGTACGAAGTAATTTGCAATAAAGCTATTCTTCTTGGAAAATTGCTGTCTTTGTGATTGTTACCTGGAGAAGCTGTCACCAATGGTCTGATTAGGTACAATGTTATCAACCCGTTCCAGTTCTGTTCTTGTAACCGTAAGAAGAATGCAAATAACATTACACATTCAGCGCACTTCGTTGTAACATAAATCTACCATTGTTCAAAACCATTAGGCATAAATGAACTAAATTTGTTTGGACATTAGTTTACCAATTCTTATATAATGACCCAGCTAGGAATTTGTGAATAACTGAAGGAGCAGGTAATAAATTATCCCACTATGTTGTAAACGTTTCTTGGCCCAGACAAATTTTCGCATTAGCATTTCGTGATATGCAGTGTTATAAGTGTATATTCCAAACTTTTCCACAATAGCCTACTACTACGATTTTGGCCCCATGATGTAAAAGTATGCACCCGATACTCATTGCTAGTAGGCTATAGTAACTACTGTTCATGTTGCACAACCGTGCATCAGTAACTACTGCGCTGTGTTCGTAACACGGTAACATGTTCAACAGGTAGCACAGTAATTACTGCAAAGAAGAATGTTTCAATCAAATGGATTTACTAATACGATTAGAGAAAAGTTAAGCTACCATCTGAATCTCGCATGCAGTATAAAATAACCGCCGCAGTGTGTTGGCTACGTATTGTGTTAGCGCCGACCATGCACTCCGTACTGTACGGCTAGGAAGGTCTTCGTTACCCAGCCGCCGCGCATTTTCACCTTTCGGACTCGTAGTTCAATGTGTAACAGCTTTGCAGTAATAACTGTGCCACCTGCTACCGTGTTGCGAACACAGCGCAGTAGTTACTGGTGCACGGTTGTGGAACATGAACAGTAAATACTGTACTAGCTATGAGTATCGGGTGAAGCATGACACTCTAATCGTTAAGGGAGAGGCGTGCGTTCTGATAGCTCTGTGGAAAATACTCCAATGATGTTTCTCATGAAATCCAGGCTGGCCCTGCTAGGTCTAATCTATGGAACGCCAAAAGCGCAACGCATTTCGTTGCCTCGATCGATTTCGCCTCCTTCTATTTCGTTGCCTCCCTTTATTTCGTTGCCTCCTTTGATTTCGTTTCCTCCTTCTATTTCGTTGCTTCGTTCTATTTCGTTGTCTCATTCTATTTTGCTGCCTCGTTCTATTTCGTTGTCTCCTTCTACTTTGCTGCCTCGTTCTATTTCGTTGTTTCCTTTGATTTCATTGTCTCCTTCTATTTCGTTGCCTCGTTCTAATTCATTGTCTCCTTCGATTTCGCTTCTTCGTTCTATTTCGTTGCCTCCTTTGGTTTTGTTGCCTCGTTTGATATCGTTGCCTCCTTTTATTTCGTCGCCTCCTTCTAATTCGTTGTCTCCTTTGATTTCGTTGCCTCCTTTGATTTCGTTGCCTCGTTCTATTATCTACTATCGGTAAAAAAATGATTTCTTGACCAAAAGTGGCCTTAAAGTTTTAACCCCGATACGGACATCTCTAAACGCGCTATACGTTATGTGTAATGATCCAAAAGATGTTTTTTTTTTCTTTCAAAATCGATTAATTTTAGTTATGGAGCCTACTGGCATGTCCGGTTAGCACCACATTAAAGTAGAAAGGTTCCTCTTTCACGTGGTATACCTCTACTATCGGTAACAAAAATGATTTCTTGACCAAAAGTGGCCTTAAAGTTTTAACCCCGATACGGACATCTCTAAACGCGCTGTATATACATAATGTGTAATAATCAGAAAAATGTAGGCTCCATAACTAAAGTTAATCGATTTTGAAAAAAAAAAAAAAAACAGTTTTCTGATCATTACACATTACGTATATACAGCGCGTTTAAAGATGTCCGTATCGGGGTTAAAACTTTGAGGCCACTTTTGGTAAAGAAATCATTTTTATTACCGATAGTAGAGATATACCACGTGAAAGATGAACCTGTCTACTTTAATGTGGTGCTAACCTGACATCTCAATAGGCTCCATAACTTTAATCGATTTTGAAGAATAAAAAAATTAATCAATATTTTAAAACTTTTAGGCCACTTTTGGTAAAAAAAAATCGGCTTTGTTACCGATAGTAGGTATAACACGTGAAAGAAGAAATTTTATTCTTTGATGTGATGCTAACCGAACCTCCTAACTAGGTCGATAACTCAAATTAATCGATTTTGAAATAATAATACGTTTGGATCATAACACATTACCGCGCGTTTCGAGCTAATTTTCCCATTTGCATCCCACTCCTGTTAGGATCGAACGGTTTGTAGCCATCGAATTTCAATAAATCAAAGTGGTACTGACTGTTCTTTCATACCGCGTGTAAGAGGAATAACTTAACATCGTCATTGTACCTCTCTTGACTGTTTTATATTCTCATAAATTAATTGTTTAGACATTTGAGAAAAAAAAATGGTATAAAAATTGTCGCAATTTACGCCTTTCTCCACAAGATTTGGTAGGATCACAAGTTTCAGTTCAATATGGATGCAGAAATCGTCCACCATTTAATTCCAAAATTATAACACATGAAAGAGGAACATCTTCTCTCTCATATGGTGCAATTATTGGCATTTTACAGTATTCATAGCGTTAATTATTATCGCTTTAAAACAGGTACGAAAAAGTAACAGTCTTGTTATTGTCCGCTAATTTAGGCTGCCCTTAGTGGCTGCTGGGGATCCACTTTTCCGCCACAGCGTACCCAGCGCTCGTCAGTGTACAAACATCAGTGGCCAACGGCGTGTAACGTTGATGTATACACTAGTGGCTGCTCTTAGTGGCTGCTACGTTCAAACAGGTGCTAGGCTGCTCAGTACGTGCTAGGCACTGTGATCGACCAGGTAACGTTCGCGTTAACCGGCCGGTCGCGACCGAAGGAGAAAAAAGCTCCGCCCACCAATGCATGCCTGCAATACCTAATTAACATAACCAGGCGAATTCAATCGAGGCAACGAAATCGAACGAGGCAACGGTGTAGAACGAGGCAACGAAATAGGTGGAGGCAGCAAAATAGAAGAAGGCAACGAAATCGAAGGAGTCAACGAAATAGAAGGAGGCAACGAAATAGAAGGAGGCAACGAAATAAAAGGAGGCAACAAAATAGAACGAGGCAGCAAAATAGAAGGAGACAACGAAATAGAACGAAGCAACGAAATAGATGGAGGCAACGAAATCAATGGAGGCAACGAAATAAAAGGAGGCAACGAAATAAAAGGAGGCAACAAAATAGAAGGAGGCAACAAAATAGAAGGAGACAACGAAATAGAACGAAGCAACGAAATAGAAGGAGGCAGCAAAATAGAACGAAGCAACGAAATAGAAGGAGGCAACGAAATAAAAGGAGGCAACGAAATAAAGGGAGGCAACGAAATAGAAGGAGGCGAAATCGATCGAGGCAACGAAATGCGTTGCGCTTTTGGCGTTCCATACTAATCAACATGATCAAAGCGAGGGTGGTTGGTGAGATGAGTGTTCCGACGCAACGCTGGAAACGATTCGCAAAGACACAGTGGATCGGAAAAAGAATCGTGATTTTGTTAGTAGTTGTGTTACTTGAATTTACAGTCCGTACCGTTACGGAGAGCCAAACGTTCCATAAATGTCGAAAAAGAAAGTGAAGTGTCCAAGTTAATATATATATATATATATATGTCCAATTCGATATCAACATGTTACAATTCCATATGAACATGTCGAAACAAAATACCAATATGTCATTACGTCTATCAACATGTCAAATTCAACATCAGCATGTCGAAAACTTGTAACAGCATGCCACTACTACATTGGTCATGTCAACATTGCTTGCTAGATACAATATAGACGTCATGCTATAATGTTGGCACATCGGCGCGCGCCATCGTTTCGTTAATGCCCCAAACTGTATATATATGTCGAGATTTATATGAGAATGTCCAAAACTTGTGTCAGCATGTTGAGAGAAGGAAATAAAATATTCAAGCCACAGGGATCACGTTGATGCCTTAGTGCAATTTTTGGGCCCTTTGTCTAATTTCACATGATTAATTCCTGTGTGGGCAATTGGGCCTTTGAGGTTGCTGCATGGGCCCCGTTACAGTTAAAAAATGAAGTCGTTGGTATTTTTAGGTACCGCAATGTCCAATAGGGCCAACACCTCTAAAAGAATTATCCTGCTTTTTGTTAACATAATCAAATCATGTGTGGGCCATGGGCCCTTTATGGCTGTTGCCTGGGGCCCGGTACAGATAAAAGTCGTAGATGGTATATTTTGGTTTCTCCAATGTATAAAGGGTCCAATGCAACTACAGGAATTATCCTTGTGTCTTTGCACATGATTAAATCACGTGTGGGCCATTATATAAGAGAGATTACATTTTCTGGGTAATGAAAAGGTTAACACACACCCTTAAAATCACTGGATAACATATATAGTATAAATGGCTATATACTGAATTGCCTTCTACTTAAAAGCAATAACAGATTAAAAAAGTGATTCCAGGTAGCTATCTGTTTTCTTGATGGAATTTATTTATTGTAATTTTTTTTTTAGTACAAACACACCAAACGTACTGTTTTCATTGTCATGTATGAATCGTAGAAATAGAAACGTCAGAAAATATAAATAGTGTCCCAATATAATAGCTTAAAAAATTACACTATGTTATTGGATGACAAAAGACCTCAAGGCAGGAAGAAAGAAAGCGAGGAAAAGTCGAATAACAGGGAAGAATTTGCGCCATGTCTTTACCAGTGCAGGTTGATTGAGACGTAACAGGAAGACGGTGTGCTGACAAAACAAATGTGATTCGGCAGGACGTTTCTCTTCTCTTCAAATTGATTTGTTTTCAAAAACATTTTTCCATTTCAACACGATTTTAAATACCTAAGGGATATTTCAGTGAGAAAAAATGTAAATATCTTTCAGAGAAAGACATTCCACACTGTTATTTGAAAAGCCCATCTCCATAACTTGTCCCAAACTCGAGATATCGTTGATTGAATGTAACCTATTTCGAATGGTTAAGCCTCCCCTGACACCAGCAAGGAGATCTCTGAGGGGTGGTCTGTGATCAAAAGCTTTCTTTTCTTTACTAATCCTCTGTTAGCTTATCCTTAAAACGTGGAATGTATGTTTAGCTACCGATATTCTCCGCATTTAGATTTTAATCAAAAGAAAAATATTTTCACTTTAGATGAATACTACTAAAGTTTGTTATCAATTAAGATATATTAGGTTGAGTAATACTGTAAAAGTTTGACAAAATAACAGTGATTGATGACCAGATCTTATTAATCAACTTTATGCCATCTTGTACAATGAATAGGAAACTTATTTAGACAAAACAAATATGAAATAACACAAAATGTAACTGAAATGAAAACAAAATATATATAAAAATAGAACTTGCCAGTACCAAACAATATCAAAAAGTTTGTGCATATTTTTATTTTTTAGGAAGTAGAAGATGTAAGAAAAAAAGAATAAAATAATTTTGATGACAGAAATTTAAATGTTGATGAGCTATACTAAAGATAACAGAGGGACAGTGCTTTACTGCTACTAACCAACACATTGAAGTCGTTTTGGCACAGCTAGTTTTTCTTAATATGCTCAATATACGTACCAAGTTTAGCTATATACTGAGATAATTAAGCCATTCTTTTAATAAGCAATTAATCTACAAACATTTCAGAGTACAATAATATAGGTCAGCTACCTCATACTGATGCCAAATTGATAAAAAAGAAAATAATCCATCCATTTATAGCAATTGATACAAATACTTAAGAAAAAATAGATAGACTACTTAATTGAGGTACTGTGACATTTGGTAGATTCTAGCATTAATTTCCAGGATTAATTGCAACCAAACGATTGCAGAGAACAATTAAACGTCTAGTGAACTACAGTATATCCTGAGTTCGCATAGCATATTTGATGGTTTACCTTGTTTGTAATATATATATAAATACAAAATAATATCTAAATCTTCGTTTACAAAATACTAATTTACATCTAAGGATTTTTAGGTAGTGACATTTTGCTTATCTAAAATCAGAAATATTATTCGTGATCTTGAAATCAAAGTTACTTACATAAATGCATGAAACCTGTATATTGGTATTTTGTTCTTTTTATGGGGGAGGGGGTCCGAGTAGTGTTGGGCTGGTATGTCTTTATTGTCAGCGCAGCCAAACAAAAGAAATTCTGTCACCTTCAGAGCTAAACTTTTCGATGTATGATCATGTAATTTATGATCACGTGAAGAGGCCTGTATACGAATCGCCACCATATATTTCTTAAGTTTATTCTTGAAATACAGAAGATTTTGATTCCATGTGGAGGCTAACAATGCTAGGAAATAATTTCAAACAAAATACACAAACCACGAAAGCCTAATCATGATTGCAATTCAACATTCAAATAACCTAAAATCGGCAATCAAATATTCCAATATGGGCAGTCAAATACTCCTAAAACTACATTCTGCAATCAAATCTTCCACGAACTTAATAAAATACTCGAATATCTACAATCAAGTTCTTCAATATGAGCAATCAAACACTACAATCAACCAATATTCCAATATGCGCAGTCAAATATTCCAATAGAACCTCCAACCAAATATTCCAATAAGGGCAATCAAATACTAGAATATATGCAATCAAATACTGATGCAGTGTAAAGTGTTAAGTAAGTAACTTAAGTGAATTGCAAAAAAAAAAAAACCTTATGAGCGATACAAAATACACCACCTTCAGTGAGCAGGGGTACAGTAGGTACCTACACAATTTTCCTACAGTTTAAAGGCATTAAAGACTTGCGCACAAAGAAACATCTCATGCCGGTAATCTGACCTAGTTTCGAATGAGGTGTAACAGAAGTGTTAGACACCACCATCGATCCCAGAAAATACACACACAGCTTGCTACCCTCAGCAATTAGATACTAGTGTACAGTCAATTAACACAGCTATGGTCAATACCCACAACACAGTGTACATAGCAGGGATGGACATCTCAGGTCTTGATAAAAAGATAACAAGGTATCACGTTTCATTACTGTCTGCATTTTGTAGCGACATGAAAATAAATCCCTTGCAAACAACGGAAAGTTAACTTTTTCAGATGGCGGCACGCAGTCTGGGGCAAGTCTTCAATGCCTTTAAGAATTACACATCAGTCGTCATCTGACCGATAATTCATGAAACAATCATAGTGGCGGAAACCATAGCCTTTACGGTCCACATATTTAACAATCATTCAGACATTCGATATTTTACAGTTAAACAGTGTACCTTTTCCTGTTCTTGTGTTTGTATAGTACTTGTAACTCCCGAAAATGCACTTCACTTTCTAACTGAGAATTATCTGTAACTGATGATCATCTGATTCACAAAACTTGAATGTAACTCCACATTGTTTTCTTTCTGGCTACATACCATCTATTATCTAGATTCTAACATCAGTTCACTGCACCCATTGTCAGCATTATTTTTGCTACTTTTCCATTATATCATCATTCCCTTCTCCACTCATGCTTCATGGATCCTAAGAACATTTTTTTATGGCACAGATCTCTCCATTACACCACTGTACCATAATATTGCTACCTCAATAATCGTTTTAACTGACTCTGAACAAAAGTTAAAGCATTACTTCAGAGTATCTGAGTAGTGCTTGTGATGTCATAAACATATGTCCAAAACTAACCACCAGGTCACGATAGGAGAGATTCCTGACTGCAGACATCAAATTAAATGCTTCCACTTTAATGAACTAACATGGATCCTCGGCACGTTTGCTGATTACACAGCAGAGACGGCCTTTGACTTATGAACCACAGGGCCATAATGCTATGGAATTCAATTGCAAACCAATGTTATGTATCCTTTGACACGTTCGCTTCAAACATTCACACCCTCCTTCCACCAAACTGTGCTACGCTTCTACCTGACTCTCTGCACGTTTCGGTTGACCGCCAGTCGGCGCTGCGATCTTTTTCTGTTTTTGCGACGACGGAGGCTGTGATTTGATGGCGATGAGTCTTTCGACCATCGCGCGGCCGTACTTGATCCGGCTGTACAGGTCTCTGGTGCATCCATACTGTTCCATCAGCTGGCAACGGAAGCTACGAGACTCTCGGTTCTGATCGATGTAGGTCACTGCTCCCATCAGCGGACACACGATGATCTTGGTGTGGTCCGTGAAGAAATTAATCTGAAACCGAAAATAAAACAGGTTAGAAAGAGTGTAAACTTCTGAATGTAGCTTTTCAAGTACATTTGCTGTAATCTACTGTGACAGAACAGAAATTAAAGTACTTCACTGCAGTAGAAGTGGGTTTTTTTTTTGGCTTGGTGAACTATTTAGCTGTTTTCCCCCTATTCGGTTCTCTTTTGTTGGGGTGTGGGGGAAGGGGTGGCAGAAGGGGAATGCTTGCTTACACTGGGACATTGAATAAAATGCTGCAGGTGTATCAACAAGAGAAAATCCAATGAAACTAATACAAACAATTTGAAAATAACATTTCGGCTACAACAGAAGTTAACTCAGTGAGATCACCGTTTCAAGTCCCATTCTGTCAAAAAGTGGAAGCGTTCGTACAAACTCACTCCCAGACGTCTCACCATTTTGAAGCCCTTCTTAACTAGCGATGGTGTAACTATAAACATGGCAGTAACACATTTCCAAAGGAAGAGGAGAAAAACTCTTTTTTTTTTAAATTCTGTAAGTATGATGGCTATAAGCTTTCATGTTGTGAAATTATAAGAAACAGGTACAAGCTTCATAGACTGTCCACAAGACCGTTGGCCTTGCATCGGGTTCACAACAAGAAGAAATTTCTTCTTCGCTTTTTTCCCCGATGGTGGAAAATGCTGGCTCAAAACATTGATGGCTTTTATATAGTTATCAGACATGACCAAACAATGGTTTCAATGAGAAAGATGAATTTCCAGTTTTACCTGCATAGTTCCGTTGCTGAGGTGTAGAACAATGGCACTCCGGGTGCGGAACCATGAATTCATGAACGGAAGTCTGGCCAGGGCATCAGAGTCACGTGGGGTCATAGTAGCACCTGTCTGTTGTATGGAAGAAATGTTGGAATCCAAATGAATTTTGAGTTATCTTGTTACCTGTATGTAATTACCTTTCTCTACTGTGTATCAATTTAAGTGTTCATCTGTTTTGTTGTACGAATACAGTGCTAACCAATAGTTCTTTAGGCTCGCATTGGGAATGGTATTCCTTGCAGCTAACATAAGACTAGTGCAAAAACATTGAAAAAGGCAACTACCGAGCAATAAAAACTGTCATTTATTAACAATCTTTCCAGTTCATGCAAAGTGAATTTTAGGGATATGTTTGAAAAGTTTTGTAGACCTGTAATAGATAGTAAGCAGTACAGCCCCAGTGCTCCACCCCCTGCGATTGTTCAAGTTTACTTTGGTACTTTGGTACAAAGGCCACTCCGCACGGCTGATTGTCAATATATATTTATGTTTTTCCCTTGGGATAAACTTCAAATCTAATGTTGAAAATTTGGCAGAATTGGATATTTTTGTTTTTAACTGTCCAAAATATTATACTATGTTACCAATAACGGTTTGAAGGTTTGTCTACAAAAGTTCTGCCAGAAAACAGTAGCAACTTCAATGCAATCATTGCCAGAGAAGAACTTTTCCTTTTTCAGGAAAACTTTTAATCTAATCACTACACTGAAAGATCGTTCCGTGATATTTGTTGTAACCCTCGAGAAATCTACAATACACACAAACACTTAACCCAGGTTACAGGTAGTACTGTATACCCAATCATATATCACACATATGAACAAAAGCAACAATGCTGTGCTATGGCATTAATGTAATAGAAGATGTAAAACCTTCCTTTTTTTTCTAAATAGAAAATCACTCATTAATGTTTCAAAACCAATATCAAGAATGAGCAAACATCAGCAACCAATTCAAAGCACAGGTTCTCAACCATTTCTTAAATCTGAGAATTTGGTGCGACATTTGTCTTGTGATGTTATTTTGTCTAAATCGTTGCTTGTTTGGCAAGGAAAGATTCACTTCAAATACCGTGTAAGAAATAAGAGTGAGTTCGGTGAGGGGAAGGGTGGGAGATACTGTAGGTCTATGAAAGGCCAACAGGAACATATAATGTGTAAACGGTTGCACAATGAGGTGACAGTAGCTTACCTTCAAGAGATGTTCAGTCATGTAATTTCTAAAGTAAGTAAGAAGAGTGACTTTCTTCTTAAGTGATTCGGGGTAAGAAGACATCATAGGGTAGGATTCGTTCCATTCTCTGTCAATGTACTCCAGATTTCTAGAAAATAACAACAAAGCAAAGACATAAAATGAAAGATAATGGATATTAGAGGAAAGAAGACATACATACAAAACAACTTTTGAACTGCTGCTTACAACCCCAACATCCCTGTTACTGCACTGGAATGTGAGATTTTATTCAACTGAAGGAAAATACAACATGTCCAACACAGTAAACTACTTCTTGCCACTGAACAAATGGAAAACTATCATATAACTCATTTTTCAGGGCAAGTTTTAAGTGACCCCGGTGACCAATCATGAAAAAAATCTGGCCGATTTGGAATTTTTTTGTTTTCATTATTTAATGTGCGACAATTACCGCTGTGGATCGGAATTAAGAGTGGACCTGCTCATTCTGCTTTTAAACATAAGTTCACATACCAATCCATTTAAACAACAAATTTGATACCTAACGCATGGTCTTTGCCTATAACCTCATCAGCTGAGGGTTACCAGACAATTCATTTTACACTGCTGTGTAAAACAGTGCCTTACTTACCAAACCTGTCTGCAACATCCAAATTTTGAGGTTAAAATAGCAAAATCCGCAACTTTTAGATGGGAGAGCAGGGTCAGTTGAGGGTTACCAGAACAAGGTACAGACCAGAATAATGTCTTGTTTTGACAAAGTATTACACAACTACCCTACCAATGAAACACATAGATCAAAGACATGGAGAGGTATCTTGTTCTAAATGTGTATATATAATATATCATAAATAAATACCATATATTAAAGTGCTGTTATCATGAAATAAAACATGCTCAAGAGCACTGTACAAAAGAACCAAAACCTGGAATATAAAATTACCAAACTTAAGAAAACAAATGTACAAATGCAGAACAGGAGGGTCCACCCTGAATTCATCATATCACAGATGAACCTTTCATCCAGATGTCAACACTTGGTATACAGTAACTAGCATCACTTTTGGAGCAATTAGTGACAGTGAGATTCTGAGAATTAAAGACATTCGTGAACACTAATGCTTATTCAGGATACATTTGCTCTCCACATTATATAAAAGGGCCTGGTCAAGATATGTTAATACCAAGAGGTCTTACTGTACCCTCTTGGCAGTGGGTTAATCTATGATGGTCTGTCTACCTAAGTTCAACTGACCCTGCTCTCCCATTTAAAGGTTGCTGATTTTGCTATTTAACCTCAAAATGTTGATGTTGCAGACAGTTTTGGTAAGTAAGGCACTGTTCTACATATCAGTGTAAAATGAATAGTCTGGTAACCCTCAACTGACCCTAGCCTCCCATCTAAAGGTTGTAGAGTTTGCATTCAAACCTGAAACTTTACTGTTGCAGACAGTTTTGGTTAAACACTGTTCTAAATAGCAGTGTAAAACGAATCGTCTTGTAAGGATAATAAAGAGTATTTATTTCATTACTATTGATATGAACATTGCCAGCTTGTCACACAGCCAAATCATCTAGGGCAGTGGTTCCCAAACTTTTCAAGGCGGGGACCCCATTTCATGTAGCGCCATCCGAGCGCGACCCCATCCGAGCGCGACATGTACCTGTAGTACAGTACTGTAGTTGTATGTGAAAACAATATAGTGAATATACAGAAGCAGGGTGGCCAGCGACAATTGAGCAAAAAACGCCAGATTCACTCAGAAAAAACGCTAGAACGGCCGCTAATAAAACCCTAAATATGAGTTTTCAGGGTGAATTTTCTAGGATTTTGACTGCGAACGTTCAAATTCGGGTAAATTTTGGGTACACTCAGATTTTTTTTAATATTTTGAAACAAGCCTGCGACCCCACAAGAATTGCTTCGCGACACCAGTTGGGGTCGCGACCCCAGGTTTGGGAAACCATGATCTAGGGACAGCCTGTAGTATGCTGTTTATGACCAACATACTGCTTGACAACTCTGACATACGAACAGCCAAACTGAATAACAGACTCTCTTGTCCTCCAGCGCTAACAATGACAAACTGTAAAGACCATTTCACAAATCACTCTCCGTCCAGCAACTTGTTTTTAATGACCAAAGTTCTGTGTATCATCATGGTATAGCAAATAACAACAAGATCATCACCGACTTGCCTTACAAGTTTATTTAAAGAATGGAAGACGATTTGTCTTTTATCATACAAACTAGGTTCTCTTTGACTTACTCTCCATTTTGATGAAGTAAGAGACGAGTTGAGTCGTTAAAGAGTACGCCAACACTGCCATCGTTCAGCTGATAACCCAGTCCGTACTTGTCCGAATAGTCCACCCACTTACTGACCCAGAGAACAGGGATGGCGGCTGGATCCTCTGCTTCGTCTGAAACGAAACAAAATATGACCAAAAATGTGCAAACATGCGGGATAGCATCAAAACAAAAAGATAAACAGGAGTGACATAGTGAGAATTGACCGAAACAATGAGTGTAGTCAGACCTGACAAGGTGGGGGTGGGGGGAAGTACAACTTTTAATTGTATGTAACAGACACATTGATATCATTTGTAAAATCTGCCCTATGTTTCAATGCTGAGTTGAATATGTTGCTGAAATTCTTGTGAACTTCAAGTCTGTAGCACACAACCACTGGGTTGCAATGCACTGCTCACTAGTCTGGCAGGTTGCTATTGGCCTTATACAGACCTGTCAACTCTCCCGGTTTTACCGGGAGAGTCCCGGTTTTTACCCGAATCTCCCGGCTTCATATTCTATTCTCCCGGTTTTTTAATGTTTCATCACTTGCAAATTTTCTGAAACTAGCCAACAGTTAGTCCTATGCCTATCGCGAAATAAGTGTAATCTAAAAATAGATTTTGATTGTTTACAATCACGTTACGACTGACACAGTGCTGTGCGGGACTCTCAACCAATAGCAGGCTGCTTTGTCAGTTCTCAGACTTCGCCCAATGTCGTTATTGTACGTTGGCCTTGGTCGAGTCCTAAATACAGTACAGTAGTATGGAACGCTAAAAGGACCACAACATATGATGATGTTAATGATGATCTAATTTTATACGTTCATGTACTAAAAAACTTACGATCATGTACTAAACATATACGATGATGTACTAGAAAACTAAGATGTACATCAAAACATGCGATAATGTACTAAAAACGTAAGATGTACATCAAAACATATACGATCATGTACTGAAAACTTGTGATGATGATGAAAAAGCGCAAGTTACAAAAAGTGGCGTATGAATATCCATTATTGTCGTTTGAATACGCGTATGAATATCCATATATAAGTGTCCCTAGGAATATCAAAGTTGATACCGAAGCCCCGCCCCTAATGGTTCTTAATGAGTTTACACTGAATATTCATACTTGTATGCATACGCCACATATGAATATACATACCCGTATGCAGACGCCCCTTTTTTTGAACATAACATTATTAGTACATGATCGTATTTGTTTTGATGTACATCGTACGTTTGTAGTACATGATTGTATATGTTTAGAACATGATCGTATACTTTAAGTACATGATCGTAAATGTTTAGTACATGATCGTGTATTTCTGGTACATGATCATAACTTTTCAGTACATGATCATATAAAATTAGATCATCATTAACATCATCATATGTTGTGGTCCTTTTTGCGTTCGATACAGTAGTACGGCGTGCACTGTGCATATGCCATGGTGCCCAAGCGTGCTTTTTACGTGACCCGCCATGCGGGATCCAAAAACAGCACTACTGAATCATCCCATTCTGATAAACGAAACTCAGGTCAAGCGAGCCCAAAAAATAAATGGTGCACAAGTGTAATAAACACAAGTTGTCACTTGTTTGTATATATGCGGCGTACCGAATGTGTGCAGTTCGCATGTAGGCTACTTGTATACGACAAAAAACAGTTAAGTTCTATGCCGGCACACACTTTACCTGCGTCCTATTCGATGCTAGGTGAATATCACGTCTTAAAACTACGATTTAAGAAACGGCTGTTTCAAACATCTCACTAATTCTTTCGGCGACTTTAATCCCTATTCATTGAGCACAATAGCATAAACTGCGTATAAACTCGTACAGGGATTATACGAGGTGTCTACGCGGCAATTTGTTGTCAACGATTTTATAAGAGATTGTACTTGTTTAAATGCGTCTTTATACGATCCTGTGCGCGTACACATGTCCAGTTATATATGAGCGGTACTGTAGACTATTTATTTAGGAGTATTTATATAATTTCAGTTGAAAATTACCAACCTCCCTAT
Source organism: Apostichopus japonicus (assembly GCF_037975245.1). Classification (NCBI taxonomy): domain Eukaryota; kingdom Metazoa; phylum Echinodermata; class Holothuroidea; order Aspidochirotida; family Stichopodidae; genus Apostichopus; species Apostichopus japonicus. The sequence continues at coordinate 23,776,318 of NC_092576.1, forward strand.
TTTCCCCTTATTCTCCCGGTTTTTTGGCCCTGAAAAATGTTATTCTCCCTATTTTGGGGTCAAACAGGATTACAGGTCTGCTTATATGCTAACTTTTTATCAAATTATATGAAATCTTGCTTTCCTGAGATAAGCAAATGACATAAGTTGTCACTCATTTATATACCTGAAGAACGCTTAATTAATGGAATATGAAGAGGGGTGTGTTTGCTTAGCACCAACAAATCACAGTCGAGCACCACATTAACCAACCAGAATCTACAGATTGTGTTATTATTCTGTCTATTGTCTCCACTTGTTACATAACTAACATGAGTTCATCAAGGGTCAGTGACTAATGTAAATGTGAGGGGACAGGGGTAGTGGGAACAGTCATTTAGACATTGTGGTCCTAAGGGGCATAGATGGGACCATTTAGTTGTCAAACTTATACTTCTGCCCGACTTCTGTTCCGGGCTATTCTGCAAGGAGTATAATTTAAAGATCGAAATTTAGGTCCCGGGATTTTCTTTCACATCCATGTATGGTTTAAAAGTCCAGTATGACCTCTGACCTTCCTCCCTGAAATTAAACTTACCAAATTGCTTGGGATTCTTTTCGCACGGCTTTGAGTCCAGTACCTTGACCAGTTGTTTCATCATCTCTGGCAGATGGCAAAGTGCATCTTGTTCACCTGTGAGAGACCAACATGGCAACAACAGATTCCAGTTAGGTTTTAGCAGATAGGGAATGGTAGGGTGTGAGAAGTTGATTATCTACCACACCCTCTAATCCCACACTAATCCCTCTTCACCCTCTAATCCCCCTTCCACCAAGTATATTTGTAAAGTTTAACAGTAGCAGTATAAGGAACTTCCCAGCTTCTCGACAAACTGAATAATTTCGAAGGTTGTGAATATGATTTGGTATTATTTTACTGTTAACGTTCATCCAGGGTCTCCCCTGGTATTCAGTTTGTGAGGTGGCTGCAGCTCTGTTCTCTACGACTGCCTCTCAAAATCATTACCAACATCGCCGCCTCACTGTTACAAAGAAGAAATTTCCAAAAATGCACTGATTACAATCCAACTTTATTAACCCCATGCCAACATCTGACAATTGAAAAATTGGCTGTGAACACTAACTTACATCTCACTTCAATGCCAGATTTCTCAAGGTTTACTTGTGTGTTAATTACCTACAGTAGTATAGTATATATACCTGTCTGTGATATCCCTGTAATGCATACAGTACAAATACCATTGATGTTACTAGCATGCTAAATTAAGCACTTTTGTACTTTACCCTAATTTATCAGTATCATTGTAATACATTTGCCATTACTATTTATGATAACATGACATCATAACTATCCTATACTGGTTGACCACTTTCCTAAAAAAAAAGACAACAGAAAAATATTTAATAAGACTCACTACGTAACTTGATGAAATTTTACCAAAGAATAAAGCCAAGTGCTATTACCATTGCCTACGTGCACCTCTATCTTTTAATAATATCAGTATCAACCCCTCACCATCTCACTCTCCATTCCTCCATCAACCCCCACCCCACCCCCCAACACTTTCCTTATCCTCTCACATCTCTTCTTTCCTTTTCACATTCATTACTAATTAACTTCCATTATAACACCTGTCAGAGTTTATATCCAGTCCTTTATCCCATTATTACACCCCTCAGAGTTTATATCCACAGTCCTTAATCACATTGTTACAACCCTCAGGTATTCTCTCCAGTCCTAAATCCCATTATTACACCCCTCAGAGTTAATATCCAGTCCTTAATCCCATTGTTACACCCCTCAGAGATCTCCACATTCCTTAATCCCATTACATCCTTCAGAGATATCCACAGTCCTTAATCCCATTATTACACCCCTCTGAGCTCTCCAGTCCTTAATCCAATTACTACAACCCTCAGAGATATCCAGTCCTTAATCCCATTATTACACCCCTCGGAGCTCTCCAGTCCTTAATCCAATTACTACAACCCTCAGAGATATCCAGTCCTTAATCCCATTATTACACCCCTCAGAGTTTATCTCCAGTCCTTTATCCCATTATTACCCCCCTCAGAGTTTATCTCCACAGTACTTAATCCCATTGTTACAACCCTCACATATTACAGTATCTCCACAGTCCTTAATCCCATTATTACACCCCCTCAGTGTTTATCTTCAGGCACAGTCCTTAGTCCATCCAGCCCTCTTCTCTTCCATCTCACCCCCCCCCCCTTTTCCAATTTTTCCACTATTTATCAATCATTCAACTTCTTTGTCCATCCATCTGTCTCTCTTTATATCTTTCTTCGTTTCAGTTAATTATCCTCCAAAGAACATCCTGCTAGGATGGTAACATAGCGCACTCTTACTAACTTTCTATATTAATGATATCCCTTTCATATAGTGTTTACTCACCTATACTTTTATTGATATCGTCGATATCTTCGTTTACGTCCTCCCTGTCCTTCAAATCTTTCTTCTCTACTACCGGAGGGGTTCGTCCATGGAGCGGCTTTCTTGCCAACTCACTGACCGGAGGCGTGTTCTCATCTGAAGGAAGTAAATGTCAGAAATTTCTGAGGGGATTGCCCTTTTTTTTTTTTTTAAATATTCTTTGCAAAGTTTTATGAATGCATCTGGGGACAGCGGCTGTTAGAGACGATAGTCCAAAAGAAAATATAAAAGTTATTTTGTGCTATATCAATGAGGGGTATCAAATAAGTATTCTTGTAAAATTTGCATCAAATCCTACGTTTATGGTTTTCGAGATATTGACAGTTGACGTTGTCACCTTCCGTACCAAAAGTGAACTTGAAGCAAACAGGTGTGATGTCATTGATGCGCACAAATAAATGTTCTGTTTTCTGGGCAAATGTAAGCTATTTTATCCCATGAGGTCAAATTTAAAATTTCATTGGAAAAGTGAGTACACGGTATCATTTTGAAGCTGAATAACTGACGTTTACAATTTTCATTATTTTGTTTGTGAAATTTTCCATATTCCATTAATTACAGACCTGTTGCTAATTTGCATAATCAAAACATCAGTGTGACATGCAGGACATTTGACTTACCAGCCAGCAACATGAATCAATTGAATATTTGTTATGTGAGAACTTTTACAGCCTTCCTTCCGGTAATTTTGAAGAAAAGTTTACTCTTGTGAATTAATTTGTTATGCTTTCCTAGGACATTGTTTCACCATGAGGTTGTAGTACAGTAGTACATGTGTGAGTATCGTCATCAGCATCATCATGTACAGGAGGTAGGCTCTGTGGGAGCATAGATCCTGGTGGATCTTTTACCTTGAATCATGCACCTGTACACCTTTTTATTCCTAAACCAGAGCTGTAAATTCATTAATGGATGTTTTAAAAGTAAATATGTATGTAGATTTAACCAGATTGTATTTTATGTGCCTTACAGTCATTAACTTGCGTACAGTACACCCTCCCAACTACAGCCACTGTCCCTATTGCCCCCCTCCCCCCCCAAATTATGACATTATTGCACACAACAAATACTGACATTCTGGGAATATATCCAAATTCATATTTTTAATGAAAAAAAAATCAACTTTAATGTAAACATCCAGAAACAATAAAGTAAACTTTCATAGTCCATTTCTTATATGGAAAAAAATTGTCCCTTATGTCACAGGTTTTTTTTGTTATCAGCTGTGTTGTCACTGTTCTGCAATCACTTGATATTTTTGGTTGACATTAAGCAACTTGGTACTTAAATGTTTAGGCTACATATATATCAGTGATACAGGCACGACTGCTGCACACGCTTGCTTTAAGAGCATTTTAAGCTTGAGTATTTGGGTGAATGATAAAAACAGTTTTTGTTGGGCCTGTACGTCACCCTGCATATTACTAGATATGACCAAATTTATGTAACAGTAAAATTTCCTTTTTTTGTTTGTAATACACTAATATATATTTCGAAATAATATTTATAAAAACTAAAAAAGATTCTGTAATATGAGTTTCTTGAAACTGTGACACACATTTATCTCTCTGAAATGTCCCGTACATCACGGTGCAAATAGTTTGGACGGCCAGGCCTTCTTTAAAAATTTTCTGCTCTACAATGGTATGTTGTAACAATGTGATCATACCTTTCCTATGACCTTTGACCTCGGTCAATGGTTTTCTATTAATCTGAGATGAAAACCGGGGTGCCGTGGTCAGACAAGACACAGGCAGCTCCTTGGGCAGGTGACCTGTGGTGAAGAAATCATCCTCTAAGAGTTTCATGACGTCCGGCCGTTCCAAAGGATTCTTGTGAAGGAAACGGGTGATGAGGGATCGAGCTGTGGGCGATATTTTGGACGGAATGTGGTACTGGTTGCGTTTTATTCTTTGGTAGGTGTCCTTGAGACTTGAGGTTTCAAACGGTGGTCTCCCGACCAGGAGGGTGTACCTGTGTAAATACGATCGTAGAATACTGATTATGAAGAGGCAGCTGTTTATATTACAATGGCACAGAAGGCTGCATGCGGTTTAAAGTGCTCAAACATTTTTTGAATTTTGCTATCTGCATACAGTACAGTACGAATCTGCATACAGTACAGTACAGCATGCGAGCAAGAAAATAATACATGGTGGCTACATCAACTCAAAATACAACTTGTTGTTGCAACGACAACGATTCAATAAAGAGAGCTACAAGCCTTTCGACAGGAGAAAGAAGTGAAGAATTGTACAGTACCGTACATGTATGATGTACCGTACACATACCGATAACAAATTACCGGGATGTGTGGGAACACTTTCTCATGGGTGTAAGGTAGGGTTCAGTGTCCCAAACTTAAAATAAACTTGAACCGACTTTCCACGAAAAAACTAAGAACATGGGACGTGCAAAAGAGATTCAGCTTTGTTACCACTTTTGATAATGTACGCTGTATGCTGTCCGCTCCAGCGACATCAGACAGGGCGTGATGTAACGCTGTCCACCAGAATAAAGGATGCACATATTACACACTGATGTATATGGGAAGTCTTAAAATAATATTTCAATATACACAACAACCTTGGTATACACACACACACATACCAGAAATGTATCGAGCCATTGAAAATACATTGTCAGGTGGTGCAGTGGCGTAGCCAGAGGAGGGCAATGCCCCCCCAAATTTGCTTTGTGCTCCAGTCTTGCCCCCCCCAAATGAAATCCAGTGATGTTTCAAATACTTCTTTTTTACATTTTTTTGAGTTCTAATCACAAGTATTCATACCTCAGGGCTCATGTTCATACTTCATATAAGGTCATAACTTGGTAATCAGACCAAGATATTACACATTTTGGGCCTTCATCATACCCACTGAACCATTGGATGTGTATTTGTGCAGACGAGGTGCCCATTAATATATATTTCTTGGTAATTTATACCATCAACCATCACAACGTTGCCCCCCTTAAGACAAATCTTGCCACCCTAACAATTGAATGCTGGCTACGCCACTGAGGTGGTGTGATACATATCATGATGGTGATCATGTTCTTGATCATTTTTGCTTACATTATACATCCCAGGGACCAGGAGTCAACCTCAAAGCTGTGTCCTTCCTTCGTAAGTACCTCGGGAGCGATGTAGTTTGGGGTGCCGCAGAGCGTTCTGGAGAGATTTAAACAATGCAGACAAATTCAACAAATTTCTCTTGTAAATAACTGGGGTAGAAGACATTCCCTCAGGTGGCAATGACTTTGTGAATGAGAGTTCTGATTGTGTTATGTTCAGAAACTGATCAAGATTATGTTTTCCAAATCTATTCTGAAAACTCATCTGTTTCTAGATCTCAACAACTTTCACCAAAATTGTTGTCTTATCCTGTGTATATTACTTGCTTTGCAATTCCTCAGTGCTGTTGTTTCACTGCGCTATGAGTATATCCTTTTGAACAATACCGGTGCTTTTACAGATGTTTATAATTCTTATTATTATTATTAATTACTACGATACATATTATTAATCATCATGCCAATTATGGTTCAAACACTTTGTCAAGATCAAAACACTTCTGAATTTTACAATGAAGCCTACACACATATGATTATTGTTTTGCCTACAGTAAAGTTAGGCTACCATTAGAAAGACTCACTATTGTAATGCTTACACAATATGTACAGTATGTTTCCCCTTCTTGTTAATTTTTGATGAGGGGTCAGTCAAAGTGTCATGAACAGCAAACAAGACATGCTGCAGCCATTTAACTGCTAGTACCCTATCTGATTCATGCCATTAACATTATCCCACACAAGTTTCTTAACAACCTTGCTTTGCATTACAACAGGGTTTCCCTAACTTTAAGCCCCCACGAACCCCCTGTAGATATCAGCCTTGTTCCCGAACCCCCAACTTTTCGAGACACAATCTGAGTCATTATTATACTACAATACCCATACCAGTGCTTCGTACAGATCAAGTATCACATGCATGGTACGGTACTACTATGGCAACACTGTACTGTACATTAATAAATTATATGATATATCAGATTTTAGTTCAACAAAAAGTACTCTAGTTTTGACTTTACTTCCAATTTCTTCAACATGAAAACATTCATCATGAGGAAATATCAGTAGCCTTACAACAATCAAGATAGCTCGTTGATTTTTTACCCAAGCCAAGAGTAATTCAATGTTTAGGGAACAACCCACTGCTTCAACGCCATAAATTAAAGCAACGGTACCTTTTTCGTTCGCCATCATATTCTTCTTTAGTAGCGAGGCCAAAGTCACCAATCTTGATGTTCATGTTATCGTCAATGAACAGGTTTCCAAGTTTCAGGTCTCTGTGGATCACCTGAAGAGGGAAACACAAAACCAAAAATAAAATTCAGAAAAAGCGACTTAGCTAAAAGTCTTTAATAGCAATGTCACCGATTACCGCGCTGTACCCCGATCTGGTTAAGTTCTTTTCTTGATACATTCAAAATTTGCACCAGATCTGATGAATGAGGCATGAAGTTTTTCAAAACGAAACGAAAGAAAAAATAAATTATTTGCCCAGAAGGGGCCCCTAAAGGAACAATTGAGCACTGGCCTTCATAGCCAGGAGATCCATAATAGTAAAACATAGTAACAGTGCTCATCTAAATCTCTCACAATCTGTTACATTGAATCATTCAGGGTTTCTAACTTTCTGTATTATATACACTGTATATAGTACAAATCAGTCTGCACATGTATGGCAGCACAGCTAGAATGACCAAAGATACATACAAACTAAAACACAACAAACTAACTGTAAAACTGCAATGAAATCCGAAAAATTTCTTAAATAAATGCCACATGGGTACTAGCCTTCAAAGGTCTTCATTTTATTGGACTACACTACATGTACCAAAGATAAATTATAATAAAGTTTCACTCCGTATTCAACATTTCTTGAAGAATACAACCTGATTCCAAGGAAGTGAATCCTCTACAATGTGGGTTACTAATAGTACTGCGTACCTTATTTCCTGAAAAATACAACCTGATTCCAATGAAGTGAATCCTCTACAATGTGGGTTACTAATAGTACTGCGTACCTTACTAATAGTAGGCTACTGTGTACCTTTTTTCCGTGCATGTATTGCACTCCTACAATGATCTGTTGCATGAAGTATCTCGTCTCTGCCTCTGTGACTTGTCGCCGCCTCTTGTGAAGTTCCATCAATGACTACAAAAGAAAGAAAGAAGGCAAATTGATGTTGATACAATAAATAGTAAATATATATAACACAACATGATACATTGTTGTTTAAATTTAATAGCTCTTATAAACAGATCTAGATTGAAATTTCACATATTTTTACGACACTGACAATCTGATCATCATGTAGCAATGACTGTTCATTCATACTTAGTAAAGATTCCTAAATCCTATTGGTCCATTCAGGTCAGCTGACCGTGGTTAATCCTTTGAGTAATGCACGGTAAAATTACGGGGCATCACTTTAATAAATCTTTGGTTATATGTAACCAAAAATGTTTTGTTTTATGATTTTTCCCCAACACATAGTAGTGTATGAATGAACGGGGTTAATCAACGGTCTAGCGTGCGTTACTCACATGATTAATGCACTCCGGGTATTAATGCTATCGCTGGATGCACTCGGGCTCCGCCCTCGTGCATCGCTTGCATTATCCCCCGATCGTGCATTAATCCTGTGAGTAACGCACGCTAGACCGTTGATTAACCCCTTATTCATGTGTACTGCCAAAACTATCATTTTCAATAACTAACGGTGCAAACACCAGACTTTAGCTTTTAATGACACAGCTAACTACTTTGCAATGAAAGCCACTCCAAATTCAACTTTTGCACCTGGCATCAATTCCAGTATGAAGCAAGGTTCACTTTACTCATAAGACAGAAAATCGAAAGCTGCACACAGGTCATTTGCTTGTTAAACTTAGCAACACTGATTGTCTTGGAAATTTGACTGGCCAAGTAACTTATTTCGGACACTCTGTGTGATCATCATGTACAGTAGTTGTTACAGTAGTATCTAGGTAGTACTGTGACCTTGGTCTTTGTGCCCTCTGGTTCCTTCAGGCTTTTATGTTAGAACCTGCACAATAACTTGGAGAAGTACTGTACACCTGCTACTGAAAATTGTAGGAAATGCCACTCAATAGTGTGACTTACTGCTTAAATACAGTGTATCAAGCTTACTACCTGTTTACAAGCAGATCAGGCTGCCACAATTTTTTAGCACCATTGAAAAGTAGTCTAACCCCTCCCCTCCAGCTCCATCACACCATCCCCCCCCCCCCTAGAATGGAAGGATTTGCTGCAAGTCAAATTATGCAAGCCCACGAAACTCTCTCTCAAAACGTCCGGACACTTTGCTCACCCTTCTCCTACAGAGCTCTAGCAGGACATAGACGTTGCTGTCATCTTCAAAGAATCCGTGGAATCCAACGATGTGTTTGTGGTGAAGAGTTCGGTGAATGGCAATCTCCATAGACATCTGTACATTGTGAAAAAAACAAGAGGAACGTCAGGAAACATGTCTCAGGAATGATGCAGCCGCCATACTGTATAGATTCTGAAACTTGGGTGCACTGATACACATACAGTATCAGACCTCCCAGTGGCTCTTCAACAAAATAAACCTGGGCTTTTTTAAAGGTTGTAAGTATGAAGAAATAAAGGTTTTTAAAGGCCCATCAAACATGAGAATAAAGGATTTTAAAAGGTCCAAACTGAAGTTAATTTGTAACGTACAGTACTGTACTGTAGATGTGCAATACTAACAGTAGCAGTAATTGTTTAGCCTGTACAATTATTTGCCAAGTTCTGATCTATTTGTGAGTAAATGCTGTCAGTATATACTGTACTGTACATTTACAGAAGAGTACTTCTAAACACCTGGAGTACTACAGTGATTTCCTGTTAACTTGTTTGCTAAGCATACTGTAGGTGACTTCCCCCCCCCCACCCCAATTTTTCACATTGTTGACAAACAAGCGTGAATGCTTAATACTACCACCTCTGACTTCTCCACATGATATTCATTGTGGTGAAATCCTGCTACAGTGTAAGACAGTTGTCCCCCCCCCCCCCATGAACCTGGTATGGAAGAGTCGCAAGGTTTCCTTACCCTCCACCGCAGTATTTACAGAGATCTCTTTCTCTTCTTTGGTTTATTAAAAAAGTAAATACTGTAACTTACCTTTTCTTTTTGGTGTGGCTTAACCAGCAGGGCTTTTGAAACAATTTTACCAGCATAATTCTTGTTGGTCTCTGAATCCAGTAATTCATAGCACTTTGCAAATCCTCCCTTTCAAAAGTAACAGTATAGAAGACAGAAAAATTAAGGGAACTTAAATCATAGAATGCTTTTCATCTTTTGGTATCCATTGATTCCATGTGTAATGTACACTGTGCTTCACTAATTACCAGACTTGTACTGTAAATTCAGTCCTTACTTTTTTGTAATATAGTACAGTAAGTATATACAGTATATTGAATAATGGTTAATAAGTACTTCTTGCAGTACTCAAGGTAAGTTGGAATCTAGTACAAAACAACTTACTGTACTTACAGGTAACTGTACTCATACTTACAGCCTTGTAAGTCATACCAACAGGAATTGTGTGTGTACTCATACTTATGTACAGTGTACAACAACTTACTGTAGTCTAGCATGGTGGGCTCATACTGGATCAACATTATCCATCAACGAAAAAAATCCAACCCGCTCAACAGTATGCGTTTTTCATGTGTACAGCCGTTCCTCAGATATACTAATGATCTCAAAAACATTTATTCTTCTGTGCCAATGCGTACTATTGAGCAATTTGAGCAGAATTTGACCACAAAATGTCTGCTGTGTCAAGTTGAAGTTCTTTCAAGGCCCTAAATTGACGGTCTTCATTGAAGCTAACTTTAAGTATAAATCCATTAACCCCAGATGCTGTTTGCTATGCTCTGGGTCTCTAACGTCAGACAGTTCAGGTCCCAGAGTGTAGTGGTATCATGTTGAGGTAATTTTGGTTATTTTTAGGGAGTAAGACTTCTACTGTAAATGCCAAAAATATGTGCAACACTGGGGGGAGGGTGTTAAAAGTTTTTATAAAAACACAATTTGATCAGCATATATCCTGAAATGGATTCAAACTCATTAAATATGTAACACTGCTTCACTGCAGTTTAGGTTGCCTGTTGTATGGTTCCTAGTAATATTTTAGGGTTCATCAATTGTGCTAATTATGAAACCTTTACTAGGCTATACAAAAAAGTTAGGCTTAGATCCCAAAGTCATCTCAAGCTGCATGTTCAAAACATTTATAAGAATAACCGACAAAGTGTCATTCAAATTAAATGATGCTCAAATTGTTTTGTAGCTTTATAACTTGGAAAATTATAGGCCTAGCCCAAAACAAGTTCTGCTATACAGGCTGGGACTAGGCTATATCCTGGCTAACCATGTACTACACTTTGTTGCCTGCAAGATGCATACTGGGCAATATATTGTTATTCATATGACTTATTACTTAAACAGCCAAATCATTATGGCATTGGTAATTAAAAATCAGTTGTACCAAAAATTTAGAAAGGCATAGGCCTACCGGGTCTAGGGGAGCCGTGTCATTCCGCCATAGGAAAAGTGCCATTCCCCCATGTTACTCTGATGGCAGTAAAGCACTTTTGTATGGGGGAAAGAGCACATTATTGTGGGTGCACTGTATATTTGCTTCACTTCACACTACCTAGGCCAACAAAATCGGTCATTGAAATCAACAATCAGAATCGGTCTTTTTAATAAACAATCAACCTGAATTAATTAGATTTACAAATTCAACCAACTATACTATAGATTTGAAGATGTGTGAATCTACTCTTACGAACTTACAATTTAAACTGTTTAATCACATGTACATTAAAGACTTGTGTATCAATTCCCCTATCTTGTCTTAACTACAATTCAGTCTATCCAGGGAACCATCATATTTGAAGACGGTGTACCTACTGTATCCTTCCACGCAAATTAAAAAAAAGTTTCACCGATACATTCCTGCGTTAAATCCATTCCTAAAATGTATCTTTCCGCCATAGGTTTCGAGGTCTGGCGGAAAGGATTTAATGTACCTATGGCAGAATGGCACTGGAACCTAGGCCTAGCCTGGTACCGTTATTGTCTGCACATGGTACTTTCAGCTGGAAAACAAACGGTGCTTTCTGCACACCAAATTTGTCAGCGGAAAACAAAGTTATTTTTTAGAGGAGAAGAATGACTTACTGAATGAACTGATTAGGCACATTGAAATCATGTAAGAGGATTGAGAATATAGAATGTGACTGTAGCAGGGTAGTATTTGGCTCCAAGACTTAGATTATGAATTACCAGTATTAGGATAGCTTAGGTTCGGCCTAGCCTTACTACTTAGCGTTGGGATCAACTACTTACTTAAGGCCTACAATACAGTAAGTTAGAATTAACTTAGCATAGTTTGTCAGACCGTATGTATGCTACGCTATTGATTACCTTTACGACTAGGCTTAAGTACTAGAGGCTAAGATCAAACCTTTCCAAGAAATCTTCCTTTGGTATATTGTTTTTTAGAAGCTGGATCAAGAACTATCGGTGGTACTTCTTTAACTCTCAGATCTTCCTTTCTTCGTGACATTTTGGCTTGAGTTGTAACGCGATTGATAGCAGGTAACAGCCCAAAAGAAATGTACGCAAACTTCTATAGCCTACTCAATAGGCTGTATTGTATACCTTTGCTTTTAGAATCAAACGCAGCTAGCCTAATTCCTTCGCGCAACCGGTCCTTGTACAGTATATGTGGTCGTTTCTCTGTCACGTAGAACACCTAAGCGTACTAATAATTCTGTAGTCTAAAGTTAGAGGTATGTTTTTAAATGTATGCAACTAAACGACATGATGGTATGATTCTATGGAAGATGTCTGAACATTTTGCAGATATTGTTATCACAACGAAATCTCTTTGAACCAAACGGTAAGCCTACTACACACGAACCTCAATACGCCTAGCGAGATACTTCTACAATACATGATTGGTGGCGGTTTAGGCGATGTTTACATCGTTTGAAACACCGCTCAATGCGCTGATTGGCCAATGGTAGCAAGACAAATCCGTATGATTGGTCAATGTGAGAATAACCAAATTATTATTTGGTATTTTAAACTGCGTGTGTAGTCTGCACAAATTTGAAATCAAAATTAAGATGGACTATCCAGTTACACAAGAACGAAACTGAGAAATATATTCTGGGAAAAGTGTTTTCCTACATGTTGTCTGTTTGTGACTGAGAAAGCTAACAATTCAAATTGGATTAGAGCCATATCTAAGCAATAGTCAGACAGGCATATACTTACACGCACTAAGTTTATGAATCGCCGGGGACTCATAGACCAATTAGAATTACGTACTCATGTATATCATTTCAGTTGATACCAAAATTTACCGACAGTGAGTTTGGTATATTTCCTTCTTAGCACGGTTGGCGCCACTAAATTGCCCGAAAAAAAGTGCCTCTTTACCAAGAAACTCATGTACGTGGAGGAGCCTGTTATAGTTTCGCTGGTGTGGAAATGTCTCATCAAAGCACTGAAACTTACTGGCATTTCACAGCACCATCTTGATGAAACTTCGAATCAGAAAGTCTAAAGTTCTGATGGGATGCAGTATAGTCTGTATATAGGCCCCAAATAAGAGCACGCTATAATTTCAAGATGTTTTCAAAAAGTGCTTTCCTGGGGGTCTTTATTCTCCAAATTGTTCTCAAACAGAACACACAAGGTATTGACTGCATGCCCCAATGAGGTTGTAATAAAACTAGTTTAAGAATTTTGATAACAGTTGACCATATTTGAGTATCTAGCATATTTGGGGCCAATACCAGGCGCGTATCCAGGGGGCGTTGGGGCGCGCGCCCCCGGGTAAGAAAAATAGGAGAGAAAAAGAGGGGAAAAAAGAGGAGGAGAGGAAGGAAGGGAAAAGAAAAAGAAGAAAGAGAGATAAAAGAGAAAAGGAGGGAGTAGAAGAAAAACGCCAAGACACCGGGAAGAGAAGAGGAACAGTGACATAATTACAGCGCTGATCCCTATTATATATACAGGGTAGCCAGTGACGGATCGAGGATTTCGAAAGGGGCGTGCGCCTCCCCCTACCCCTTACACCGACAACCCCATTTTTGACGTTTCCATCTTCCTCTCTCACTAATGTGTATATACCATAAGAGGTCTATCATAACGAGTGTGTGTGTATGGACGAGTCGTCGGGGAACATGACGCATTTCGGTTTTAGACCAGGATCTATATGCGAACTGCACTAGACCTATGTCCTTCGATGTAACACTGCCATCCAGAGATAAAATGTTAGACACTCCGACCTGAATGCTAAATGTTACCCCAATCCTAGTACGCCGTACCTCGTACAATCATAGGCGTAGGAGCCCAATTTTATTTGTGGGGGCGGGCAGGGGGGGGGGGCAGTAACGACTTGCCCAAAAACTAACCAAACTGTTTCGCACGCTCCGCGCGCGTTCAACTGCAATGTACATAACATATGGGCATGCATCGGTTATTACATCGCAGGCCAATTACATACAATCAGTTGCCGTGTTATATACCCTTTCATATTGGTTATCATTTTGGGGGAAGTCATTACAATAACAATGATAACAATAATGTAAATTTAACCATTGAAAAAAACAATGGTGAATTACCGAATATAGCCTATATGTGCCGGTGAAAACCGTTCATATCCTTTAGATACATCATTGCAATTGCCAGAAAAATTCTCAGCATATTACCTGAATTTTCACAATAATATTTGATTTGGGGGATTGCCGCCCGCCCACTTAAGTGGAATGCATTTCCACTTAAGTGAAATAGAAATGTCCATTTCTACTTAAGTGAAATTGAATTCCACTTAAGTGAAATTGAATTCCACTTAAGTGGAATACATTTTACTTAAGTGGAATTCCATTTCACGTAGAATGTATTCCACTTAAGTGAAATGTATTCGACTTAAGTCTAATTGCGAGGTAAATGTTAAAACGGCTTGCCATACGTCCTCCTGGAGTCTTGCTACATGACCGAAAAATCTCAATCTTCTATGTGCGACTATCGATGACCAAGGTGTTTGGTTGGTTTCGTTGTATAGCTCATCATTTGATAAACAAGCAAATGTCATCATTTGAAAAGCAAATGTCCCCCCAATATTTGAAACAAATCGCCGCCCCTTGGGGACAACTATGACACTCTTTGAGTGGAGCTCTAAAATGATACAAGCAAGAAGAATGTTTGTCATATGCCACTCAGATACTGGAAATGACACTTTCCAGACGTTAAAAGTTGCACAAAACACTCCACCGTTTACTCGAGTCATTAGAGGTCAGTAAAAACGTTTTTCAAAGTTATTTCTTACCACTCTGGTCGCCATACCTAGTCTCTGTTGTGCAAAGTACAAAAAGCGGGTAAAATCATATTCAGTTTCAAAGCCGAATGCACAATGAATGTATGAAGACGTACAACAAATTATCTAGCGTGTTGCCGTACAACGCAAAGCGCTCTAATTTTTTCAAAACACACGGCTATACACTGTGTCAGCGTTCTTCCTTGTTCAATTTCTATAGTAACAGTGTAATAGCGCCATCCCTTGCGTGTGAGTTTGAAAACGACTTTCAGTAAGTACAGTCGACACATGTTCGTGTTACGCAATTCTAGACTTGTCCGAAATTCCATATGTCTGAATAGCTAGCCAATAATGTACTGTACACGTATAGAGAGGTATTGGTCGGGTACACATTATAGTAGAGAAATATTTACTACGAACATCTTAAATTCTGAACGAAAATGCTCGCTGGCCCGAGGAGAAAACAGAAGATATCAGTGGATCCTAGGAATAAAAATTGGATTGAGGGTAGGCTGTGCTAAGTTAAAATGCCCCAGTTACTGTAGTGTATGCATAACGTCATATTCACAGCAGGCAGTATCATGCGGTTCTAGGCTAGGCGTAAGACTAACCGGTAATACACGAGCCTACCCTATCAATTATCATGGACCTGCATACATAACTTTTTTTCTGCAGATGAATTTTTCACCAGTAACTTTGGACTCCGCTGCAGGGTAGCCTAGGTCTAACTTAGGTAAACTGTATTTACACAATTACTTATGAACGTGTGGCAAGCATGTTATATAACTTGTTATAAAGCAAAGTAGGCCTAGATTGATCAATTCAAGACCCTAGCACTAGGCTACTACTACTAGTAGTAGTAGTAGAACTAGTACGTACAGTAGTGGTAATAGTAAAGGCTTCATAATTGATGAACCTTTGTAATTGACGCACCTTTAAATATAACTAGCAACGAAACAACAGGCAACTTTAACTTCTTGCAGTCAAGCAGAGTTACATCATTGATAAGTTTTAATCCATTTCTTTTTCAGGTAAATGCTAATCAAATTGTGTTTTTTTAAGCTTTTAACACCCTCCCCCCAGTTTTGCAGAATTTCTTTTGGCATTTGGAAATCTTACTCTCTAAAAATAACCAAAATTACC
Source organism: Apostichopus japonicus (assembly GCF_037975245.1). NCBI lineage: Eukaryota > Metazoa > Echinodermata > Holothuroidea > Aspidochirotida > Stichopodidae > Apostichopus > Apostichopus japonicus. The sequence continues at coordinate 23,792,357 of NC_092576.1, forward strand.
TCAATATGATACCAATACTCTCTGGAACCTGACCTGTCTTGCCTTAGAGGCTCAGAGCATAGCAAACAGCATCCAAAGTCAATGGATGTATATATACTAAGGCCTACACTGCAGTTAGCTTATCGACGAATGTGTCAATTTAAGGTTATGAAAGAACTTCACACAGCAGACGTTTTGAGGTCTAGCCCTGCTCAATTGTACGTTGCATATAGGCACAGAACCATAACTATTTTGAGACCATTACATTTCTGAGGCACTACACGTATGAAAAACAAATACATTTGAGGGTGATTTCGTTTTTCGTAATCAAATTAATTAATGAGATTCTAAAGTGTGCCAATTATGAGCCCACCATGCTGCTAGACCTAGTGTTACAAAAATCATTGTGAAATGACGTTACTGCACCCTACCATTCTACATGGAAAAATTATCAGTCTTTGAATGCTGTGTCAAGATATACCGTAGCCTATAGTCTAACGCAAAACAGTCATGGTTTGATTCAAATATTCTTAGTTTTTTTCAAAAACTCACAATGCTGTGCAGTGACTGTATAGGGTCCTAGCTTGTTTATCCTATCTTAGGCTAGTCTATTTTACTTGCTGGCATGCATTAGACTATTCTGGTCACTGTTAGTGCTAGTCTACTGAGGATAGCCATTTATGGCATTGTTGGTATTCTATCTATTGTTTACACTGTAGGTTGAGTTATGTTTGGAAGCTTTTATGGCCAGGTCAATTGGAGAGTACCCAGGTGCACATACACTGGTGTGATCCCATGTTATACAGGTGTCGATGTTTGTGAGAGGTGGAATGACCTAGTGGGAGTGGTCAGTGGTCTTCCACCTACCAATAGGGTTGTGTTGTACTAGGGTGTTGGTTTATGTTAGTGTTAATTTGTTATGTATGTTGGAGATGATGTTACAAGAGAATAATATAGAGCAGAGCTCCTCCAGCCTCCAAGCTGTCAACTTGCCTTGTGTCATTCTTTGTTGATTGCATATGTTTTAGTTTGTTCTGTTACCGCTCCGTCACTACAACTGCACTGAGCGTCCTGAGAAATATCAAACATATTGTTTCTCTTTGCATGGTATGTGCATTTGTTTAGCTGAACCTTAGCTGTACACATACTGTACATGTACATATGTCATTGTTAAAGATCTGCTTTATTGGTTCCAATTATACTGTAGCAAGCTATAACAAGGAAAGATTTGTGATTATGTAATCGACCTGCCACGGTCCTACAGTATATCGACCTCAGGCTCTACAATTAGCCTGCATAGCTTCTTAACACCATTAGGCTCTTAGTGTTAATAACACTGTGTGGGAATATTTTCATGTTTATGTGTGTAGTTTATCATACCCTCAAACAAGAAAAAATATGTGGCAGGCATTGCAATCCTAATTGGTAAACAGAGGTCATGTTACGACCAAGGCAGGTCAATTAAATGTAATCTCAAGAAACTTTTCCATAATAGCGTGCTATAGTTGTGGTCTATACAGCAGACCTTTAAACTGTATATGCTGCTATATACTGTATGCCAGAAGCAGAAATGGAAGATGTTGCAGACATTTACAGTACTTAGTTACTTTTTGAACATAAAAAGAGATAACTAATAGGAAAAACATGTGAAAACTTAAGATCTGCATGGTTTTAGAATGAGATTAGCCTATTTGAGAAATAACTCGATTTAAGGTCTACTGTACATAATAATGTTTTGAAAGAATATTGTTTATCAATTGATACATAAAATATGTTACTATTACAATGTTGTTAATGGTAGAGTCGGTAAAATGATATGGGTTGTATGGCCAAAAATTGCTGACCCCCAATGTCAGTGAAGAGTTAAAGGTCAATAGTGACCAACTGTACTGTATATATGCAATACCATTTTATTGCAGTGACGGGTAATACCATATATATGTGCTAAAGATATTTTCATCAAGTGCGACTACTGTATTGTATTCACAAGATTCAGCAATGAAAGAGTTTGATGCATTCATCAGCCTTTACATACCCACAACTGTTTGGTGACATATTTATGTGTGTGTATAAACAGTAGCTATTAACATGTTACTATGTACATTACTCAGCCTTCAAGATCTAGAAATGACTTGTACAGTCTCTTTTGGTTGATGTTATTCTCACAGATCCCAACCAGTTTGGACGTCGGTTGATGGAGAGGATGGGATGGAGCGATGGTAAAGGATTGGGATCCAAAGAAGATGGAGAGAAAGACTTTGTGCGGGTATCGGTGAAGGGAAACACCAAAGGTGATTGGTTAGAATCAATATAATATAATATCTATTAGTGTTTGCACAGGGTATCCGGGTACCTGGGTAGCCACCTGACGCTTATACTACCCGGTTCCTAATTTATTACCCGAATCCTACGCAAAGTGTGATATTTTTGTTTTTGGCAAACCGATGGGTAGGCAAGATTTCTCATTGACTAAGTGTGATATTAGGCTACCATGTGGTCAAAGATAACAGCAATAATGAAAGTATTCCATGGATATCTTATAACTGCGTCACAATTCAGCGAATAAACAGATGGTGGTTAGGCTAGATTTCCCCATTGACTTAGTGAAGTTAGTGTGGTGTTAGGCTACCATGTGGAAGAAATTGAAAGAATTCTCACAATTATGATTTTTTCATTCGTTTACTTCATAGAAGGAAAGACTGACAAGGAAATTTACGAGATGTTACTAATAGATTATAGACGGGATTTAACTAGTGGCTTTATACTAAACGTTTAAATTTCAAATGCGATCAAATTTTAGGAATCATGCAATCCCATGGCTTATGCGAACCTTGGGCCTGCATAATAGATGGTAGTAGTAAAAACTGTCTAAGAGCTAAATTGGATATTAATATGGTCTAGCAAACATAAGCAATGGCTGCAGTGCGATGTTAGTAGTGATGCTAATTATATGAAGTTATAATTATTAAGTTAATGAAAGAAATAAAAGCAAATAGAAGGTTTTACACCTTATCTTACACCTATTTGAACGTGAAAATATTGTCAGTGGAGAATATAACTCATTTAGTATATAGCATCGAGTATGTAATACTGTTAAGATTCAAATGACCCTCTCCCTTCCCTCTCCAATCTACACCTCTCCCTCCCTTTCACTTCCCCTCTCCCTCTCTACGCCCACTTTCTCCTTGATTTTCTCATATCCTGCCTATACCTTCCTTCTCCCTGTCCCCTCCCCATATTTTTTCAGCACTGGTCACTAGTACTAGCATCTAACAGTATGGTCTCATTTCTTTCCAGGTCTCGGTTTCAACCGTAACGAGGAAGAGAACTGGATTTCACATCAGGATGATTTCAACGACCTTTTATCTCAGCTTCACCATGAACACAGCAGCCAGGGAGAAGAGGTATCCGACAACCCTAAAAGCATTGAAGAAAAATCCAAGAATTCAAGAAAACGGGTCCAGTGAGTCGTATGTAGTATGTACATGTTTTAAATGGTAGAGTAACTAGAGTTGTATCAGCCACCACTCCCTGCCCCAAATTATGTAACTTGTGATCAACACAGACAAAGCAGAACATACAGTAGTTCTGAGAGTGGGCCGAGAGGCAGCAATATACAGAGTTTTATATATAGATTTGATGAAATTTGGAAAGAACCTTACTTATATTATATATTTGTGGGTCATGCATGACTTGTCAAATCACGGATAGCTGTCGCTGGACCCTCTGCAAAAATGACCACCCTCATTTCATGTTTAGAGCACCAAGAAATAAGCATATTCTGAAAATATCAGTTGTGTTGCTTCAAAATTGGCCACCATGGCATTTTAGCATTTTCTTGATTATTTAAGGTCTGATTTCTCAGCAATTAAGCATCCTACTACCTTTCTATTGCAGCCTATAAATTCTTTCCCATAGAATGGAAAATAAACAAAATATTAGATTATAATTAGTCTTTGTCTCGTGAAGTTAGATCAAATTAAAGATGCCAAAATATTCAACTATTATATTTTTTGCTAAAGATGTGCTATTTTTAGTGATTTAATTGCTCCTAAACTATTCTTCAGGGTACTTGATTCTTTGAGAGATTGTCATGTCCACTCCAAGCAATACAAAATACTGATTACAATGCTTTCCTCTAATATATAAATTGCAAGTTGTGCAGCTCTAAATTGCTATTTCATGCTGTGATTCAGCATTCATGAGGAAGGGGCTGATGGGATAGAGTTTACCGGCTTCTGTAACAGAAAGGTAGTACAGTAGGATGTTTTATGCGGATAAATCAGACCTCAAAAATCAAGAAAATGCCAAAATGCCACGTTGGCGACAATTGCAGAATTTCAAAGTGTGATAAATCGCAATTTTGAAGCACTAAAATTTTCAGAATATGCTATGATGTTCCGAGCATACAATAAGTGTGATAATATGTAAAAGAGTTCGAACAACAACATACTCCAAAATTTGGTGACTTGATATGGAATGACCAATGTATAATAAATCTAATATTTACATTTATGGGGGGGGGGGTGGGCAGGGAGGGGGAGTAGGTGAGCATGACAATCAGACTGGAGTACTGTACCTTGCATTTCAGTGGGTGTTAAGAGGGTGACACTACCCTATTATTCAATACAACCTAGAAAGCAGTAGGGAAACGTTTTCAAGAGAAACTCAGCTCTTTTGCAGGTCAACAAGTCAACAACAGAAAGTGTTCTTCTAAGCCACAGTGTTATACAAGGAAAGTCTGGTGACTCTGGTCATCTTTTGGGAAATGCTTGTAAATTTTGAAAAAGACAAAACTATGGTTTGTTTTGTTTATAATTTTAATAATGCAATGATAATAATAACTCTCACCATTAACACTCAGAATATATTCATGGGTGCTAACAGACAGTTGTATCTTCTTTATATCTTTACTCCAGTTACAAGAAGTTTACCCGCGGAAAGGATTTAGCTAATCGCAGTGTCGATGACATGAACTGTATCTTAGGGAAACGATCGGGCTCGTCAACTCCCCAAAATCTATCAGTAAGTCTAACGTCCTGTATGCGACAATGTTTTTCTTGGCAAAAAGTGGAAGGAAATAATGTTTGAGTGCAGGTTGTTTCTCTTGGCAAGAAAATAGGACAAGGACAGGCATGATTCAGTTTGTCCTTGGATAACAAATGTTAGAAAGTAATGTGTGAATCCAGTGATAACACAGAGACCAGATTCAGTGGCTGAGCTCGAGTCAGGTTACGTGCTGGCAATGACTCTCCCGTCCGCCTGAAAATGAAATGACAATGTTCTGACTCCAACTCGTACATACCTGTTTTGGTACTGTACTGTATATGGGTGAGGAAGTTACATATTTATGTAACAGTACATGCTTCTTTAGCTAAGCATTTGGGAATCATTTATACAAAGAGGACAATGATATTCTTACAACTTTTTTTTTCCATTCTGATTAAAAATTTATAGCAAGAGGGTATTGTCCGAAAAGCAAACAGATAAAATTGTGCCATGTTTGCAAGAAGAAGTCAAGAAAGTTATCTTATGTCAAACAAGCTGTTGAAAGTTATTAACCTTCCTGGTATTACATATTAACTACTCTACAGTGTTCCTGTAAGTAACAAAAACTGTTAATGATAAAACCAAGTCTTTCTTTTGCAGTTTTCGTTGAACTAACAACGGCTGTCTAATGACAAAAAAATCTTTCAGCAGCCACATGATTTATAGTACCTGGAAGGCATGTTTGTTGTTATTGTGTTATGAGCAGCATCATGTGCCCCCTACCTTACCACAAACCTAACAAGTGTCACTTTTCATATTTCAAAAGTGCACCCATTGTGCAATGAAGAATACCTCTTTCCCATTTTTTCCCATTAAAAAGTGCCCTTTAATTGAAAACTTGAAATACCCTCTTGTTGAAAATTAAGAAAATGTTATTGATAAGTGCCAATTATTCTAAAGTATGAGGGCTTAGTGGGGGGTTGGATACACAGGATACATTTTTCAGGACGTATTGTGAATACCTGGCCCAGGAAAAATATGAAGAAATGGTCCAAGGCCTAATCAAGATAAAAGAGTAGGTGATTGTTGGTACTGCAGAGAGAGAGCCCCTGGCCCACCATAAAGATTGTACCCCCTTCACCCGCCACAGTCTTTCACTGAAGGAACCGTATAGCTTGACTTTCAATGAGCTTTCAATTTGTTTCAGGCTCCAACTTCTGACAACGAGGGTGACAACCATGGAGTGAAAACTGTAACAAACACCACCAGTGTGCAGGACTACTTTGCGCAGAAGATGAGGAAGATGAAAGAGGCCAGGAGGGTGAACGATGACCAGGTGAAGGATTCGGACATGCAGGCGGACTCCCCACCTGATCAAGAAGATGGACGTAAGGGTGTCGACAGTGATGTGGATGAGCCGAAGAAGAGAAAGAAGAAAAAGAACAAGAAGAAGAATAAAAGGAAGTTAGATGCAGCAGACACAGGAGGGAGTCAGGAGGGAGATGTTGGAGGAAGTGAGGACTGTGAAGATGTGGGTATGGTGGGGTTTATAGGGTTTAAGAATACTACTAACAATGAGGATGGGTCGGAAGAACAACAAGAGGTGGTTGGAGAGGATCGAATGGGAGTGTCCAGGAGAGAGGTAGGAGCATATCAGTCTGAAGTTGGAAGTAATGCATGTGACGATGATGATGTAGATGATGAGACACCGATGAAAAAGAAGAAAAAGAAAAGAAGGAAAAAGAATAACAAAGAGGTTAATATAGTATGAGTTGAACAGGGAGGGATAACAGATGGAATTGTTGGTGCTGCAAGGATTAATGATGATGATGATGATGGTACTTTGTGGATGATGTTTGGAACTGTCCATACTGTAAGTTCTGTAGCCCAGAGAGAGGGAGAGTTGATGTGTATTGTGTGGAGGAAGAGAGATACGCAGTACAGGATGCTACATGTGAAGAAAGGATTTCTGATGAGAGTAACTCTTTGATGAGAAAAAGTAAAAAGAAATTATCCAAGGCCAATCAAGATAAAGCGTAGGTGATGAATGATTGTTGGTACTGCAGAGGAAGAGAGAGAGAGAGAGAGAGATGTATGGTAAAGCATGTTATAATTAATGGACAGATTTGTGGTGAAATAGGGAGAGGCAACGGGTGATGGCCTGTGTAGATGGACAGTAGGTGATGAAGGATTGAAATGTTGGTGTAAAAAAATGGTGTAAATTTGTCAGGAATGTAAAGAGTTCAAAAGGTTCTAAAAGCTGCCTGGTTTATTAAATAAGATCTTTCACACTGGTTTGGCATGCTATCTCTGCACGCAGATCCATTTCTCATTACCATATATGGATATTCCAAAAGCGCAGACATTGTAACACTTATATGGAACTTATGGAAGAGGAAAATGCTCTGCACTGTTGGTGGAGATATCTTGTTAGATTACACATGGCTGGTTTAAGTTGTCTGAAAGTAAGTACAATATCTTAGGAGATCAACACCTCCTTACCATTCGGGAAGTGGTTCATTTCAGGTTGTCTGTGATGTCAGCACGGTAGGTGTTCTTCAAAAGCTTTCCCTTTTTTATTTTTTATTTATGATGATATTGTGGATGATTTTTAATCTTTGAAATGTTTGGAATATTTAGAATGTCTTAGCATTGAAGAGACCATTTTGTGGAAGATGAGATGATAATGCCAAGAACCTGTAATGTTATGTTTTAAACTGATTCCATTTGTTTGATGATGTCATTAAAATTTGACGTCATAAAACCGACAATGCATGTTGATCACAAACTGATTATACTGTCTAGATGTAAAATATATTTTCACTCCTAAAGGAGTGCCAAAGGCAGTGACCTCTCCTGTCTTTAAAAGTGAAACTCCACTTCAGCTGCAAACCGAATGACATTTTCTTTTCTCAGCAGACAGCTTCCCCATTAGCTTTCTGTCCATCCTTAATACACGCTCAGCTATTCTTTCAAGTTATAGTAGCTCATATTTTGAAAGCATATTGTAACATTCTGCTTTCATATGTATGTATGTGTGTGTATGTATGTATGTACGTATGTATGTGTGTATGTACTGTTTGTATTTTAGATCCTCCTGCACGCAGGAACTCGTAAAGAAGCCATCATTGGCTTATCAAAGCCGCAAGCTGACCGAAGTCAGTCTCTTAGATTCATATTTAACGTCCATGATTATGAATTGTTAATTATCAAACAAGTCTGTAACTGGACGACATACATTAATCTTGAAGTGACTCGACCAGGGACCTAATGATTAGAAGGCACCGGCGTTAACCACTGAGCTATCACTCCTTAGATTGTTAGGAAATGATTGTCATATGTGCGTTACCGGTAACTAATTTGTATACTATGGAATGGTTTACCTTTCATAGACTAATTTACTTTTCTACCTTCTGTTTTGAATGAACAAGTGTGCATTTATTGAAATATGGAGATTCATCGTCTACATCAGAAATAAATACCTATAGATCAAAAGTCTTATCTTGCTAACAGTGGTTATTGAAACAATATAACAATTTAAATATGTGAAGGTAACCAACAATCGTGAACTTGTCCCATAAATTAGGACTTTCCAAGCCTAATTTTCGAGATCCGTTGTCGGTATGTCAGGGGATTTTAGTAGTTTACGATTTCTTCAGTTTGGGGTGTCAGTGTAATTCTTAGTACACGTTGCAACTTAGTTCACTAGCGAATTTAATGTCCATGTTTTAATAAAATATATTAAATGCAGTAAAAATTAACATAAGTCGCTGCAATTAGAGACCAAGCGAAGTCAACAGTATACCAAAATAATTGCTCTTGCAACCTCTACTGCGAATCTTTGTTGTATTTTGTCTTTGTGCAAATATGACGACTTGACGATGCGTGGGATATACGAAGATGGGAATAAGTGGAAACTGGTACACCCCTAATCAATTGTTATTTGTTTATTTATTTATTTTTTTGGGGGGGGGGGAGGTCTGTAACTCCAAGTGGGAAATTTGTTAAATTCCAAAACGGTATAGCCAGATTACGTAGCTAATAATAGATTTGTTCATTTGATATTCAATGCTTGCTAGTGATGAGAAGTGCAACTCTGTGGATTGCCCTCTTATTATAGATAGCACCCATACTGGAGTCCTAACAGTGGTCCAATGTGACGAAATACATTAAATCGTCAATGTCGTGTGGTGTTTATACTGTGGTGTTTATACTGTATCCCAATGCAGGCACCTATCCAGGGTGGGGGAGGGGGGTTGGGGCGCACGCCCCTCGGGTAAGAAAAAGAGGAGAAAAAAAAAGAGAAGAAGGAAGGGGAAAAAGAGGGAAAGGAACGGAAAAACTAAAGAGGAGAAGGATTGGTAGAAGAAAAACGCCAAGACACCGGGGAGAGAAAGAGAACAGTGACATAATTACAGTGCTGATCCCTATTATATACACAGGGTAGCCAGTGACGGACCAAGGATTTCAGAGGGGGCGTGTGCCTCACCATACCCCTTACACCGACAACTCCATTTTTGACGTTTCCATTTTCCATCTCTCACTAATATATATATATATATATATATATATATATATATATATATATATATAGATAAACTCTATATATTGTCTATCATAACGCGTGTGTGTGTATGGACGCCTTTAACAATTGTGCTATGAAAACAACTGTGGCTGGTCTCGAACTCGACCGAGTCGTCGGGGAACATGACGCATTTCGGTATTAGACCAGGATCTATATGCGAACTGCACTTGACATATGTCCTTCGATGTAACACTGCCATCCACAGATACAATGTTATACACTTCGACCTGAATGCTAATTGTTACCCCAAAACGTACAATAAATCTAAAAATAAATTCCGCATGCGATTGGAGAATTTAGCACATCTCCTAAGGATATGCGTTGGATCAAAGGGCGTGTCATGGGCAGGGGGGGGGGGGGAGGAGAGGAGGGGCGATGGCGGAAGCACGAATCACTTCTTGAGATTGTTCCATCTGCATGAAAACGCACGCCCCTCAACCCTACGCCCCACCCCTCTAATCGCTTCCCGATGAGTTACGAAAACCTTCGCCCGTAGTACCAAGAACTTGACAAAATCCGGCAACACACCACTGTCATAAGCAAGTGATCGGGTTGTGTATTAGTGACGTCTAAAGGTCGTGCACTGACCTACATGCATGGAGTGTGACCACTCCCGATTTTGCAATTTCCCAAAATCAGGCCCCGAAACCCGCAAGAAATCCCAAGGACACTGTACTGTATGGATATCTAGCAATATCTAGGGATGAAAATCCCAAGATCTTCCCTAAACTGAAAGCAGGGAGAGACCCCAGTATGTAATAAACTTATAACTGTGCGTCTTTTGAAATGAAAAAGAATGTGGGGAATTGCACAATAAAAAGATAAAAGTAATTTATTTCAGTCTCATTTCAGTTATTCGAATTTGCAAAGCAAAAAGCAGATATCACATATCAGTGAGCAAAATAGCGTTCCAGGATGAACAGCCTCCAAACTGTCTATGCGTGTAGTGCTTTCGGTTCGGAAATATCTGGTATTTTTGCATTTCTTTCAACGAAGTTTCATAGTAGCCGTTATAAGAGGTTTAATATTTACACACCAATAAATTAACTGTGTCTGAATTTTTGAAACTTCCCTGACCAACATTCTACATCACACTTCCCTCTACTCGTGCAATTTTGACCGGTCTGTTAGGGTTGAAGGAGGTTTTTCTATATTGGTTGTCCATAGATGAAATTTTGTGCAACATTATGGGTATCTTTTGAAGTGAATTTATTCACGAGAAATGTGAATTTTAAAATTCTGAATAAATAATGGGCTTAAAACCTTGAAAAGTGGGGCTGACGGGTATTGTGGGCCGCGACGTAGAATCAACTATACAAAAGCAATGATTCACAGAAGATGCGATGAGGTCGAACATGTCGTGTGACAATCTTCAAAAGTAATGTCTGAAAAAACAACTATTGGGAAATACTTGGTTCTCAGGCAAAGGTGTACATATCAGGGGCGTATACAGGATTTTCTAACCCGGGGGCGCGAATTACTATCTAAGCGGAGCGCCACCATCGGTTGGCGCGCACCGTACAAGAAAATTTCTGGTTTTGATACCACCCAGATCACCGGAAATGGTACTTCTCGGGCTTGAAAATGACCAACCAGATGTACACCTTTTGCCTGAGAACCAAGTATTTCCCAATAGTTTTTTCCATCCATAAACTTTTTGAAGATTGTCACCAGTCACAAATCATGTTCGACCTCATCGCATGTTCTGTGGATCATTGCTTTTGTAGGTGATTCTACGTGATTCCAGGCCTTGTAAGTTGCATCTAAGCACTTTCTATTTTGAAATTACTAGCAATATCATATAAAAAATATGCTGAAGGGGGGGGGGGGCGGTCGCCCCCTTCCCGAAATGCGTCATGTTCCCCGACGACATGGTCGAGTTCGAGACCAGCCACAGTTGGTTTCATAGCACAATTCTACAATTGTTTAAGGCGTTTAAACACACCCGCGTTATGGTAGACCATATAAAGTATATATATATAGATCATGAGTGAGAGAGGAAAAATGGAACTTCAAAAATGGAGTTGTCGGTGTAAGGGGTAGGGTGAGGCACACGCCCCTTCCGAAATCCTTGACCCGTCACTGGCTACCCTGTGTATATAATAGGGATCAGCGCTGTAATGATTCATTGTTCCTCTTTCTCTTCCCGGTGTCTTGGGGTTTTTCTTTTACTCCCTCCCTTTCTCCTTTTTCTCTCTTTCTTCTTTTTCTTTTCCCTTCCTTCCTCTCCTCCTCCTCATTTTTCCCCTCTTTTTTCTTCTCTTTTTTCTTCTCTCCTCTTTTTCTTACCCGGGGGGCGCGCGCCCCCAACGCCCCCTGGATACGCGCCTGCATATGGTTGGTCATTTTCAAGAAGTGCCATTTCCGGTGATCTGGGGGGAGGGGGGGGGGGGTATCAGCACCAGAAATGTTCTTGTATGCTGCGCGCCAACCGATGGTGGCGCTCGGCTTAGATAGTAATAATTTGCTCCCCTGGGTAACAGAATCTTGGATACGCGCCTGGTTAACACGTTAACGTTTCAGAAACTTGAGGGAAATTGGGCAGTCGAGTATTTAGTTAAATTTATTAATTTTTAAACGTTTATTGTAAATCTCGTATTAGCCCCCCCCCCCCTCCATAAAAAAAATAAACCCATTGACTCAAAACGAAATCAACATATATGCATACAGGTGTTTGGCATTCCGTATTGTATCTATTAGAAATTAATGTTTACACTGAGCGATAATAACCAAAAATGCATTGTCAAACTGCACACTCACGAATGTGATATTAAATGCAGTACATGGAACGCACATAACACGAGTGGCGTAGAGAAACGGGTAGCCATTTTCCATCGAGAATTGGAACCTACATTGGCTTTAGAACAACGGAAACAATGTGTCTTTATACCGGCTTTACATTACAAAGGTAACACGTTAACGTTTGTAACGGATGTACTGATTCATTCAGTTAATCTTTGCTCGAGAAGCTAGAGGAGAATAAGGGATTCGAGTATTAAGAAGTACGTTAAATTATGTATTTTTCAAACGTTATTGTTAATATTAAAATCACTTAGTATAAGCACCTGGAGATTAAAAGTTTGCTCTGAGTGATAACATATTGCATACCCTATGTGTTTCATTTTTGTTAATTATATACTAGATAAACACTGGTAGAATATATGTTTTGCTCTATCAAGCTATTCAATTAATGCATATATGATCTTTAAACTTGGAAGTAGTCATAGCTAAACCGAAGATAAAATTTGAGTTGTTCCAATGAGTTTGTATTTTCTGCTCGATCTTCGTGAAAGAACGTTAAAAGATGGAGGTTAAACAGGGTCTGTTATTACCTCCATGGTTAAAACCAGTTGGCAGTTCTGCCTGAATGCTGAATTCGACCTAATTAGGAATTGTTTCCTTACCCTGCAAATGATTTACTACAGATATTTATATGAGTTCAGCATTCGAAGCTTCAATCTCTTCGTATTCTTCACCGTCTTTCATGATAGCCTATATTATATTTATTTTAAATACATCTCTGAAGTCAAATACTTCATAAGGGAAATGACGATTATCAGTTGAACCCGACAGATATCAAGCGCCCTCTGTAATAGACCAAATGACAGATGGTGGTTGTAAGGAAAATCCACATCTAGTTAACATGTACTCATAACACACACAGCACAGTGCGATTGAGCGTAAGTCATTTTGATAACTGAGAAATCAAGACAACTCATTGAAACATTAACTTAGACTACTTACAACAAATGTCAATTACACAGAGATATACGCTTTCACATGGACAGGAAGTTTGTGTGTTATTTGTGTAGGCCTACGTTTGACTTTTCAAAGCTACTCCGGAAACTAAGTAAGCCAATTTCATGACCTCTTGCAATTAAGTTTTGCTCCCAGCTTCCATCTGTTTGTAAACCTAGTTCAATTATCTTATATTATCGGTCTATGTACGCTACAGTCGTTGATATATATATATATATATATATATATATATATATATATATATATATATATATATATATATATATATATATATAAATATATTACCATATATATAGATTTTCGAGTTGGTTAGCATCATCATGTTTGATCTCTAGAGTAAAAACAGAACTAGTATTGTTCGATACGGGTGTCAAACGCCTACAGTGAAATTACGACCTTCCTTACCGGTTTCGAACCTCTGTACATACAATCAGCGTCCATGGCCTAGTTGGTTAGGGTGTCCGCGTACAAAGCGGGAGGCCCGGGTTCGAATCCCGGTGGAGGCTGGAAGTTTTTCACTTTTCTGGATTTTCCTTCTCATTACGTTTTCATTTATATATATATATATATATACATATATATATATTAATTAATTATATTAAATTAATTATATTAATTTAATATATTTATAGTTTGCAGCTGATAGTAATTAAATGTCCTTAAATCCATAGATGGAGAGCTGATCTGCCTATTAGGTCTCAGGGGTTACATATTAGTCCGGTCACTGTGCGACATTCCTTCCTGTCTATGATCGCAAAAAGTTGTCTAAGGTTAATAATAAATAATAATTTATTCTTATATAGCGCTTTACATCAAAAGAATGATCTCAAAGCAGCTTCACAGAAACGCATAAAAAATACAACTGAAAAAGTATTACAGCTTAAATATAATACAATCTAAAAATATTGCATCCTAAGAATTACAGAAATAAATAACTTAACAATAATTATTAAAAAACAATAAAATTCAGAAATTAAAGACAAAAGCAATAAAATATGACAGCATACAATAAAACTAAAATACTTAACTATTACAGCCGAAGAAATAGCAACAATAAGACTATCAAAACATAAATAGAAAATAAATTTCAATATGAAACAATCAAAACATGGCAAGATGGTAACACAATCAATAAGACTGGAGGTTTAAAAAGAATAATACTTTCGAAAAAGGTGAGTTTTAAGGTGTGCCTTAAAAACATTTAATGATGGAGCTGCCCTGATGTCATTGGGGAGTGCATTCCATAGATCAGGTGTTAAATAGGCAAAGGATCGTGCGCCAAAGCTTTTTTGGGCGAATCTGCCAGGCTCTAGTCGTATCTCCATAGAATGTCTGTTCCTCTGTCTTGTGCGATTTGCAATCTGCATGGGCTCTGGAAGAGCCTGACGACTGATCAGAGAGCCAAGATAGTGAGGGCAGTGCCATTTATAATATTGTAAGTTATGACTAGAGACTTAAATTCGATCCTTGCGGAGACAGGTAACCAATGAAGGTCAATCAATATTTTTTTTATATATTCAATCAATATAACCGAGACCATTCAGACCAGTGATACATTTTTCGCACTTTTTTTTTCAACACCTAAAATCCCAGTGGGGGCGACTGGGGGCGACAAGCTTTCATGGGGGGCTGTCGCCCCCACGCCCCCCTTGGCTACGCCACTGGGTGTCATCAATTGTTTAGAACGTTGTCAACATATTAGGATTATTTAATCACCTTATTATCGGCAACTCAGTATGTACCTTTAGAGCACAGTCACATGATATGTGCTTGCTCTCCGTTTAAATCACATGGGTATCAAGTCTTTGTTAGGTACCGTATCGGATCTAACAGTATATTTCATGTTCTAATTAATTTACTTATTTACTTATTTAGCCTTTGTAGTTTCTATCTTCCAGTTCATGGGTGTTATCGGATAGATCGTTATGTTAATCAGTTACTAAATCCGAAGGTACATTTTTGTAGTATCGCTATTAGAGGTAACCTAATTTATTCTCGTCATTTCATACTCAGTCATAGTTATGCTTTAATCATCATAACCGACATTATTAGCACGTCACTGTTCTGAGTACAATCATTATCGTATTTAGTTTAGTAATTAATTCTCGTAAAGCTGTAGTATTATTTTGAATCATTTATCTTGTTTCACAGTTTCATCACATAAATACAAGTTGGGAAATTCAGAAAGCTACATCTGTCTTTGCCTCATTTTTTGGTAAGCTGGCTGTCTAACGAGCATATCTAACGTGAGTGAGGGCAGCACACAAAGTATCATTAATCGTAACAGCAGATGCAACTTTGCTAGTTTGAAGATGTTGCTGATAAAATGTCTAACCTTTGGACTTAAAATATGAACATTCTGTTCTTTTAACCCTGTTGACTTTACATTTATCCATTCCAAAGAAGTTTACTGCCCGGGAATTATAACGCATCTGATGTCGATAAAGAAATGTTTCGGCTATAGGTTTTCCCGGTTCTTTGTTTTCCAAGCAACCATTTTGAAATAGCTATGTTTAACTCCAAATCATATTCAATTAACCATAGGACCAAACGGTTCCATTTGGTTACTGTAATGTGTTAAATAGTTTATTTTTGTTGCAATACTACCTTCTGGAAAAATCAACACATATTAGTTTAGGAAATCGTCAACAACACCATGCAAATATACTACCATCTGACCACTTTGCTTTGGAGAAAACAAAATACTTAATATGTCATTTAACTGAACAATCAACTCCCAAACATTGTCGCCAGCAACCTCATTTCTACCAAACATCAGTAGAGCTAACCTACAGAATCACCACATCTATGATGCATTTTGGTTAAAGACAACTTTTCCCGATGACCACAGTACATAAGATGGTTTGGATGATTTATCTGCCCATACATACTTGACATTTTGTAGTGCTTCGTTAATTTCTGAGATAATTAAATACTTTATTTCTACTGGGGAAGCAATAACTTTAGTCAAAACAAGAGGGCAGATTCATTCTAGCAAATCATCTATTGGATCATATGGGAGTCCATATTGATAACATAAAAGCATGACAACTTGTTTAATGAGGAATGGTGTTTGACACCATACTCTGAAGACAAATTTGGTTGTTGTTACACAATATGCAACTGATGTTCATAGTCATGAATAGATTGTTCTCTTAAAGTGACTTGCTAAATGTGTCGCTTCATACTATTTTAGGTGCACATACAACTCCGACAAATCATGTTGGCATGCTGTACTGTTTTCCGTGTACTTTCAGGCTTCAGCCCTTTGTCTCTAAAACTTGAAAATTAGTGACCAACTGTTTTGCAACATGAGTTCAGCCAAATTTCTTCAAAAGACTTATCTTACATAACCATTCCAATTGTATTGAACTCAGCTTTATTCTATGCTTTGCTGGTTACCAATTTTATAGTACATCTCATTAAGCGTTTGTTTTTCCATTGTAGTTTCCTGTAATGATTGCATATATCAAATCATCAAAGAATAATTGATTTTTGACTGTTTGCGGTGTTTCAAAAATCTTGTTTTCATTGGTGAAATGATCCATCATAAAAATTGATGTTAGACCCAATGTTGACAACGCATGTGTGTTTAACACTTCATTCAAACATATGTTTGTTTGAGAAGTGACTTCATACTCTCCAGAATAGGAACATACATGCATGTAACTACTTCAGTGTTATAACAGTTGATATGACCGATGATGTATTCTACTGGGGCTATATAGGCGGTGTTGTTCAACACAAATTCTTTCTGGTGAGTCTCACTGTCGAAGTATTTGTTGAGTATTTGTGTACTTACTGTTGTCCTTGGCAAGCTGTGTTTTTCTATAAGTATCAAGGTGAACAAGCCGACATCATCCTGCATATTTTTTTCCTGTATATTTTAGTTGTTCTTCATCATCTCTGTTAGAACCTATTTTGATTCCCGGATCATTCAGTATTTGTCCATTTTCTACAATTGCAAGAGATGGTTCACAATAGTAGTCTTGCAACCAAGTTTCTTCAATGATATTAGAAGCAGCATCGATCTGAAACCCTCATTGGCTACGTTGTATATGTTTTATATAGGAATTCACCTCAATGTACACATTCTCACATACATGTATCACACACCTAACATTGAAATTTGACTCGTGTTCATGAACTAAACGTAAGTACTGAATTAATCTTCTAAATGCCACTGCCTGGTACATATGACATTGCAAACACCTGTTTTGCATCCATAGTTTAGTCATGAGCCTAATTTTTCTTAAAAATCAGAATTTGGTTATATTCAGTTGAGGCATAGACTACCTATACTTTAGCCTAGGCGTATGTAGGCCATTAGCCTATTCAAAGTGCAAACGTTGATACCCTGAATTACTGGCTATAGCCTAAGCTACAACTAAAATCTTAACAAAGTGTGTACTGCTAAGGTCCGCGTGACGTTATAAATATCTAATATACGATAAATCAAGACTAGTTAATAGAACTGTAAGCGCGTAAAACCAAACGAGTTTTACATACTGATACCTTTTTGAAATGATATATTGTCTTATTGTGAGGTCAGTGGGGGAGGGAGTGAAGTGACATGGCAACCATGGAAAAGTCTATTATATTCTGGATATAACTTATACCGTTATTCCACTGACCTACGAATATTTAGTAGGTAAAGAGATCACATTTAGTAAATTCTTTAACATGACAGTAACACTAATGAACATGGACAGTCGAAAATTAATTGCTTTTTTAGTTGCTTGAGCTATTGCATTAAATAACGTAACAAACAAGATCGTCAAATGCAACATTTTCCTCTTTCAAGGTCAAGATGAACAAATCTATAGCAATAACATTGGTAGCATTGGTGTTCGTCTCTGGGCTCGTCTTCTGGCAATATTCAACGGTAATTATCCAATCAATAGGTGAGTTCAGTCCTTCTTATGATGAAACAAAATATATCATGTTTAACCATTAAATATGTCATTTGTAACTGCTAATAGTCTTACTTCAGCTTAGAATGTTAAGGACGTGTAAGTGATGATATCGAGTTGAATAAATTGCATACGATCTCAGAAAATATCGCGATGTTGGTACGTAGTTGAACCACAACATATTCAATATAGCAGTGAACGTAAAAAGATAAACAATAAATGTGTTATCAAATAGTAGACGATTGAATACCTGCCTCTCGGCACATTACTGACTAACAATACTGAAGGTGTCGTAGATTCCCCAGGAATACAATTTAAAAATGTGGGTTGGGGGAGGGGCTGTTTTGGTGGAAACGCCAAAAATAGAAACCAAGAACAAATAATCTATATGAGGTAATCGTCTAAGCATATTTGTAACTGAGCCTATGACTGTTTGTTTTGTCAATGGTTCCTAGGTAGAACATTGAGTCACGGAATATATTTTTTAATGTTTTTAATACTGCCTCATATTGATCGAATTTGTGAATAAATTTAGTTAGGAATAATGTATATGCGTTGGAAAAATTTAGCTACACTAGGCATTTGCAATAATCCACACCTTGCAACCTAACCAGTAATAGCTATATATTATTTTCTGCTCATGTGAGCAAATGAAAATATGCACTTAAATTTGGTCTCATTATAGAAAAGTATTCATGGCTTCATCCGATATTTTTATCTCATTTGTTTCTCGAATATCTCCTCCTTGCACCTTTCTCCTGAAAGTCTCAATTTAATAAATGCTATATCCAGTTAGCTCTATACTACCAAGTCGTATGTATTTGCCAATTGATTTGTTGAAAACGAACATGGTATAATGATATGTATATGCCGTTTTAATAATAAAGCAACTCTCATCGTATACATTGACATAGCGTAAATTCATATGATCATCACTTCCACGCGGACATAGCAAATATTTTGAATATAGGACATTATTATTGCTTTTTCAGTTACCTTAGCAACTATCGATATCACAATTATTATAGCTTTTTCAGTTACCTTAGAAACTATCGATATGACAAAAGTGGTTATTTAATTTTCCAGAGGCAGCAAACCCAAACAGTAATTTTAGCTTTAAACGCAGAGACAAATATATAATAGATTTGAACAACGTACGTATTATCAAAATACATAATTACAACGGTAAAAGCCAAAACAGTATGAGGATAGCTAATACTTTGTTCATGAATGAAGAATGTGAATGTTTAATATAATAGAACTACCTGAATTGTTTTTTAGTTCCTGTTTATGTTTAATTGTTGTTCGAGGCGGAAACAATTCTAGGTTCGTGCCATCTCCAATAAGATACTCAGATATTGATGTAGATGTGTCAGTACCTTCGATAGATGAACTGCACGAAAGATCGGTCCTCATCACAACCTCCTCTGACAAAAATATTGAT
This sequence comes from Apostichopus japonicus, assembly GCF_037975245.1. NCBI lineage: Eukaryota > Metazoa > Echinodermata > Holothuroidea > Aspidochirotida > Stichopodidae > Apostichopus > Apostichopus japonicus. The sequence continues at coordinate 23,812,026 of NC_092576.1, forward strand.
TTAGATGTGTCAGTACCTTCGATAGATGAACTGTACGACAGATTGGTCCTCATCACAGCCTTCTCTGACAATCACTACAAAGAAGCGATGGGTTACATCGGGACAGCTCAGAAATATATGCCTGGAAAGAGAATCGTCGTTTATGACCTAGGATTGCCAACAAAGAAGCAACACGAGGTATTAATACATTGTAATGCTTCTTTGAAAAATTGGAAATAATATGATACAACAACACACAACATGGGTTATTTAATTGTGAAATATTCTTAAGCATGGAAAACCATTCTGAGTTATAATAATTGGCGTGTAGAGCAATGGACATTGCTACATGGAATTCATGATCATTCCTACTTGTGGTGGTTTACTAAAAAGGAGCAAACCAAGACACCTGCATAATACATCATAACACCATACATTTTGATGTAACACGCAATAAGTCATAAATACACAAAGACAATTAGGATACAAGTCTGCTACGAAAACACTTTTTGTACGACACTTTAGCTTTTACCAGTACCGTTTCATGTATACATTTTTAAACTTTGCACTCACTGAAAACTAGACTATAAAACAGAAGTCAATCAATCATGACAGTCTTTCTTATTTAGTACATAACATTTACTAACTGCTTCTTTTAATTTAAGAGAGCTGACCAATTTGAGTAAAGTCTGATCTGGATGTTGTCACCAGTGACAGCTAGTTATTATGGTAAAATTTCTTTTAATTATGTAGAGGTCTTAGAATTGAGTTCTGTAACACGATTACGTTGGATGTTCAGAAGAAAGGTTAACTAATGAGATAATCAACAGACACATTCCCAAAGTTATGGTAACACTTTAATGCATCTTTATGCCGCTCCCCGCCCCCACCACCACCACAAGAAAAAAATACCGATGCGATAACTGCACTTTGATGTAAATATGTTCTTACATCGCTTTTGCTTAATACAGGTGAAAAGGCTCTGCAATGTCGAACTACGGATGTTTAACTTCAATGATTATCCACAGCATGTCAGCGATTTGCATACTTACGCATGGAAGGCAATAATAATTAACGTGAGTTGTCATTAGAATATCGTTTCATCGTATTGGCTGTTCTCAACCCGTTCACTATTTTGTAACTCTCACATATTATAACATATACTCAACAGTCGACATGTTTCTCTTTGTAGGGATATAACAATTTTAACGTAACAAAGAAAAATCTTTTGGACAAAACATATGCATTTCGTAATAACAATTGTTCGTAACATCATAAAGAGTAAACATTCCTTAGAAACGGATATAACCATTTACAGATGTATTCGGCACTACTTTATTTATACCAGAATGTGTACTTCTAGGTATATTTCTGTGCAAGGCAGTTACAAGCAAAACTCATTCACACACTTTGAAAAATACGTTATCGGTAGCCTAAAAATATCTTTCGATATAATGTAAGTAAAATGCTTGTTTGTTATGGCTTACGCAGTTTCGTGTGACAAATTGAAACACTTCTCTCTCGGCACTGTAATTAAAGCCCAAAATAGTCCAGAAACAGATCCCGACCAATAGCTAAAGACTTCCGGCTGTGACACTAGATTTCCAAGTTTCAATTCAAGTGAGAACATTTTTAGCCCCCACCGGCACTCGAATCCTGACGTGCCCCTCAACTTGCTCTCTTCCCTAACAATTGGGCTTTGGACTGATTGTAGGTAGAGACCAGTAAGGAAGGTCGCCATTCACTTCTAGGTCTTGCCTTTATCGAACAATGCTAGTCCTGTTTGGTGATAGTCTTTGCATTAGTCTAGAGATCAATCATAATGCTAAGCAGCTCAACAAGTATATTGTCCGATCATCGTCATTCATAAAAAGATGAATTTCAATGGCGTTCATCTAATACGAAGCATTAGTCTAAGTAAATACAATAAAACGTAAACAGGTTTAGACGTTGACGTTACTCTGTTTGGCAAACATGAAATATTTTGCGACTACCAATTGGCTGCAAAAATTAAGGTAAACAATTGCATTTATATATAACATTATATGTGTTATTATGCAATGTCAAGAAAGCTATCCAATTTCATCCAGATCTAAGTTTTGACTTAATGCTCAATTTTTAATTAAATGTTTTTATTAGAGGTCTGTTAGTAGATAGATGGCCGAAGGGTTGGGACCAGTGGCGGATTGGCCACACGTTGAACCTTTTCACCGATGCTTACTAGAGCGTTTGGCTTGCCTACAAGCTGATGATAACGCTACCTGTGTCACAAGTGGCATATGAACGTTCTTTCTCTGCCTTGAAGAGAATCAAACACCGTTTGAGAAGTACAATGACACAAGAACATGTTGAGGCGTTCATGTTGATGTATGTGGAAAAAGGGATCTTGGCCAAACTTGACACAAAATATATCATCGATGGTGTGGCTGCCAGAAACAGCGAACTGCGTAGGCTTCTACTCTCGTAGACATGACATGTGCTCGTGTTATTGAACATATATGTTTTAGTGGATTTTATTTAGGTTTTGTTTTTCAATTTTTTAAGCATGTCGTCACAAATGCTTGAAAAACCAATTAAAATTCAGTCTAAAACATATATTTTTGCCTATTTTGGTTTACGTTTTAACATTCCTCAGAAAGTGTTGCTTCTGGATATTATTTTTGGGTCTTTTTTAAAGGATTATATTAACCTACAAAATTGAAAAATATAGCACCATTTTGCATCTAGGCCAACACATCTCAACGCGGAGGGGGACACCCCTCCCCTTAGACCCTCCCCCAGGACTGCGATCACTAGTAAGTAATATATCAATGAACAATGGGCCGGTCTAGGGAATAATGCCCGGGCCGGTTTTTAACACCCAGTCCGCCCCTGGTTGGGACTACTAACTCAGTAGACACGGCTAACCTATAGAACAATGTTGAGTTTACTTAACTCATAATATATCTAGATGGAATAAACAATTAGTAGAATGGTAGTAACGTCATTCATAGTTCACTTCTTAACAAGCTTTGTAATGTTTCGGATATATTAGGCAATATTTTTATACTACTTGCAAAGGTCGTTCATGCAAAATGTAATGTGTTGTGTTCTAACCGAGTATTTTTGCTTTGTTAAATGAGGTCAAGTTACAAGTCACTCATAATAAAGTCAAGTGATAAGTGAATTTCATTTGCATCAAGGCAAGTCACAACTTATTTGATTATAAATTTAAAATACAGTTAAATATAACAACAACCAATGAAGTCAGTCTCTAGGTCAAATGACACATTAACAGCTTAGGTTTAACTAGGATTATTGATGAAGTGTCTCGCGTCAAGTGGATGACATGTACAATTTCCTAAAATGCCATGATTTAAAACAGGGACTTTATTCTACCTCTCCCAATTCAACTATGACATGAACTGAAATTGAAATCATGAAACACGACAAAACAATATTTATTATAGCTGAACTGATTACAGTTATTACCAAGATACTACCTTTAGGAATCACTTAACTGAACTTTCATATCAATTGCTATTGCCAACAATATGCCCATAATGCAATAAGTTTAGATTAAATAATTGTATATCCCACATTACTTATGATCCTAAAGCTTCAACTGTATATTTCATGTCCCAAAAGGAAGATTTACTTTAATGTTTTTTTGATGCTAATAGTAACTAGTCCTATGTAGCATATTTAGCATAACTATCAATGGCCCATAAAAACAAACCCTACTTAAGAAGTGAAGAGAATTGTAACACTAAAATATTAATTTCTAGGGTGTTAGTTAATTGGACTGTTTACATTGACATTGAAAAGATGACAAAAAACCAAGAGAATTAAATTATATTCCACCCACCCCCCCCCCCCCCAGTGGCATATGACATCACAAATTAGCAAAGGGTAGCTCCATGCCACGACGTTACAAATAAAATTTACTCCCGTACCTTGCAAAATAATGGTCTTATATATTTTAGGGTAAGTTTATCACAAGGATCTCCGTTATATAAGTTCAGTATGATGGTTTGGGATTCCTTCCATTTAATCCTAAGGTATGTTTAGGCTAACACTAAGAATGACTTAAATTAATTATTCTAAGTATAGATATTGTAGTCGTCGCGGTCACAAGTAGAATTTGATATATTTTCACATGTCAATCATCATCGAAGTCTGATTTGGAATATGTTAATGAGATAAATCGATGATGTGTCATTTTAAATCGACATATCATCAATTTAAACTGGTAGATGGCGAACTAAATTGACATATACCGATATATTTTACAAATCATTGATTTAAATTGGTAAAAATCTAACTAAATTGGTATAAGTCGATTTAAATCTGTTTATGCTGATTTAAACTGGTATAAGTCGATTTAAACCGGTAGATGTCGATTTAAATGACATATACCGATTTATTTTACATGTCCTAGATTTAAATTGGTAAATGTATATTTAAATTGTTGAAAGTCGAATTAAACTGGTATAAGTCAATTTAAATCGACATCTGCCCGGTTTAAATCGATGATATGTCAATTTACATCGGTAGAAGTCAATTCAAGCTGCTAGAAGCTGGTATAAGTCGATGGAAATCGGTATATGTCAATTTAAATCGTTATATATCGATTCTCCACGATTTGAGACTGATGGCCCGCCGTAGAGGCCATGGTCTATCGCCAACCTCTGCCAGAAGATACGATGATCACGTGGCTTCGCGGCGACAGCGTACAGTAGTGGATGATGTCACTTAATGATGTAATTTAATAAATATTCAAAAGGTAAAGCAATTACCCAATACCATCGTTATATAATGAGACGTATTCTTAGATAGTATTACCATTGTATAATCAACGACATGAAGGTTAATTCTTCTTATTTTAATACGAACAATTTCCAGTAATATCATTCTTTGTTATTCTAATCAGTTTGTTTCAAAATTCGCAACCATATACACAATTAGTATATGCAAGCTGGCTTAAAGGTTCCATGCCACTTAGCTACATATAATTAAATATAACAAGGTACCGTTATAATGGCCGCTTAAGGACAACCATGCAGATACAGGCTGTCCACTTACATATATATTTCTCTCTATTTATCTGCCTTTGTCAAAAGCTCGCCCTAAACGAATTCGGTGCTGTATATTACGGAGACGCTGCTATACGATTCAAGGAATCCCTTAAAGTATTGCTTCCAGGAATTGAACGTCACTATGGTTACATGACGTGCATTCTAAACTTTAATCCAACGGATCCCAACTTTATACATCATTATCAACTAACTGTACCAAAGATGTTCATTAAACTTAGCGTAGATAGAGACGAGTACCGTGATTGCATCAATTGTGCTCCACATATACAACCAGGTACACAGCTAATTATAAATAGCACCACAATTCAAACGAAGCTCATGCAACCATGGCTACAATGCGCTATGGAAAAAGAATGTATCGCGCCTACGGGTTCAAGCAGAGCAAACCACCGACAAGACGCATCTGCAATCACTCTCCTTGTTTATAAAAACCTGTTTGGAGAATGGACGGTGGAGGATAACGATACCAAGAAGATGCAGGCAGTTGTAGCCGTTAGGAGAAGTACAGACGGATTCCAGCATCATCCACAGTATTGTGTTAATGACAAAATATGAAAACATGTACTAGTTAATTGAATGTTTAAGACGAGGAATTGTGAGAACAGCAATCTTTGACATTGATCAGCGATTTTTATATACAAAGCACAGTCTTCGAAGTAGCATGAGAAGCTCTTTATTCCTTTCATTAAAAAGAGAAGATAGTAGCTCAAATTTAACGACCGAACTATTATTATGCCATTAGAAACAAAACCCTTTAATGATAGCAGGCACGCTAGTAGGGCAAATAAAATAAGCAAGGTTGTGTATTGTTAATTGTTACATGGAAACTATTGACGGTTTTATTGAACCTTTGTTCATTATCTTAAGATTTGATTGTTGTTAGACACGTGCTAATGCTGAGTGATCACATCGCATAACTGGAAAGACAAATGTATACGTGAACGAGTGTAAAGTACGACTTATACCATGTTAAGCCAAGCATACCCACCACATAGGCATACGTGTTAGGCGTCAGAAGAAGTTATATCTGAAATAGCTACGTGTCAAACAAAACAGAGTATGTGTACACGTTGTGCGATACAAGGTTATTGTTAAAACATATTGCTAATGCTTGTATTACAGCTGGCAACCATGACACGTTTCCTAACATAATGGAAGGCTCTTAAATTCTGTATAGGGATTTAATGGTTTTAATACTGTCACGGGTAAGGTAAAACTATTCGCTGGACAACGTAAATACTCGAGGCGGATGGCGTGTGTCTTTTCTATGAGTTTTATTTACTCCTCGTAACCAGGGGCAAAAACCCTGAAACACAACGTAAAATGTACGCATTGTATAAACAAATATTTCACACAAATTAGACGTTACATCGGCAATATGAAACATATCAAACATGCATTGATCTCGCTGTATGATCACATGATTTTACACCTTATTAACACTTATCACCTTTCTACAATATGCCCTCCCTATACAGACATTCGATACTAACAAACTTCTCATAAATATATTTTATATGTGCTTTCCAATCTCTAACATATTCCGGCCTCGCTACACTCAAAGAAGAAACAAGAATACGACTAACTAGTTGCGTTCCCTCTACTGCATAGTAAGGTTTGACTTAGTATACATAAGAAAATGAGACACTTCCGGAATTCGGTCAGTTTCCGGCTTTTACACGTTTCGATACGTCCTTTACGATATATGACAAGATATATATATTGCCACGAATTCACCAGCGGGGAACTGAAGTTGTCCCTACATATACTATATTAGGATAGTGAAGTACTGCGGGCTAACGTCGCCCAACGGACATCGTGTCCAACTGCAACAAGTAACTGCTGTGGTGCACCCAGCACCCTTGCACCAAGTATACTATACCAAACACGAATACCACGCCCTGACCTGCTTACCCGGCCTATTCATACCAACCCTTTACCTGCATTTTATGCAAATTAATCTAAACAAAGACTTGCACAAATTCCATTGATGCCCGTCGAGCAATCAGTGAATTAAACAAAGCATATACTAGAATGTCGTATGTTACTAATTTGAACTTCGTGAGCAACACAGACAACAAATGAATATTCATCAGTAAATTTATACAGCTGCACGATAGTCGTTAGACTTGCGTCAAGCATACTCGTGACAAATACGTAGGATCAACAAATATAGAATGTTATCTTTAAATGAACTTGATCTTATGTCCTTGACAACGAATGAAATTTCATTTTTTGCTTCATCAGTTTTAATTTCAGTTTCAAGCACTTTCTTTTGAAATTCGATCATTGTTCTAAAAAAAATTAACCTTAACTGGATCATCGCGACGTAGTGATATTTTTGCAATTATCTTGTTTTTATTTGGGAGGGGAGGGAGGGGGTAATAACAATGTGTTATTGTGTGGGGGTGATTGCTGTCATAGTGTTATTGTACGGATAAACGAATATTTTTAATGATCATCTAGATATTATTTTTCTCAACGTTTTTGGTACAATTGAGTAGTAAATTATTACACAAGGATGAGTATGTAAATTTTTCAGTAAAGTTGAGTCCATTTGCAGAGACCAAGTGAATGCAACATTCAACCAAAACTTGGTATGAGGTCATTTTATTGTTTTGGTCGGGTCGATAGGCGACATCAATCTGATACATGCGGGGGTAGATGTCACCTATTGACCTTAATGTTCATTACTATACTATAGCTGGATATATGCTGGGTAACGTTTCTTACGCAATGACGTTATGATTTTTCTATCTCTCTCTTCATCTCAACGTCACCGCAGCAGAGCGAGCCGTTCGAAGCACATATTTCAGAAATAACCTCTAGCTATTACTTGCTAACTTTGCACTAAGTGTAGTGAGACCTTTTCAATGTGACGACTCCATATTAAGGTGAAGACATCTGTTTGTGCATTCGTTGGGTTAGTGGTTTGGTACACACATACAGAGTATAAACAAACACTCTGTAGACTGTCAAGTTCACATGCATAATGGGGCTTTAAGATTTGATGTATGATTTTCATAATGTAAATGACCACTGTCCAAAATGCTCACTATTGAGTGTCCAAAGCACTCCAACTGAAATCATAGACTGCTATTGATGGGATAGTCAAGATTAATTTCAAGTTTATACGATCCAGCGCTTTGTTAGCATTTGGTTAATGGAGCGCGTGTTGTAAAAGACAAATTAAGTTTTCATACATCCTAAGATCGACTAAGAGAAATGATTTTAAAGAATTAATTAAGTAGTTGTGAATATATCATGTGCATAGTGTCTACTTTTTTTTATATTCATATTGAATTTCTATTCGGTCGTCGGTTGAAATGACAGACAGCTGCCACATAATGACTAATGAACTCGTCTCCTTGTTGGTGTGCAACATAATATGTCCACTGTTTGCGTAATAGGTCATCCATTTGCATTTAAGCTCTGTGTCATCGTTGCCGATATGTGTTATTTCCTTAACGTGACCAAAGGAAAATTTCGACTTGGTCGAGGTCGGGCAAATGTCAATGCTGCCCTCGCCCAATGGTGTTTAGGGTGTGACCTTTTATACCCACTTTCTTGCTTAACATACTTACGCAATCGATGCACACTTACGTATTATGTAAGGTACATATGCTTCATTCCTCTCCTGGTTCAGAGAGGCGTCGCATGTGCTCCATTAGCAGAGTTCCTTAGTATTTTAGTATAATACATGTTTTATATAGGTATTAAGGGGCTAGATATCGTAATTGTATACCTCTTTTAATATCGTATTATAGAATTTTACTTTAATGTGATTTTGCTGTATGCTTGTGCCTGTTATTTTGATTGTCTTTGCGTGTATTTGTTGTTTTGCTCATTTGTAAGAGTATCTTGAGTTCAAGTATCATCTTCGAAGAGTATCTCCCCAGAGGTTATTACTTTTGTTGGTATTCTATACATTCTCCAGAAAGCCGCCGTAAACCCCAGAAAGCCGCAGTAAACCCATGTAAGCCCCTGTATACCGCAGTTTGTCGTGCGGTTGGGTTTGCCTGGTAACGATTGTAAGTTGAGTGTTATAATTATCAAGAATGTAATTGTTGTCAATCCTACTCTATATTTTGCTTCATGTTACCAAATGTTATTTGTTATACTTCTTCCCCTTTTAATTTTTTTATAAGGGGAAATATAATTCTGTATTATGTTATTATTGATTTGTGCAATTTCATGTGTTTGTTTTACCAATGTTTGTATATTAATGTTTTGATATTTTTACTTTACAGTTTTCACCGTGGTTCTTGTTGAACCACGTGTGCAATAAACGGATGTAAGATGCATAGCTGTACACACCAGTGTCATACACAGACGTAATAAACTATACATTGAGCATGTAGACTAATCGGACGGTCTACTCCTAATGTCATATTCTAATAAGTCTTCTGTTTTTATATTGTTGTTATTTCCGGCTAAATTGACTCTGTTTTAGGACGGAGTTAACTGTACCAGAGATGTCCATCAAACTTGGCGTACATAGCGACGAGTGGTTGCATCATGGATGACAACGATAATAAGAGGATGAGGGCAGTCATTGACGTAGAAAGAGTTCCAAAGAAACTTAAATTCAAGCCTCAGAATAGTATAAAATCATGTAAAAATGTGTGAACTGAAGACAACGAGTGTGGCATTTGTATGTATTTATACCTCATCTTCTCTTTCCTTTGTTAAGATGAGGGTTGGGGAGTTTATCGGTTGAATATTATAAGAAATAGGAGAAGAACGACGAGCAGAATGCTAAAAGCTAGTAAATTAAATACATGTATTAAAAGGGAATACATTTAACAAGATTGAATAGACTGTAAACTATGACTAAACAAATTAATGCCGATAAAAGAGGAATGGAGGTTTTTGAGCTAATTAATAATAACAAAATGACATCTTTTAAACCTTGTATATTGCACATGTGATCAAAGTCAGTGAAGGGTGCGCTTTGTTACTAAAGGTAATAAATATTTTATATATATTGTTAGGTTTTATCAAATTGTTCATAATGTACAGATGCTCAATTTATTGATCTTTAACTACCAGTTGACTCGAGTCAACAACCTTGATTTGAGTCCGACTCGACTACCTTCTTCTTGACAATAACTTGACTTGGAATTTGCCTGTAAACGAAATGAGCATACATACACTTAATTCGCCTTTTTTACAAAGTCAAACTAACACAATTTCAGAAACGAATCATTAAGTTGTATTTAGTTCTATAAGATTCCATACACGATTTTTAATCTCAGAGACGTTTCTGATAAACATAACTTAACACAATGATTCATTACAGATGTTATATACCACCATATAAGTAAGTTTTATTCATACTTTATAGTATGACTTCATGTTGCGTGTGATGACACAACGAGTCACAGCACATACAAACTTAGTTGTCTCATGTCTTAGCGAACAAGTACTTGGTTTACTTCTTTTGAAAATTGGATGATGCATTAATGCCTTGAGGATACTTAATTGACTTAGCGCCATTAGTGTCCGCTGATCGTTATATACTGCTATGTATTTCCTTCCACCCTTCTGTTGTCTCCGTTTTGAAATTACGAGCTTACGGATCGTAATGTAAAATTATGAATAACATAAATGAACAGAGATTGTTAGTAGCATAAATGAATAGAAGTCAACTATCTTCAATAAATACGATTAAAAAACTGATTACAATATCTGGACTAACAACTCGACTAACAAAGACAACAGAACATTCCAAGCATTCACACAACTGAACTAGTTGTAGAGTCAATATAAATTGCTAGTGAAACAATGCATACCAATAAGAAATTCTTCAAAATACAATATGGTAAGCGGTTGACTTAAAATATCTTCTTTATATTGTGTTTGCTTGACGTTTCGATCCTAGCAGGACCTTCTTCAGAGGTTAATTGACAAGTAGCAGTAACAGAAGGGTGTTACCTACAAGAGCAGGGTGCAATTCGGCGTGTTCGAATACAGGCTATCCGACCAATATATAGACACAGTACAAGAAATTCAACAACACATTCAATATAAGCTTGGTAATAAATTTAAAGGTATTGTCTGGTAGTTCTTAGAAGTTACCTGGAAAAACGATAAATAATTTTCCAGACATGTTTTCAAAATATGAAAACGCTAATGTTGCATTTGACAGAGAAACGATTTTCAAATCGTCACGGTAGGATGGATATTTCGAATATACTTTGAACAGTACAGAACGTGACGTCACCTTCGCAAATGCAGATTGCGACATAACCCACATTCCATACAGTTCGTACAGTAATCACAACATTAACCGCGTTTGAATACAGATGAATTTCTTCCTTCAGTTTTGGTGAAATTTCTTATAAATTATATATGTTTTGAAAAAATCTATAGGCCGTTCATATATGAAGTGCATCGGGGATTTCGTGATTTTTTTTGTAACACAAGATAAGTTTGAACAGTAAACTCTTCGTTGTTTATACATCGCGCTGTCCAGCTTCAACGCGAAGAATTTTCTCACGAAGGCTACTCTAACGTTTACAAATACTTTTCAAGTTTCCTTTTACTGTAAAGTTGATACGTGAATTTTATTTCAGCGATTTCGAAGAACAGTTTATGAACTGTGGTTTGAGTTTGAGAGTGTGTTATGTGTAACGCTATGTACCTATACCAACTGGGCATGGTAGGCTGTATACGTTCGCGATGTGTACGTAATATATAATAGGCAATCACCTGTGCGTTTACACGCGAAAGTGTGTTTGCTGCGTAAATAGGAGTGCTAACTTCAAGTCGCTCGTTTTGCCTATTTGCCTGTAATACGTCAATCACCAAATGATGCCTTCGGACAAAAGGTGCTATTGGTGATAAACTATTGAATTTGAAAACCAGATTACTACAAGAAGAAAACGTCGAATTGGGACAAATTTTACATAATTAGAAAGAGAAAAATAAGAACTACGAAGAAATGTATCAAAATCGTCCACCAGACAACTCCTTTAATTATTCAAAGTGACACAAAGTTTCGTCTTCCTTTAATTATAATTGGGTATAATGCTTAATTATCAATACCTTTGATTCAAATATTAACCAGGTATGAGCATGGAGTTCAGGTACTATACAAAGTTGAAACCATTTGCACGAGATTAGCAAATGTTGGGTATTTCTAAATATATTTTGTTTTTCATTGTAACGCTTACTAAATACACTCAAAAAAATGAAGTGTTAAATTTGAATCGTAAAGTGTTGAATTTAACACCCCACCCTGTTTGGATTAGGGACAACACCCGCCGGGTTAAATTAACACTTCAGAAGTGTAACATAATATAACACTTTGCGAGTGTTGCCTTAACAACACCCAAACAAGTGTCAAAATAACACTTCCTGGTGTTGAAGGTACACTACAGGGAGTAAAATTAACACCATAAAGTCTTCATTTGTTAGAACTCCTGGGTGTCAACATGAGACTTCAGGAAGTAAAATTAACACAATAAAATGTTCATTTGTTAGCACTTCTGGGGTGTCAAAATTGCACTTCAGGGAGTATAATTAACACTCTAGTGCTCATTGTTTTGGCCTTCTGGGTGTCAAAGTTCTGCTTCAGATGAGTAGAATTACCACCATATAGTGTTCATTTGTCATCTGTGTCAAGATGATACTTAATGGACTCTCAACACACAATAGTGCTCTCTCGTTTATACTTCTGGATGTATATTTAACTGCTGGTTTGTAAAGTTTTACATGTTTATTATGTAACGCAAATACAATACTGTTATGTAAAATTTTGCCAGAAAAGTTTACATCGCACCCGTTTAGTAAATATTTTATACAGGTTTTAGGTTAATTATTACCTAGTAATTAGGTAAACAATATGGATGCATGTTTGAATAGCTCACAGCAGAAAGTTACATTTAAGAGAGAGCAAAAAGCAATGACAACACAAACAATTCAGAATGCGGGATTTTCAGCAATTAAACACCCTACTACCTTCCTATTCCAGAGGTCCATTTATTATATCCCATTAAATGTAAAACGAACAATTTAGGCTATAAAAGTATTGTCTTGTGGAATTAAGTCAACTTAAAAGTGCCAACATTTTCAAATGCTACAGTGCAGTTACTTGGTCTTTATTTTTTTGCACATGCCTTTTGGTTTCTAGATTAAAGACAAAGAAACAACTCTTCTTCAACTTCAAAGTCAACTTCAAGTCAAGTCAAAGTCAAGTCAAGTCAAGTCAAAGTCAAGTCAAAGTCAAGTCAAAGTCAAAGTCAAAGTCAAGTCAAAGTCAAGAAAGTCAACTTCAAATAAGCAACAACTTTAGAAAAATTGTGATCCATGGGATGAGAAAACATGGAGTGCTGTATATGATGACTGCTACACTACAGTGACTATGTCTTTGTTGTTGGCAAATGCCTTTTGGTTTCTAGATTAAAGACAGAGACAACTCTTCCCAAAGTCAACTTCAAATAAGCAACAACTTTAGAAAAATTGTGATCCATGGGATGAGAAAACATGGAGTGCTGTATATGATGACTGCTACACTACAGTGACTATGTCTTTGTTGTTGGCAAATGCCTTTTGGTTTCTAGATTAAAGACAAAGAAACAACTCTTCCCAAAGTCAATTTCAAATAAGCAACAACTTTAGAAAAATTCTGATCCATGGGATGAGAAAACGTGGAGTGCTGTGTATGATGACTGCTACACTACAGTGACTATGTCTTTGTTGTTGGCAAATGCCTTTTGGTATTCCAGATTAAACACAAGAAACAACTCTGCCCAAAGTCAATTTCAAATAAGCAACAACTTTAGATATATGCTGATCCGTGGGATGAGAAAACGTGGAGTACTGTCTATGATGACTGCTACACTGCAGTTACTTTGTCTTTGTTGTTGGCTCGTGCCTTTGGTATTCCAAATTAAACACAAAGAAAAAACTCTCCCCAAAGACAATTCCAAATAAGCAACAACTTTACATACATTCTGATCCGTGAGATGAGGAAACATGGAGTTCTGTCTATGACAACTGCTAAACTGCAGTAACTTTGTCTTTTTTGTCGGCACGGTGAGCATAAAAATCTCGAATCTGGTTGCGTTTCACACCACCAGGCAACTTGTAGAACTAGAACTTTTTGGAAAAATTCCCAGGCACCGAGACTTGCAATTTGGTATAATTCAGATTTAACACGTAGAATAATTTGAAGCAAACATCAATGGCTTCATAAATGTCCTCTGGGGTAGGGCATGTCTCTGGATGATCACAAATGACTGCTTGGGGTGTATTTTGCTTCCTCCAAGAAGTAAAACATATTGCTGAGGTCTTTCTGAAATCTTTTGCAAATAGAATTCCAAGTTGATGCTTCCTAAGTAACAACAAAGAAAAGAAAAGAAAATTCCCATCATAATGAAGTTGTGTTAAAACCTTCTTGGAGCATAAGCAGTTTTTTACATGTACGCCTCACAAAACATGAACATTCCTAAAGAAAATGCCCACAATTTAATCAGTTGTGATTCTAACTTCTTCAAGTACGTTTGAATCTAGAAAGCCAGATGGCCTATAGTGATTACTTGTCAAAACAGGAACTTGCATTAAACTTTCATCAGACAAGGTAGGCAACTTTTATAACCAATGCATCATGTTAACAATGCTTAAAACAATGCTCACTCCCACTGTATGCAATTGTGTAGATTGCTATGAATTATAACAGCTAGATCACTTCCATAATATAGCTAAATTATAGTTGGGCCTAGGTTTACAAGTATCACCAATCCACATCAGCTTCGGCCTACTTGCTACAACTTACAAGCTAAAATGGCAATTAGTGGTAATTATATATTGCATTACATGAATATATGTTTATCCCTTATTGAACATAGTACCAGCGTAACTATTGGCCCATGCCCGATGCTATTTAAAATGCATTGTCTTGAAATAGCCTAAGTATACCCTACTACTAGTACTAGTACTAGTACTACTAGGCCTAGTAGTAGTGCTACTTAAAAAAGTGACTCGCAGGGTATACGAAGTTACGGTTAACGCAAAAAAAAAAAGGAATAGAATGCACTAGATTACAATAAAGGCCTAGACCAAAGTCCTCCGTCCGTCCGAAGGCAATTCCGTTTAATGTTTACTTGTATGTAGGCTACACTGATTCGTTGAAAATTATGAGTTGACTATGACAAACAGCAGCTAGCCTATTATATTAACTTATAGTATGACTTTAACGTTAGGTCTACGTAACGCAAGCGATTCAAATGCATTCGTCTACCCAGCTTAGTCGTGGGTCTCTAAGCATATCTCGTTCTTGTCACGTACACTTACATAATATCAAAACATACCTTCGAATTTTTCAATCAATTCTTCCAGGCCCCAGTCTCCTATAGCGTCATTTTCATGCCATTGTAGCTCGTTATCGCACACTGAGTACGTAACGTTTTGTGGCTTGAACGTATATATGGCTGTGGTTACTATAGTACATTTAGTAACGATAAATGACGACAAACTGGTACAAGTATTGCTAGGTACGGTAAATGGGTGTTCACGGTACGGTGGTACCGTTTAAACACTTAACTTGCACTAAGAATCCAGCTGACGGGAGGTTTGACCAATCAGAATGCTCGAACTGAAAGTACACTTTTTGCAGGTGTTAAAAAATCCACGCTACATAAATTATGTAACCCTACTAGGGTCAGAGTAACCCTTCAGGTGTAGGGTGAACGGTTACACCTGGAAAGTGTTAAAATTCAACACTCCATTTTTTTGCGTGTACCCCAGCGGTTCGTTTACCCTAGAAAAGTTAAGTAATACCTCATACATAGAAAATGTTGGTTTTACAACATACTTTTATGAGTGGTTTCTTGTGAACACGATATTAAGAGTTCAAAGTTTAACGACGTTCCATTGTCCAACGCTTCTCAGTATTTGTTTATGTTCAATTGTACACTTTTTTTTTTAACTTGGAGAGAAAGTGAATGTAGTTATACATATTCAAACAAAAATCCATAAAATAAATTGCAGTGTGAAATTTCTTCCTTTTGGGTGGCATGCATTGATTTAAACAATCGTTTAATTGGTGTGTCAGGAAGGGGAGCTAGTTGGAAATACAGCACTACATAGCAGACCCCCTTTCCCCCTTTTCGCTCCCACCTAGAAGAGTTAAGTTGGTAGAGTCTAATTGTCACAGTTAAAGCCTTTGGTAAAAGGCCATTAAGAACTCAACCTTTTTTATACATATGGCTTTCAGCCATAACAATATTTGTGAACACACTTGTCACTATTTCTATGTGGGGGGGGGGGGGGTAACTACAGTTGACTTTTAACAGAATGCTGCATGGTTTGGGTGTAAGTGAAATATGGTTACACACTGATTACATACACAATATAAACTGTTATATGTTACATAACATGGCATAGTTGGCATATATAATGGTGAAACAACAGCTAGTTATATCCTACTTGATGAGAAGATAAAAACATAGGACATTGCACTAGACATTTCAAATAGTCTGGACGAATGCGAAATGTGCTTGAACATTGCAACATGCTATTTACAAGTAATGGTTGTATGGTTGTATTCGTGGCCTTTAAGACATCTACTGCAACAACTAGCAGAATATATTTTCATTTTAAAATTGAGAGAATTATCTCACAAGAGATTAAACAGATAATTGAAACATCTTGCTTAAAATTAATGTGAACATCAACACAAGTCAAACAATAATTATTGGCTGCTTGTCGAACTTGTAGAACTCCTAAATATGATTGACATCATCGGGAGTTAAATTGTTGTGAACTATATCTGAGGTAAAAAGCACACTAGTTGGTGAACTCAATGTTACCACTGAACCTGCTTTGGAAATTTTCCTGCATTTCCTCAATAGAAGGTTTGAAACAGTTGTCATTCCTGGCCAGATCTTTTTGGAACTATCAGGTCCAGGATCACCTCATTTGTTGTAGAATTATATTTTAAACACGGGCTGCCACAACTCTCTCCATAAACCTTGTTTACCTTGACGGGTATCGGATGCCATTCATTGGTCGCCTTGGAATATTCTGCTGTCAATCTCTGACAGAACATAATATTTTATTTTCACACATGTATTCCAATTTCAGGTAAAAATAATCAGAAAATGTCATTATGGTTTTGATGATGTAACCTGGGTTATTTTTGTATGAATCTAAAATACTGTACAACAAAGATGTACAACATACTTGATAAAGGTAAAAAGCAAGGAGCATTGATATGAGACAAACTTATTAACAATAAAAGTTGATAACATAAAATAACCACTGGTAGACTTGTTGTACTCTGTGGGATAAATCAGCAAAATAAACATGACAACTGGTCTTCATGCTCTGTTCACAAGGTTTTAAAAATTTGACCTTTCTCGACCCTAAATGAATTATTGACCTCCATCAAAATCAGTAGGCTACTTGTCGACAATGTAATACACCTTAATACTTACTATGAGATTTCTCTAAGCTTTCCTTCTGGCAATCTTATTTACAAACAGGGCATCACAAATACACATGCCATCATATATGCATAGGTTCATGGTTTTATAAAAACCAAAAATAGTTATTACATGTATTCAGGCAGTGGAAATTACATAGCACAACAAACCTTTAATGGTATCATAACATTTTTGCAAACATCTCGCAACAACATGTATACCAAAATTTCTTTCTTTCACAGAAATGATAAATGCTTAAAATACAATATTGACCCATGAACAGACAGGGTACCTTTACGTGGTGACCTCTGTCTATCTGACAATGTGGTGTAATACATTAAACATACAGTACTCACTAGACATTTCCATCTTCATAGACGGCATTGGGACGATTTCAATGATGATTAAAGTCAATGGCAGCAAGGCTGTTTCTTACTAAGCATCAAATGTAGCTGATGAAAGACAAGAGAGTACTTTTGCACGATACATAAAATTTGTCTTACTGTAATTTTAAACTGGCAAAATCATACAGTAGCAATGAGTTTGCATCTAACATCACTTTTTACCCTGTATGTTCAATAAAATGAAAATGGTTCATGACGTAAGCAATATATAGCAATAGCATGCTGCCGGGTGTTGTCAGGGAGACCGGAGGGGGGGGGGGTGAGATGTGTGTAAATGCTGTTTGATTATCCTTTTTGGTGTTGAATCATAAAGAGATGGAATACACAAATATCTTTTGAAACTTTTAATCCAAATACATATGAAATTTGAGGCTTAGATTGGAGATTTGTCACAATATAAAGTGAAAATAAAATAAAACTGTTAGCAAACTGCTTATCCACTAGAGAGCCTGAGTAGGAGAATGTATAAAAGTAAGTTGGCCTGACGTTTTGATCCTAGCAGGATCTTCTTCAAAGGCTAAATGACAAGTAACAGTAACAGAAGGGACAAAAACACGCACAGAATACAGACAGGTTAATGAGCATGGTGAACACAAAGAGATAGATGTAAGGGGATAAGTAGACAAGGGATGGAGAGAAGAAAGCAACAGGGGAAGAGGAGAGGTAGGAGATAGACAGTGGAGGGACAAATGGAGGATTAAGGGAAGGGGTTAGGGAATAACTGGAGAAGGACAAAAACAGACAGGTGTGGAGAAAAGAGGTGGAAGAGAGCTATGAGAAGAGGAGTGAAGGGGAGGGGGGACAAAGGAAGAGGGAGAGGGGGCAGGAGAAAAGTTAGTCATGTCCTTCCTAAATTTTGAGCCCATGAGGTTGAATGTTGCGAAGGCGTTGCATCCACAGCCTCTCTCTGCTGATTCGTACTAGGTTAAGACGGCTACCTAAGGATTCAATCCCCTGTAGGGAAATGTCGTTAATGGTATATCATACAGTTGTGCCTATTAATACTCATGTCTTCTTTGTTCTGATTAGTATCAAGCTTATCTCAAAGCTTACATTTATTTTATTCTGATAGACATTTTGATGATGGCAATTACAAGATCTGAAATTTCATAATCATGGTGAAACAAGGAAGGGGTGTACCTTAACACTTTAGCATTTTGTTATCAGTTACCAATAATCTGAATTATTTTTAATGGTAGAATAGATATGAATTACCCACACAACCAGGTTTGGCAGTCACCTACGTACTTGCCACTTCATAATAATGCTTGTAGTTATGTAGCCGTGCAATATCCCCTCCCTCCCAAACACCTGGAAAGCCCTATTTACGAAAGCGATAATGCAGACAGTTTTCGGTCAGCTGCGTTTGATGATGGGTCTGATGATCTTTCCCCAGTAGTTGCCTTCGCCATGTAACTTTGATCGAGGGAAAAGCCACTTTTCGACGAACATAAATCGCAACAGTGCTTAGATGGACATCGAGAAGGTACCTTGCTAACTGGTTGTGTGTCCAGCTGCCTAAGTGTTTCAGTATCTTGTTCCAATCCTCAAATACCTCACCGAGTGGTATCTGCTTTCTTCTCCATGGTCGTGCTTTTCTTTCCCTTGTACAGTTTGGGTTTGTAGCAGATATCATGATAAGCCAACCAAGTTGTGTAGAATGTGATCTGCAAAGATTATTTGTAGCAAAGGCCAACTACCAAATCGGTAACTGTTTACATTGGAGCTATGCAGACTGCACACGGACTGAGGATAGTCGACATTTAAGATGTAACGCACACTGTTGGAATCGTTGACTGCCTAAGTTAACCGGTATCATTTCGCCCATAATAAGAGGCATATGTTTTCTAAGCATTCGCATTTTCTACAACTTTTGTTCAGTAAAACGCGCGGTAGACTACTATACTTGCAATACAGTACTTTAGTTCTGTTATGCGTTGTGCAACTATTATTGTTGTATACATTGTACGTATTGACAAGGATCGATTGTGGCGTCTAACAGTGCTGTTACACCTCCTTCAAAACTAGGTCAGATTACCGGCATCAGACGTTTCTTTTCACGGGATTCGTCACCCCTTTAACACGGTTTTACCGAACCGCTTAATCAGTGACGTATGTAGTGTTATGAGGTAAGTTGACTTATTCACTGGTTGGTAGACTTCATAAAAGGCTGGTTCAGGCAAATACAAATACAGGAGTTTTTTTTTCTACATCTGAGATTGAAACTCCCGTCCCCTCAAGGAGGTACCCTATCAGCCCTACTATCCACTATTTATATTGACGAAATACGTTCAGACTCCCACTCCTTTGTTGTTATATATGCTGAGAAAACTGCCTTATCTTGTCATTTCTCTTAACGTGCAAATCGCCAAAATCAACGTGCTTATCGATGTTGTACTACGGAGGTTTTTAATACGTGTGAAAAGAAAAATTTACTTTTTAATCCAAAGAAAACAAGATAAATGATAGTTGAAGATATTAAAATTTAGAAACAATAGAGGAGAAAACGATGATTCTCGTTTCATATGTTGAGCGTACTCCCCAAACTATGTACGTAGGAGTCTCAACTAAGACACGTTAACATTTCATAACCATATTTCAAAGGTGTTAGCTAAGTAATTTAATATTTGACCTATTTTGTCCCCATTTTCCTATGGGAACACGAAAAGTGTTTAATATATCAATTCCACCGTATGTTAATTATGCAAGACCCAGTTTGGTATCACTTCATACATGTTAACGGAAAGAAAATAGTTAAGAATTTCCTAAAATATTGTACACATATATTTTGCTTTGAATATAATATTCTTGAATGTTGCCGCCAAAACATTATTAGACTTACCAAAAATATATATCTGCTTTGAAAGATCATCCTCTACATCGTTTATATGAACGCTTAAAGTATTTTAATATTCATAACATTATACTGGTAGTTTCTGTGTTCTGTGCTATATGAAAAATGAGCGTAACCGACAATTTACATGTCGATGTTCAAACTTCGCAGCGTTGTTTATTAATACAAAACTAACTCGGCTAACATACCCATCATACACACATACATGTGTGATCTATCGAAAGTATTTGTTTGTGTAATAGATTAATGTGCAACCAGGAAGAATGTGTACATGGTCAGTAGGCTTACAGACCGCTACGATATTACATATGTAACACGTTAAAGTGTTTAACGGTTTTACTTCCTGATTCAGTTCACCGTTGCTCTAGAAACGGGAGGAGGTTTGGGAAGTCGAGTATTTAGTAAGTTTAATTTGGTATTTTTCAAGCGTTATCGTTAATTTTGAAATCACGTATTGTCAAAATACACACTCACGAATGTGATATTATATGCAGTACACGGAAGCGTAACACAAGTGACGTTGAGAAGCGGGTAGCCATTTTCCCATCGAGAATTGGAACCTACATTGGCTTTAGAACAATGGAAAGCATTCGTCTTTTTACTGGATTTACATTACAAAGGTAACATTGGCGTTTGTAAAAAATGTACTTATTGATTCAGTCTTTGCTCGACAATCTAGAGGAAAAAAAACGGGGAGTCGAGTATTTAATTAGTTAAAATGTGTACTTTTCAAGCGTTATTGTTAATTTTAAATCACCTAAAATGCATTGTCAAGCTGCACACACAAGAAATTGATATTATGTGCAGTACACTGAACGCAGCGTAATAAAGTGACAGTAGAGAGCGAGTAGCCATTTTCCCATTTGGAATTTGAACCTGCATCGGGGTTAGAACAACGGAAAGCATTTGTCTTTATACTAGCTTAACATTACGAGTGTAACACGTTCACTTTTGTAACGGATGTACTTATTGATTCAGTTATTCTGTGCTCGAAAATCCAGAGGAGATTTGGGGAGTCGAATATTCAGTAAAGTAATGTTTTTTATTTTTCAAACGTTAGGGATTTGTTCTGTCTGCGCTGTCGAACTGCGCACTCGGGAATAGGATACAATGTGCAGTAAACGGAACACAACGTAACAAAGTGCTGTAAAAGAACAGGGCCGCGTGGCTCATATCCATGCAGCGACATGCAGCGATAACATCTTTATGGAAACAAACACTCACAGAGTGGGTCTTGAAGACTTAATCGTCACATTTGAAGGTCTGAATTACTTTACAGTAAAAACGCCACATATGCAAAAATGAGTGACCAAGCACTTTCCATAGTTAGGATTTGTCTTAGCGTACATAGGCTAGTGTCTGTGAAAGCTAGGGTATAAGTCAACGGGTAAGGCTATGCTACGATGTTATCAGTGTAGCCACTTGGAACAAGTGAAAAATATGTCTATAAACATTTACCAATTGTTTTTTACCAGGAGGATGGTACCTGACTTAGTCTAATGTAGTTGGGTGCGATACCTAGGCCTAGGTTAATAGAAATTTAGTATGGCACTAGAAAACATTTAAGTTAGTTGCCTGAGTAAAGCATATACTGGTTACAAAAGTTGATATTACTGGCTAGGGCCAGCCAATATACGCCTTTAATGCCTGACCCAGTTAGATAATAGGTATTTGCAAGACCAAACTCATATGTGCTGTTCAATATTCATATTTCCTAGCAATTTGCTTTGGGTCGTAGCACAAGGAGGTCCCAGTTTCAGAAGGCTAGTGAACATAACTTGTTGATTGAAATTCTCCTCTAGACATGCCGATACACTGTCTATTAACATCCAGCTTTAGAAAAAGAGCTGTAAGAAAATCATGTAACACGACATGTAATTCACTAGCCTCTTCGTATGTTGCACATTTAATTTCAACTGATAAAAATTGAAGATACAGCTCAATAGATATTTGTGATCCCTGAATATTGCATTCCAGTCCTGATATTGTCGGCCATTCTCATAACATGTATCACATATATTTCTTGCAGCATGCACTATAAAATAGTACCCCGACACTAGCCATGCACCCATTAAATAATGCTTTGTTAGGCCTGCCAAACGTCATTAGCTGATATTGCCCACTTTCTTTCTTGTTTCATATGGTACACAGTTTAGATTTTAAGAACATCATGAAAATTCCATAATTGGGCTCACTCGTACAACGAAAACCTATTTCATTGTCAGTTTATTGATATTAAGTTTTGTTTGTTTGGGGTATTTTTAAACATGATTTGAGACACCAGTTGATAAGATTGAGTGACTAATAAAAAAGTTGTGTCTGGTTGAAGGGGCAGGGGAGGGGTGGGTTGGTTTCATCAATGATCAACTGTAGGGCTTTGAAAATTGTACCCATACACAATAACAATGGAGTTCAGAGCGTTCTGCTCTTATGAGGGTAACTGGTGTGAAACAGTGCATGTGATATGGAAAGTTAGGTTCAAGTTGCACTCAAATACATAAACATTCTTAGCATGTTTATCTATTGCATTGTCGAGGGTATTTGCACTTAATCACATGTTGTACGTACATTTGTTATAATGATATGCACGATGTTTTAATCAAATAATGTGTGATTGTGGATTGTAAAGATCAGCATGTTTACATTCAGTTTCTTTACATGTTCTTCAATTTGTTTAAAATGCTTTTATTTTATTATTGTTATAGAATGATTGCTGCACAATCAAAATTTCTGATTAATAACCTCAGTTCTGAACTACTTTTATGATAATGACTTAAAACCATCCTTTTCATACTACTATACACTAGAACAAACATGTGTGATGCTAAAGACAAGATATGACATAGGACATGTCCATAACGTAGTTCTGAATATCAGCCCAACAGATAGATGCTGTGATACAACCAAGGCAGTTAATTTTCTTTTGATTAAAACCAGACTTGCATCTCCTGGTTATGGCCCTGTGCACAACATATTTAAACTTATAGAGTGCCTGACTTGTAGAAACATTAGATGCTGTGCCTATCCCCTCGTGTAGCTATATTTCAATATAAAATATTTATATATGTATACATACATATATATATATATATATATATTTATTTATATATTATTTTGACAGTTCTGTTTCTTATTGGTACTTCTCGTGTCTGAGATATTTGAAGTAGTTGTTCCACCGCTGTTTAAAGGAGCCGGTAATGTGAGACTGAATACGAAATATCTAATCGATGACCGTCCGCCTACGTCAGCGAAGTAGCCAGGAATTTGAAAGGGGGGGGGGTAGCACTTTTTGCGATTGATATGGATTTTCAAAGTTGTAGGCACGACTATCTGAGCGGAGCGCCACCATCGGTTGGCGCGGAGCGTACAAGAAAATTTTTGGTTTTACAACCCCCCCAGATGGCCGGAAACGGCCCTTCCCGAATGTTCATTCTGGTTCCCTGGCCTCTTGCTAACTTGAGACACCTCATTCAATATCACTTTTAAACCCAAAAAACAAACGAGTTAAAATAGTACGTAATTCAATAATACATAATGTATTAAAATTAGCAAGGTACACAAGGGCGGCGGAAGCACTTTTAATCTGGGGGGGGGGGGGCACCGACGTCAAAGGGCACTTTGCAGATATTCGATTGGACTGATGCAGCCTGATATTTAGTACCCTTTATAAATCTTATTGTATTATCTTATTTGCGTATACACATCACTCCATCAACGCCCCCCCCCCCCCCCGCCCCGTCTTAGTAGTCTTACTTTTCAACTTCTGATACTTGTAGATACAAAGATAGGCCAGAACTGTCTTTGATACAACCAAAGCGAGTAATTTTCTTTGATACAACTGTAGCTAGTAAATGTTTATCGAAGAGGCTGTTTTGGAATTTGGAACGCCGATCGTGACAACAACAGGCAACAAAGTGCTGCAGCTCTATACATATAAAGTCTGTTAATCAACGATAGGCTTATTTGACTGTGGAATGTTCTCAACTGAAATTTTATCTGCGTAAACGGGTTCTTAAGTAGATGTTAAAAAACTGACAAGATCGTATCCTAGTCTTTTTCGGCGGGTAGAGTATTGAATGAAACGGCACGCGATATGAATGACAGCCTAGATGACAGAAGAATAGGTCACCTAATTTAGCCATAATCTTGCTACGTTCATTTCAATAGTTTTTCCTGTCTAGGCTCTTAAACTCGTCCAGCAAGCTTATGGATTTGAATTATGGGTGTTTTAATAAAAAAGATAACTTGGCCAAAAAAAGTGAAGGCCCGGGCCTACAGTGCTACATACTGGCTACGCCCCTGATAGTTCTAAATTAGGATTAGATCTCTTACTGAAATATCGCTGACCTAATAAGGTGATCAAGAGTACAAGTTTTATGTAGAAAAAGGTAACATTTTTAACCTGAGGAAAAGTGGGGGGCACTTGACCCCTGTGCCCCCGGTTCCGCCGCCCTTGAAGGTACATGTACAGAGTAGTCTTACTTTTCAACTTCTGATACTTGTGGATACAAAGATAGTCCAGAAATGTCTTTGATACAACTGTATAGCTAGTAAATGTTTAAGTTAGCCTAATAAGAGAAGGCGAGAGCTATCCGACGATTGCCATCTGATGCAAATTTCTCAAGTGTTTTCTCAACTGAAATATTATCTGCGTAAACGGGTTCTTAACTACATGTTAAAAAACTGACAAGATCGGATCCTATAGTCTTTTTCGGCGGGTAGAGTGTTGAATGAAACTATCGTGCTACATACTGGTTACGCCCTGATCATATGATATCATTATCAGCAGATTTTGTTTCCTGTTTAAATTCTTTTACATGTTCTTTTACATAATATATCAGAAAGACAAACATAGTGCTCTTTTACAAGTTTTCCAGTAGGATGATTCTTGTTTATTGTCCAATGTCTGGACTTTAATACATTTGACGAACTTAACTGATGGACAATATAAACTTTCATATTTTGTAATACAGTCAGATATGCAGTGGCCTAAAAACAAATATCGTTATCGCAGTGTATTAGCAGTGTAATAATTATTTATAGGAAGTGCGTATCACGTACGATTGCTAGTTTAGCTTCATAACATGCTGTTCGTGCAACAATTTAGGACGACTCATTGAACGAACGTTGTCGACGTTGTTGTGCATACAGTTCGTGACATTCCATAGAGTGCGGTTAGGTAGGCAATATGTATTTTATAACGCAGTGGCCAACTGTAGGCTTGTAATTGGCTATAAGCTAAATTTAGCTAATTGCATCTGCCAAACTAAGTAAGTAGTTGAATCAGTAGGCGTGACTGTTACTACGATTACAATCGAGTTAACGGAGCTGACGAGTATTCAAGATCAAAAGAGCACTGGCAAAATACCATGCTAAAAAAACGACAGTTTAAAGAAAAAAAATCGACACTGAAAGGGGGGGGGAGCGGTCGCTCCCCCTGCTCCCCCCTGGCTACGTCCCTGGCCTACGTTCAGTTAAATATTTGAAGTTAGATGTAATTAAATACATGTTAGGTTTGTTAAGAGAATGTCGACGAAGATTGGAGTGTTCAGAAACTGGGAATCCTGCGAAATTATCACCAAAATAAAAATAAAACTATTGGCAAACTGCTTATCCACTAGAAAGTCTGTTTAAGAGAATTTGTAAACTTAAATTGGCCCGACGTTTCGATCCTAGCAGGATCTTCTTCAGAGGCTAAATGACAAGTAAAAGTAACATAAGGGACAATAAACGCACAGAATACAGACAGGTTACTTGTCATTTAGCCTCTGAAGAAGATCCTGCTAGGATCGAAACGTCAGGCTTACTTACTTTTACAAAAAAAGATCACCAAGTGAATTTTTACAAAAAAAACAACATTACAATATGTTAATGACGTTGCTAGGGCCACAAGAAAGTGAAGAGGTTCTAAGACCACAGTCAACATTGATCATATTAATCACGGTGCCTGAGTTATTATGGGGGCATATTTGGCACCGAGGTTTACCGCAACTTTGTATACTCTATATAGCCGATACTAAATACAGTGAAACGAATGTGCTATGGCAATTGGACCACCTTTTGGAAAACCAACGATCCCATTATTCCTTGGGTGATTAGTTCGGTACATACAGCGAAATGACATGCATCTCCCCCACCCCCCTCCTCCTCCACCCTACCTGCAAGAAACACTGACCCTTACGTCTCTGCTAGTAATCAATCATATAAACAATAATTAAATGAAATCATAATATCGATAATGTCCTATGTGTTTTGCTTTTTATATACAAATATTTCAGTTAAAGACAAAACATAAATGTTTTGATTCCTTGACTAAACTCGAATTGAGTCTTTGGCTTTTCCAAATTACGCGTCTATCGTTGTATTGGTTCACCCAGTCACTTATTATTTTGTTGCTTTGCAGGTAATTTGTGTTTGTACATTCGAGCTTCCTTAAAAAAAACATTTTGAATGTTACAGTTATATATGAGTTCTGATGTTGTACTACAGTCCTTCGACTTGAAAGCTCACACGTTTTCCATTACCGTAGTCGGCTAAAAGTGATGATATCTTATATACGATAAATCAAGACTAGTTAATAGAACTGAGGGCACGTAAAACCAAACAATGTTCACATACTGATACACTTTGAAATGATATGTTGTCTTAATGTGAGGTCAGTGGGGGAGAAAGGAGGGAGAGACATGGCAATCATGGAAACAATTAGGCCTATTATATTCTGGATATAAGTTATATTTTGAATCCACTGACTGACGATTTAGTATTTTTAGTAGATAATGAGATCACATTTAGTTAATTCTTTAACATAACATTAATTCTAAGAAACATTGACATTGACGTTAATTGGTTATTTAGTTACTTGAGCTAATGCACTAACGTAGCCAACAGTATCGTCCAATGCAACGTTTTTTTCTTTCAAGGTCAATATGAACAAATCTTTATCATTAAAATTGGTAGCATTGGTGTTCGTCTCTGGGCTCGTCTCTGGGCTCTTCTTCTGGCAATATTCACCGGAAATTATCCAATCAACAGGTGAGTTTGTCTTCCATTAGATGAAACATGGCTATTCTTTTAAATATATCATTCGTAACCGTTCATAATCTGAATTCACATTATAATGTTAAGAACTTGTAAGTGATGAATATTGAATTGCATAAACTACATGCGATCTCAGAAGTTTCGCGATGTCGGTACGTAGTTGACCCATTAACATATTCAATATGGCAGTGAACATAAAAATATAAACAATGAATATATAATCAACATATTTAAATAGCCACTTTAATTTGGTCTAACTCATAGAAAAGATTTCTTAGCATAAACCGATATCTTTTATCATTTTTTTACTCGAATGTCTCTTCCTTGCTCCTGAAGTTTCACTTTATTACTTGCTCTATCTAGTTTTCTTTATACTACCGTGTCGTACTTATTTGCTTAATAGTTTCTTGAAACAAACATTGCACCATGATATACATTAGTATTGAATAAAAAATTATGTCCGTTTCAATAAAAAAGTGATTCTCAATTATATATTGCGTTAATTCATATGAGGCCTATCATCAATTGTTCTTGAAATGAGTTTGTATCTCCCTGGATTGCTCGTTATTCCTTTTTATATTTAGTTTCTGTTCAAGTCGGAAACAATTATTGGTTCATGCCACCTCCAATGACATACTCAGATATCGATGTAGATGTGTCAGTACCTTCGATAGATGAACTGTACGACAGATTGGTCCTCATAACAGCCTTCTCTGACAATCACTACAACGAGGCGATGGGTTACATCGGGACAGCTCAGAAATATATGCCTGGAAAGAGAATCGTCGTATATGACTTAGGATTGTCAACCAAGATGCAAGACGAGGTAAAAAGACATCGTAATGCTACCTTGAAATTTCTAAATAATATGATATAAAAAAACAGCATGGGTTATATATTGTATAATTATATATATATATATATATATATATATATATATATATATATATATATATATATATATATATATATTTATATGTATATAAATATATATATATATATATATAAATATGTATATATATATATATATATATTTATATATATATAAATCTATATATATATATCTATATATATATATATATATATATATATATATATATATATATATATATATATATATATATATATATATATATATATATATATATATATATACAGTACATTTTACTTACTTTAGTACATATAAGTACATTTTACAAGTACATTTCACAACTCAAATGCATCTTTAACCCCCAGCCCCCCAAACAAACAAAAAAACCGGTGGGATAACTGCACATTGATGTAAATATGTTCTTACTTCGCTTTTGGTTAATACAGGTTAAAAGACTCTGCAATGTCGAACTGCGGATGTTTAACTTCAGTGATTATCCACAACATGTCAGCGATTTGAATACTTACGCATGGAAGGCAATACTAATCAACGTGAGTTCTCATTATAATATCGCTTTATTGTGTTTGGATGATTTTATCCAGTTCACTAAGTTGTTAGTTTCACACATTACGAAATATACTCAACAAATCGAAAGTTTTTATTTTTAGGGGTAAACCATTTGAATGCGAAGTAAATATTTTGGTAAAAATATATAGTTTTCGATTTTCCTTTAATAATAGCATTTTTTGAACTTCAAAAGGAGTAAACATTCCTAAGCAACCATTTACAGACCTATTTGGTACTACTGTATTTGTACCAGAATGTTTCTTCTAGGTATATTTCTGTTCAAAGCAGTTACAAGCAATACTCTTTGACCCACTTTGAAAAAATACGTTATCGGTGGTATACAAATATCTTTCCATACATGGTAAGTTAAATGCTTGCTAGAATTTTCACATTTGTTATGGAACACGCAGTTTTGTATAAACAATTGAAGCACTTCTTTCGGCACTACAATTACAACCCAAAATAGTCTCCCTTGCACCCAAAAAAGATCCTGGCCAAAGCAAAGGACCTCCGGCTGTGACACTAGATCTAAGTATCAATTAAAGTGAGAAACATTTTAGTCCCCACCGGGACTCGAATACTGACGTGCCCCTCAACATGCTCTCGACCAAAACCAACTAGGCCATGGACGGATTGTAGGTCCAGTGGTTCCAAACAAGTAAGGAAGCCCGCCATTCCCCTCAATGCCTTGCCTTTATCGAACAATGCTAGTCATGCTTGGTGATAATATTTGCATTAGTCTAGAGATCAATCATAATGCTTAGCAGCTCAACAAGTATATTGTCCGATAATTGCATTCAACCTTCTAAAATCTCTGCAAAATCGGTTTGTGCCATCCCGTTTTCGGACTAGCACTACTGGTGATGCATAGGCTGAATTTGATTCTTCATACTAACCATTTTATGAGAGTTTCAACCTCTTCCCTAATGACATCTCGTACCGCAATTTGAACTGGCTTTGACCTTACCGGATCACTGGACGTTCATTGAATACTCTGCTAAATTAAATATTTCCTATAAGACAAATCTGTTATTTTGTCTAAATACTCTTGTAAGAGGTCTCTCATTACCTTTACATGACAATCATTAAGATCTTCAATAATCTTGAAATCACAATAACATTCTTTTGATTTGATACAAGTGAATACTATCCCAATTTCATTCTTTTCATCAATGTTATCCTCACCCTGCAAACTAAACCTACTGACACAGCAAGCATAACCATTTCATCTCCTATATCTTCATTAGTTTTATTTTCTTCATTTACATAACCACTTTCCATCCCAACCAAACAGCAGTTTTTCACATTCTCTTGTAATCACTTTTTTATGTTAGCATGATATAATGTTTCATAGCCTTTGACATTCAGTTTGTAGTCATTTTTTCTTAACTTCTCTACTATTTTGTAGGGACCTAGCCATTGGGTAAACAATTTGTTAGTACTTGAGGGCATGAGCGAAATCACTTCTTCACCCAGTTTTTTTTGTCTTACACTTTGCGATAGCGCTTTGACGATTTTGACAACTTTCATACGCGATTCGACAGGTTTCTTCTAACCATTGCTTGAGGTTGAACACATATTGGTAAGTTGTTTTCACCTCGTCCTGAATTTCATTGGACCAAATGTCTTTCAGAACATCTCGGGGGCTACGAATCGTTCTGCCATACAATAGCACAAAGGGCTAAAAACACATGCTTTCCTGTGGGACCTCACTATGAGCAAAGAGAAGTGCATGCAAGTAACGATCCCACTCAGATGGGCGTTCTGCTGGCATTTTTTAACATGCGATTCAATGTCACGTCAAACCTTTCTACCAGACCGTTACACATAGAGTGATACGGGGTAGTATGAAGCTGCTTCACCCCCAACTACCTCCCTATTTCCTTCATCAAATCTGAAGTGAACTGACTTCTCAAATTAGAAAAAAGATTTCTTTTGGCACACCTACTTTAGAAAATATATCAATCGATGCCTCAGCAACAGTTCCAGTATCCATCCATTTTAGAGCAACAGCTTGTGGGTATCTAGATGCGTAATCTACCAGAGTCAAAATATACCGGTTGCCTCTGTCAGTAACTGGGTCAATAGGCCCCACCAAATACATAGCTACTCTTCTAAAGGGTGTATCTATTAAGGGCATCTCCCCTAATGGTACCTTTGTAACCGACACCCTTGGAATTGTCCTCTGACATAACTCACAAGAAATACAATAACGTTTCACATCACCATTAATACCAGTAAACTGTTGTAATGATGCGATTCTTTGCCGTCTGTGCGCCTAACTGTCCAGACATTGGAGTGTCAAGAGCCAGTTTCAGTACAGTGTCTTTAAATTTTGTAGGCACAGCTAATTGTCTTACAATTTGGCCTCGTCCCATCTTAGGACTTGTAAATTCACGATACAGCATTCCATCACAAATTTGATCTCATCAGCTTTTCTTAGAAATACACTTGTCCCCTTTTACAGCTAATTTCCAAATCTTTGATAAAAATTCGCCGTCTGTTCTCTGTGCTTGCAAAGTTAATCTTTTGATGCAATATCTAGGGCTTACATAACTTTCAGAGGCTATTCGATTTTTGTCTCCTTGTTTTCACAGCAAACCCATCCATTTGTAATGATTCCAAAATGTGTTTAGAACTGTATATTGCGTTCCAATTTGGGTTTGGACACTTTGGATCACCCGATCTACTTACATCACCAACAGGTAAAGCATATAATGGATTTTCCAATAAAAAAGCTTCTACTTCACCAGACAAAAATGGTGTGTTTGCTTGAATCAAAGAAATTAAATCTCCCCTTACCGTACTTTCTCACAATATACATTGCTGGCTTTCCCTGTGTACTGATGTTTCTAAAACCACTTTTGTCTGACTACAACTGTGCTGCACCCTGTATCCCTTAGTAAATGAACAAGATCATCATGCACAATACCTTCTGCTAAGGGCATACTCCTTTCCAATAAAACAATTGCACTTATGACAGGCAATTCATCCCCTGATTGCAATTTCCCTAATTTTCCAGGAACCTGCACACCTTTATGTCGGCCTCTACACATAATCCCATGTTTTCACTTGACTTGTCTGACTTTTGCTTGGGTTTGTTTCTCATTGGGCAATCTCTGACAATATGATCTACGTTCTCACACATAAAGCAAACTCTTTGATTTGGTTAAGCACTAAATTGAGTGCCAGGTTTTCCCCTGTACTCCCTATTCCCATCAAATGTATTGTGCTTCAGTTGGCCTGTTAAAAAGTCCCCCTACTTCCTCGACTTCTTGGATGGGACTGCAAATACCTATCTGCCAATATGTGAAGTCGTCTACACTTGGAGGGTGTCTCTCCTTAATGAGGAAAGTAAGGTTTCTATCACTTATATGAAATAATTGCTCTTTAAAAATTAAATTCTTTCTTACATCAACTCAATTCTATCCTAAACTTACGTCTAAATACCTAATCATGAAGTTCATACCTCCGTTATCATGCCTCTTTTAAGTTCTTAAAGTTTATTGCACGATCATCAGGTAGTCTCGAATAAACTTCTAAAGATTGTCCTGTGAGTATTGCAGACAGAGGTGTCGCCCATTTTTCTCTGACCATCCCATTACAGATAGACCTGACCATCCCATGACCATCCCATTATAGATAGACGTCAATTTCATCTTTTCCTTCTCAAAAAGGCGGCAATTTGGGTACACTTTGGCCTGAAGACATCCAGCGATCCTCTACAGCTATTTCATCCCCAACGTTCTCCTTTTTCAGCGATAAAGTATTAGCTCCTATTTCTTTCATTTTTGATTGTTGTTTACGTTCTTTTGTTTTTGTTACCGCTCTTTGAACCTATCGTCTCTTTCCTTTGTTTCTCCTCTTTTTCACTCTCTTCTATTAAAATTGTGCGAGATCTTTTCCATCTAACTCCATTCCATTTCCAATGCTTACCAGCTCTTTTATATCCATCTTTCCTGCTTCGATGAGGTATAGCAGACGCATGTAGTACGGTTGCCATATCTTGTATGATATCGTTTGATTTTCGGGTGCAAGCTTTATTTAGTCTACTCATCTTTTTGTTAACCTTTTCATAAATATATTTTAACCCTGTCTTATACGCCGCAACTACCCTTAACTGAAACTAACAGGCTTAATTGAATCTTTTAGATTAGCATTAATGCTTACTTACTCAAACTCTTCATACACCTGGTTTCAAACATTAGGTCCATTGGTCAATGTGACTCCTTAACTGTTGACCCAGTAGTGCCGTTATAACAATTAAATAAACGTAATACTGGTATAAAAGGAAGGATTTACAAGCTTCTAATCCCATAAGAGGATATTAAAGGACTATGTGACAGTCATTCATTCAAAGATAAATTTCAATGGCGTTCATGTAATACGAATCATTAGCATAAGTAAATACAATATAATGAAAACAGGTTTTGACTTTGACGTCACTCTGTTCGGCAAGGGCAGTGAAATCATGAAACACTACAATGCAATATTTATTATAGCTTGACTGATCACAGTTATTACCATTATATCGCCTTAGGCTATTAACAACGTAATGCCCATAATTCAAACGCTTAGCTTAAATAACTGGATATCTCACTATACATATTATCCTATACCTCGTGTCCCCAAAAGAAGATCTACTTTGATGTATTTTTTTGTGCTAATAGTGACAAGTCCTTATGTAGAATAGTAAGACACATATCAATGACTCTTCGAAACAGATCCTACTCAAGAAGTAAAAAGTAAAACATTGTAACACTAAAGTATTAATTATACATTCAGTTGCAAATTCTTGTAAAGTCAACGGTTACCAGATGACGTGTTGGTATCAATGGCAGTTGACTTAATATCAATACCAAGTTTGTATATAATACCAAATTGACATTTGTTGGAATGTGTTCAAGCCAACTCGCAACACATTTTATCCGCACGAGAAGTCAAGTCACAGTCCATTCTTGTCATGACAAGTCAAGAGTCAGTTATCGTCAGGTCAAATCAAATCAAAAGTAAAAAATATGGCTGACTAGTGTCAAAATCATGACTTGGTCTCGAGTCAGACACAATGGTGACGTCATTATTCGGACGCGACCTCAGTGTTTAACGTTCATGCACAGCCAACACGGAAACGAAGGACAGCAATAACTGTGTGATACAGGTACGCATCATAACTGTATATAATATGTAACGTTATCAAAGCACAGGTACGCAGATAGTGTGTACTCTGCCCACATTTGTGAAATACCTTCAAAAGTGTCACTTCTGGATACATAAGATGAGGTTGTTTCCACGGCACTAAAGGAAGGTCCTGTTGTCTCAAAACCTCGAAACAAGGAGTGTTAGCTCAGTGGTTAACGCCGGCGACTTTCAATCATAAGGTCCCGATATCGAGACACTCCAAGATTAATGTATGTCGTCCAGTTACAGAGTTGTTGACAATTGACAATTCAAAACTATCGACGTTATATATGAATCTAAGAGACTGATTTCGGTCAGCTTGCGGCTTTGGTAAACCAATGATGGCTTCTTCGCGAGTTCCTGCTTGCAGGAGGATCTAAAATACATACATACATACAAACAGTTAGTAGAATTCGCTGTGAATACAACCAGAGACAGTGGTGGTTATTTAGTCTGAGGATGGCAATTCTTCTGTGAATGTAAACTCACTTGTCACAATTCAGAGGTAGCACATCTAGTGCTGGCTTGGCTAGATAAAGACTTGTTTGCAACCTCTTGGATTTTACTTGCTTTTGAAAAAAAAATCAAATACTGGAACGTGTGGTAAAGACTTCAGATTGGTTCCACTCTGTGAAAAGGTTTTGAATTACATTCGTGATATTCCAACTTCCCATCGAGACTTATGCCCTTTCAGATTATGACGTCTTCCACCGCTCACTGTAGAAGTCAAATGTTTGACTGCAACTTTAGTAACAGCATTACATCATATAAACAAAACTATTTGTCTATATCATGTTTTCTTTAAGTTAAGCATGCATGGATTGTTTCTGTGATGAATCAGTGACCTCAGGTATGCATGTCAATACCAGTATTTATTACTTTCTGAATAACTGAGGAAAACAGGGAACGTATTGACAATAACGTGTGTGATCAGACAACCTGAGCATAGCGACTGAGTGATTCATGTTTGTAACTAGATATATACCCACAAATATTGTTGAAAAAAAGCAGTCCGTGTCACAATTGTATGGAGGAGGACTCCCACGAGGCTTCCTGTGTGTGGTGCATTTCAACAACCCCGAGACTACATACCTCCTGCTTTATAAACGTTTGGTTCCGCCTTTGACAGTCTAACACCTTTATATCGCTCTATACACACATTCTTAATCCAACTTCATTAGTATTATTTCCTCCACAGAAAATTCATAACATGCCCGTACGAGTTTTTTTAACGCCCATCATGATTTGTTTTGACTATTTGTAAAGTCAACAGTATACAAGTTTTGCTGTCATAAGTTTAATATAGCTAAGAGAACTTAGTTTCCGTGTTGGATAATCAAACATAACATAAAACCTCCCCGATTATCAACGCTATAGTTATACAGTCTTAGTTTAACAGCTTAGCTGATGTAAATGTTACTTTCTATTAATAATATTAGCAGGAAGTAATCGGTATCAATTTTTAGCGTGTATATTAACATTTCATTTCTTCTTTGGCGCGAGAGGAAATACTTTATGACGAGCCTTGGATATAACAGTAACACCTTATCCGACCATTAAAAACTCCAAATTTGCAGTGACGCTGAGAAAGGAAATTTAACACGTGCTTGAACATCACATTGCATACTTCATAACTATATAATTAGTAATTCCACTAGCTGTTACAAATTTACTAAACATGGTAAACAATTAATGATTTCTTATTATGAATAATGAAATCCAGTGATACTAAGTGACGTTTCGTTATAAACGTACTAGTATTTCATTAAATCAAATAATTTGTATAAACAAATCAATAATCATTTTAACAAATTACAATTCGTTATGATGAAATAAAACTTTGTATCTACTTGCATGTACAAATTCTTCATGTGTGGTACTTATTAATAAGACATTAATTGTAACAAATTAATTATTTTATCATTATATATCATTATAGTGAACCAGTATTTCATTACAGCAAAATAATAATTCGTACTAACAATTAATTAATCATTATAAGCTATTTTCGGTGGCAATTTGGGCTTTCTTGTATGTTGGCTTAACATGCACAAGATCCCAATGATTGAGTGAGAATCGATACTAAATGAAATGGGTCAACACAACCTAATATGAGGGTCAAGTCTAGTATGATGTTTTGGCCACAGCCAGATGACTACAAGACGAATCGCGATATTACTTAATTTTGTCAAATACTAAGTACGAATGCCAGTAAATGCGGCAAGCCCTAATGAATCGACTAGCTCCAACATCTTCGCGAAAGTAGTATTAGCTAGTGCCTATGCATGTTGTTACATGATCCATGCTCCAAGAGCGAAACTTTGAGAAGTGATTTCATCTTTATCAAATGTAATACTGACAGATACTCCCCCATTGGTTGAATAATTGTATAATAGCAACGCGTCTATCAGCTTTGTAAAGCTGGGCTGACAAATGAACTTACTTTATGCAATAACATCTTACATAACTTTTTCGAACGTGAAGCCTGTGTTAACTGGTTATGAGTTCGTTGGTGTGATCATTATGTGACAGTAATAATTGTCAGAGATAACTCCTGTGACAATTTTGGGTCCGTTGAATTTCCTGAATACTAGGGTGTTTACGCCTGTACAATGAAAGATGCAACAATTAAACAAAAGAACAATTATTAGATATTGCAATGACGAATTTAATGATCAATAATAATTTTGGATTTATAAAATTATAGCAACATCATTACTTCCATTACTTAATGATAAAATACTTGGGTTTAGGTTCAGCTAATAAGGTCATTCAATAATCGTAACAACGTGATGTTAACTGTTATTACAATGTTAATGTCAGCTTGCACAAATTACTATAGTGTACTGTTGAAGAACCTAAAATCTGCCCAAACCTACAGAGACCGTGTGGGACAAATTTGTCGGCTTAGTAGACCAATTGCAGTAATTATACGGTATCCACTTCCGGAAGAAAACTTCTGGAGTGACCAGGATCCACACATTCACAACAGAGCGGTTTACTTGCCCGGTTCAGTTGGGATCACTGGGTCTGACTTGGTGTAGGTTTTGTTGTCTATGAGTCCTACCAGGGACTGGATACATGTTAGTAGCCTTAACTGCATGTGGGGTCTATTATCTAGGAGCCCTCACTGCTCTTTGGTCTCAATTGGCTAGGAACCCAGGCTGCTTGCCTGAAAATTAAGTTATCAAACTTAAGTGAATTTGCCAGAAATCAACACTTTCTAAAATAAACAATATGCACGCATTTCATATAACTTATTCATGAAATACACATAATTAGTTAACCAACTATACGCCAACATTAATGAATCCTCCATATATATTTTATCAAATCAATTAACAACTCATAACGCTTCACTAAATAACTTGTCTCACCCATTAACATTGCATTACCTTACGTTTCTTTCAAAACATTTCAATATGTTTGAATATACTTCGAACAAGTTTCGACACCCCTAATTTACTTAATGTCACAACCAACATTAATCATTATTACCAATACTAGAAAATTATCCACTGCGAGTCGTTCTAGAAATTACATTTACAAATAGAAATCTTACCATTTCAAATGGAAACCAATATCCTCAGAAAACAGACGGTAGGACTGGCATAGAGGATGTACTGACAACACTAGTGTAAATTACTCATTCTAGACCTTGTAACCTATTCCCCAATTCAATGACGCCACTTGCTCAACGAAATAGCGTTGCAAGCATAACTATAATAAAGTAGATAGAAAACTATACACAGTCAAGAAGTCTGTATGACAACTGCTGACAACCAATCGTGGTTT
Source organism: Apostichopus japonicus (assembly GCF_037975245.1). Lineage (NCBI taxonomy): Eukaryota > Metazoa > Echinodermata > Holothuroidea > Aspidochirotida > Stichopodidae > Apostichopus > Apostichopus japonicus. The sequence continues at coordinate 23,850,221 of NC_092576.1, forward strand.
TTCCTTTCAAATGAGCACCAACAGTTATTCACTGAAATTGATACCATGCCTCCAACATGTGTTTCTATACAACTTATTCAACTTTGAAATTCAGATACAAGCAAGTTATTTCATCATCAAGCATGTCCCTATTGAATTTATGTTATATCTACGTGGCCCTACTTTGTGTACATAACATATTGTAATACATTACCTTGTACATCTATAACTACGGAGAGTTTAACAATCCATCAACTTTTAATAGTCAACCTACGGGAGATTTAAATTTCCATACAACTTGTGACAATGATGCTCTTTGATTGGCGTACGCGTCAATAGTCTAAATAAGAATTTCAGAGTGCATTTTTAGTACTCAGTTTTACCCAAATAGCAAAAATACGTGCTCAAATTGTTGATAGGACATATTGCTTTTTCGAGGTTTTATCAGTACTTGGGAGTATTTTTGGTTTCCCCTCTGACCAGTCGACAGAACTGCAAGAATAACGGCTTTATTAATAACTGGTTTCCTCAAGACTGTGATGGGTAAGGAAGTTGATAGGGTAAACGACTTCTTGAATATAATGAAATAAAATTGGGTAAATAAATGCGTGGTGAGAGGCCATGTTCTATCTCCAACCTCTGCCAGATGTTACGACGATCTCGTAGCTTCACGGCGACAGCGTACAGTAGTGGATGATGTCACTTAATGATGTCATTTAATAAATATTCAAAAGGTAAAGCAGTAACCCAATAACATCGTTATATTCTGAGACGTATTCTTAGACAGTATTATCATTGTATAGTCCACGATTAGAAACATTCAGCTTTAACCATTGCCATGAAGGTTAATTCTTCTTATTCTATTACGCAATATTTCCAGTTATATCATTATCTTTGTATTCTAATAATTTTGTTTCAAGCTTCACAACCATATTCAAAATTAGAAGCTGTTTAAAAGTGCCATGCCACTTGGTTCACAGAGAATTAATTATAAAAATGCACCGTTATAATGGACGTTTATGGACAGCCATGCAGATACAGGCTGTCCATTTATAAATATTTCTCTCTTCTTATCTCCCTTTTGCAACAGCTCGCCCTAAACGAATTTGGTGCAGTGTATTACGGAGACGCTTCTATACGATTCAAGAAATCCCTTAAAGTATTGCTTCCGGGAATTGAGCATCACCATGGTTACATGACAAACATTCTAAACTTCAATCCAACGGATCCCAAATTTATACATCATTATCAACTAACTGTACCAGAGATGTTCATAAAACTTGGCGTAGATAGAGACGAGTACCGTGATTGCATCAATTGTGCTCCACATATACAACCAGGTACACAGCTAATTATAAATAGCACCACCAATCAAACGAAGCTCATGCAACCATGGCTACAGTGCGCTATGGAAAAAGAATGTATCGTGCCTACAGGTTCAAACAAAGGGAACCACCGACAAGACGCATCTGCAATCACTCTCCTTGTTTATAAAAACTTGTTCGGAGAATGGACGGTGGAGGACAACGATACCAAGAAGATGCAAGCAGCCGTAACCGTTAGGAGAGATACAGACGGATTCGAGCATAATCCACAGTATTGTGTAGGTGCCATGATATGAAAACACAGTTTAATTGAATGTTTAAGACGATGAAATGTAAGATCAGCAAACTCTGACATAAATCAGCGAGTTGTATATATGAAGCACATGCATCCAAGTAGCATGGAAAGCTCTTTATTTTTTGAACAAGAGAAGAAAGTTTTAGACCAAGCAGCTCAAAGTTATCGATCAAACTATTAGCATACCATTATAGAACCAGAAAGGAATAGCGGAAAAACTATTTACTTGGTTTTTGCAGAGCTCTCGAGCAAAACTAGCCCTTCGTCAGTGCGTGATCACCGAAAGTGACAAGGAGTCGTCGTGAAAAATGTGTGTAATCTGATCAAACTTGGCGGAGACCAGCTCCTGCAGAATTTGGGAAATTAACTATAGAACTTTAAAGAATGCTAAGTAGAGTAGACAGGAAAGATTTTGTGTTTAAGACGGGTTTTTTCCATTTTGTTTTAGAAGTAATAATAAGAGAATTTGTGGGAAGGCGGAAGTGGAAGGCTGAACCCTGCCCTGGCTGGAGTACTTTGAAGAGAAGGAGCATTTAGAATCCTCCCGGTGGCTGTGCTGTATAGCTCACAAGCACTCAAGCCACCGGGTTCCTAGTTTTTCTATAGGGCTTAGGGGCCACCAGTCCCCCAACTCCCCTCTGCTAAGGCCGAGGCCTTTTTCCACGAGTTAAAACATAAGGATATCCAGGGTACTTCTGGTTCTGTTTGATTTAAGCTTAGAATGGGTAGTAGAGATTATATATATAATCAAGGAGTAGATTATTGATTAGAGGGTCATGTATTAAGTTAGTTTTGAGAAGTTTGGTGTTAAAGTTTTTAATAGTTATAATAATGCTGGATGTTTTGCCAATTTCGTAAAGTTGTTTATTGAAAGTAAACCTTGGGGTTTGAGGCAGATACGGTAGGCAGATTTATGTATGCTATCTTATTTTTGTTTTAATATTCGTAGAACTAATAAAGGCGAAACTACCATACTAAAGATTAGGTTTGATTTTGGCATGATAGATTTTGAGGAGAGTTTCGGCTCTTAATATGTTTGTATTACTTAATGTTCTTAGGGTCATAAGGGTTCTCCATGCTATCCCCGCAACTTTATTGATATCAGTTTGATACTTTAGTTCTATATCAGATGTTACGCCTAGGAAAATAGCTTCTTTGCTATTAGTTATTGTATTATTAAAGAGGTTGGTTGTCTTGGTTTTTATTTTGTTTCTACTAAACAGGTATTCGAAAATTTTGAATGTATTCTTAATTAGGTTTATTTTTATTCCCCATTAGTAACATCACTCTTCTATTATATAAATTGAGTTTTGTAGATAATTGATTGCCTTTTTGACTGTTTGACAAGTGTTCCACATGGCTATTTTGTTGGCGAATTGGCTAGTTTTGGTAGTACTAACTTTATTGGTGGGTAGGTCGTTTACGTATAAAGAGTGGAGTAGAGGACTTTGTAATGAGCCTTGGGGAGTGCCAGCTTCTAGAATGAAAGGATCAGAATGGATGGAATTGTAATTAATTTGCATAAACCGGTTAGTTAAATAAAAAGAAAGGAGCCTGGGGATATTTACTGGGAGGTTATATTTGAATCATTTGTATGTAAGACCTTTATGCCAGGTTTTATCGAATGCCTTTTGTGCATCAAGGAAGACTGCCGTTTTACTTTTAAATCCTATTTTAATTCCTTCAGTTAATCCTGCAATGAGGTTTAATGTAGATGTATTTGTCCTGAAACCGGATTGGGAGGTATTAAAGAGGTTATTGCTTTCTAGGTGGGTTATTATTCTGCTATCCGTTACTTTTTTCCGAATATTTTTCCGATTGTTGAAAGTAGGCTTACAGTTCTGTAGTTGTCTGTTTTTGTTCGGGTTTTGTTTGATTTAACTAACAGTATTGTAAGCGCAGGTTACCATGGCTTTGGAAAATAGTCTGTTCCGAGTGTCTCGTTAAAGAGATGTAGAGTTAGTTTTATAAAGTTATCTGTGCAGTTTTTGTTAGCATTATGTACATTACCCTATCTTTCCTAGGAGAGGAAGTATTTTTAAAGTTTATTAATTAATTAATTATTAATTTTTCATTCCTTATGGTTAATTGGTTTGGTAAGGGGTTCTGGTCATCTAAAGTCCCATTGATGGAGGGGGAAGGTTATTGGCGTTTCTTTGGACACATTTGTCTATTTCTTCTTCAAAGAGGTTATTGCAATTAGGGTCAGTCGTGACAGAAAAGATATTTTCAAAGGTAGTTGCAAAGAGTTTAATTTGTTCTTTGGGGTTTTGAATTTTGTTCCTCTTTTATCAATTAAATAATTCATGCGGATTCCTAGGTTTGGGTTTTATGTTGGTTTAAAGATAGTATTAAGATGTTAGTATACTCTTTTTTTCAATGCGTAATTTCCTTTGTATTTAAATTTTGTTGTTAATTTCATTTTTGATTCTGTTATTTTAGTTTTTAATAAAAAAAAATACTAATTTATTGGAATTCCCTTCTCAGTTTTCACCTGGCCTTGATTAAATTAAAGATTTCATTTGCAAGGGACTTGTTATTATTAACGCTTACTTTTATGGGGCAGTTTTTGTTATAGTCATATAATATAATTTTTAAGAGGGCTTAGGATGTTGTATCAATTTGTTTAAATTATGTACTTTGGAATTTATTCATTCGGAGGTCATTAATATCTTTTTCTACATCATTTTCAAAATTAACCCAGTTAGTGTTTTGGGGAGAACGGAAGTAGTTTCTTGTGTTATTATGGGTGGATAAGTTCAGCTCGCAAAAGAAGATATGGTGATCACTATAGTTTATGTTGTCAATTATTTGAAGTTCATGAAGTTTTTTTGTTCTATTATTGGTAATTATTAAATCAAGTAATTCTTGTTTGCCACTAAAGGGGTCAGTGACAAGGAGTAGCAGGAGTTGAAACTATTTCATAGAGAAGAGTGTCGACATGGTTGTGAAGTCAAAGCGACTTACTGATTTCTGCTGGATTTAGCAGAAGTTTTGGAAAATCGGATTATTGTTTTGATCGCCGATCTATGTTGTGTCATTCTCATTCTTAGACAGGTTTTTGACTCTCCAACGTATTGTAAGTTGCAAATATTGCAGTAGATGAGGTAAATGACATTTTTGGATAGGCAGTTTATTTTATGCCGAATTTGGAACGTGCGTTTGGTTTCGTTGCTCTGGAAGGCCCCAGTCGAATCGACAAGTTAGCACGTTTTGCAAATTTTGTGTACAGGGCGATGATCCTGTAGTTTCTGCTTTGTTTTCCCCTAATGGGGTATCATCCTGACTGAATGCCCGAACTAAAATGCCCCGTAGGTTACTGGGTCTTTTAAATTCGATGACAGCTAGTTCAGGCATTTGGTGCTCCAAAGTAGGTGAAAATTCTTCTGAAATATTAGCCAGTGGTGGGAGACCAGGGTTGAATTCAGTAACCAATGGTATATATATCTATATATATATATATATATCTATATATATATATATATATATAATATATATATATATGTGTGTGTTAAATTGAAATCGTAGTGAGTTGGAAAATCCAGAACAATGAACAACTTCCAGCCTCCACCGGGATTCGAACCCGGGGCTCCAGCTTTATAGCGGACACCCTAACCACTAGGCTATGGACGCTGACTGTATGTCCCGAGGTTCGAAACTGGTAACGAAGGTCGTCATTTCACTTTAGGCGTTTGTCACCTGTATCAAACAATACTCTCTTAATTCGCAAGATTGACTTTTCACTCTTAAAGATTGAATTTTAAATCTTTGGCAGATTGATATTAGGGACCAATCGGCTTAGATTGACTTTCAATCTGTCTTAAGATTGAAAAAAAATAGTCTTAAAAGATTGAAAGTCAGTGTTTTTTAAGATTAATATATCAATCTAATGGATTGGTTTTCTTAATCTAAATTCGATTGACTTTTAAATTTCAATCTAAAACGATTGTAACTATCAGTCAATTAGATTGATAAAAGTCATTCCATACGATTGACTCTTCGATCATAAAAACTGACTTTCAATCTGTTATAGATTGAAAAGGTAGAAATCTAATAGATTGACTTTAGAATCTAATTTAGAATGACTATTAGTCTAAAAATGTTTTTTTTTATATGATTGGGACTGTCAATCAATATGACCATGATTGTCACTCGTTTTGCAGTTTGTCTATGTTTAAGCTTTCAACGTTAATTTTGTAAACATATATTGAAACAATTGGTTTTGTCACCCAATTAAATTATTCTCAAACAGAAGCTATAAACATAAGAGTATGTCCACTTAGTTTCGCTTGAGGAAAACACCAGAAACAGAAAAGACAGAATGTACTTTGTAGACGAATTATATTCATTTACTGATGCAGTGAAGAAAACAAAACATGCAGAACATGGGAAATACTGGAGTTCCATAATTTTAAACATTTTCAGGTGCTAAAGATGAAGGCTAAAATAAAACATAATTAAAACACTGGCATGCATTTACTGATGCAGTGATAAACAAAACATGGGAAATACTGGAGTTCCATAAGTTTAATCATTTTCATGTGCTAAAGATGAAGGCTTAATACTGGTGTTCCATAATTCTAAAGTTAAAGAATGAAGTTTGCAATAACATACTGAAGATTTTATCAGGTGTAAAAGGAAAATTTGAATAATTAGCCTTTCCTATAGATACAATTGGCAAATAAGAACCTGAATTGGATTAAAAAAAACTGAGGCTATGTCCCTTTTGGTTAAAACAAAACAACCTGGTAAGAATACCGAGCTGAACTAAAATTATGCATGCTTTAAATGCTAAATCTTTTATTTATATTTCATCAGTAAACACCATTTTAAGTCAATATCATTACTTGGGTGGTGCTCTTATTGCTGCACCAAGAGCTCGGACCTGTGGTTTTGCTGTTGCTGGAGGTAGTACTTCATAGTTCATTGCAGCAATAAATTCCCAAAATTGTTGCAAACTTGGAGAGTACTCCACATTAAAAACATAATGACACTTAAACAGTCTGTCTAAAGCATCCACCACATGAAGCCCTCCTGAAATTGCAATGCGGTCCAATATTACAAAGAACTGTTTCGGATCTTTTTCTGCACCAAGGGATAGCAACAATGGCTGCTTGAAACGATCTTCTTTCAACTTTGTTGCTTCTTCAACATCTGTTCCTTTCTGTGGATAACAAGCAGAAAAGAGTAATAACTGTAACACATGGTAATGCTCTCCTTTTATCCATTTTCTGAAATGAGGATGATTTCTGCAGTTGAGCTAACTCTTTAACGCTTAAGCTTGAAAAATATGTTCAACTGCTTTTAAAGTAGCATTTTGCGTTTGGTCGCCGTATTATACTTTTTTGACATGTCCATCAAGTTTTTTACATATATCAATCACAAAAGAGCCAACTAAGATATTTATAAGATATTTGCAGATAATGAGAAAAGTGTCCACGACAAACTCGATATTTAAAATTAATCGCATACAGTTCCCCCAAACCTACTAGTTTGAATTCAACCAATCAGAGATATGCAGGTTTAGTGATGAGCCGTTGCTAAAAATAGATTCAAGACTTTGCGTTGGTACAACCAGGGAGTTGTAATGGAACTCCCTGGTACAACTGCCATATAGACTGTACACAAATCAAGCATGGTGTTGTATTATGGATTGGTCAATGACGTTCGTAGTGTATATTCATATTATCGGTGAGGTTTATTGGGATTCCAACGGATAATATCTTGGAGAAAAACACAGTTGAAAGTTGCAAAATTTTCAACTTTTATGCCACCATTTGAAGTAAGATTTAAATAGATGGGCTAGTTATGTATGTCGTTATGGCATAGTGGAGTCAGTGAGGTTGAGAAAAATCATAGAAAAGCACGCAAATTGTTTTATTGCACATGTAATTATGTATGCACAGTAACCGTAGAAGGTGTACCGTAACAGTGCAATAAATGTACTAGATAGTCTATACTATCCACACTTTTGCCATCTGTGGGCACTGTGCTTGATATTATGATATTATGCCGATATGGATTATAATATTGAACTGACAAGAGAAGTCACAAGCCTTTACCAATTTTAATGAGCAGTAAACTTCTTGCATATAAGTACAACATGATATGTACAAGCATTAAGCATCACTACACACTTAACCCTACTGTCCAGAGAATACACACTTTTTATATATATACTGCACATATATACAGTTTCAGTATGACCAACCCACAGCTGCTGACCTTGTTCTGTGAACTGCTTGTAGTTCAAGGGTCCCATTAACCTTTGGGCAATAAGGTGTATCCTATGGCGCGAGAAAGCGGAATATATTACGTACAAATATATATCTCTAAAAAAAATATACAATTAAGTGAAATGCGCCCTGCACCACTGACGTAACAGTTTACCTGCCTTACAGATTTCAATAGGCACTTGCGGTAGATCGCAGGAAATTTGAGCTGTGCAAATGACTTTCACACGTTCGTTTCCTTTGCAAGGTTTGGCAAACTGCTTACGTAACACACCGGCTAACGTTCCAAACTAAATAACCTTGAAATGTGAAGAAGTGAGCAGTTACTGTTAAGCCGGCTAGTTACGTACGGTACAGAAGGCTTCGCTGTCGAACGTACCGTAGTACAATCAGGGAGTTGTTATGGAATAATCCCTGGTACTATCATGTGCAATGTGATATCGCAAACCCACTAACTATGAACTGCATTAAGATTCTGAGCAAACATGTGCGTTTTATGAATGGCCAGTGTAAAGAACAGGCTGGTCACTGCTGAAGTTACTGAACATCTCAGTCAGCACTTACAGAGCTCCGTACTTTGTACAGCATATATATTTTTCGCACAGAATATATTTTTCGTACAGAATATATTTTTCGCACAGACTAGGTCTTGAATATTAGAGAATATATATATTTTCTTTACACACAATAAAAATATATTTTTGCACAGAATATAATTTCTCCTGTAGAATATATATTTTTTCTGTCTCAGAATTTATATATTTTGCTAGAGAAAAATATTTTTCTGTCAGAGAATATATGTTTTGGTACTTTGTACAGCATATATATATTTTTCGACCAGAATATATTTTTTCGCACAGAATAGAATTTTGTTGTTAGAGGATATATATATTTTCCGTACACACAATAAAAATATTTTTGTGCACAGAATATAATTTTTCTTGTAAATTTTTTTTTTTTCTGTCTCAGAATTTATATATTTTGTTAGAGAAAAATATTTTTCTGTCAGAGAATATATATGTTTCTTAACAAGATATATATATATATATATATTGAAAGAAAATATATATTTTTCTCTTAGAGAATATATATTTATATTATGAATGTTTTTGTGTCAGAGAATATTTTTTTTTCAGAATATATATAAATATGTCTAAAATGTATTTTTGAAGTAAACCATGTATATATTTTGCAAGTAAAGCATATATATTGTTGTACACAATATATTCCGCTTTCTCGCGCCATAGTATCCTCATGAGGGTTTCTCCTAGCTAGTAGTAACTGGAATGTGATTAATGATTTATCATTTGATGACTTTTTCTCCTATACAATTCTAGCGTGATATTATACTATTCTAGACTGTCACTGTGTGAAGAATTTTGTACACTCTGCACAAGGGATGTGGTGGGAAGGTATGAAGGAAACACAGCACTGTAGTGTTTAACAGTTGATTTTAGCACTAGCAAGGGCCAAGGCTAGGTCTAACGTTAGGCCTTGCCTGCCATAGGCCTAACAAGTTTCAATGTGAATATGGCGATGGTCTTTATCTATCATGCTGCTCGACTACACAACCGAAGTTGAATGAATGTTTCAAATGTATCACGATAAAGCCTAGGCCTACTGTAATTGAATTAAACCGCATGCACATACGCATGTGATTTTCTCTGCAGTGCGTTAAACCTCATTTCGCCAAAAGTCACAATAGACCCTTGCCTAACTTTAAGTCTAATATAATTAAAGTAGGAAATGCAACAATAAAAGAAAAGGAAAATTGAAGATGGGCAGATACACAAATTAAAGGAGTAAATGAAAGCGTATAAAACGAGCATTTTGAAATACAGACAATAAGAAAAGCGTAACGTTAAGCCTAACGTTATCATAGGCTTAGTAGATCAGCAACTAAGCAGACTGAACAGCGAAATGCTAGGCTACATGATCGACAACTAGCTGAAAGGTGTTAAAAAGTCAAAAATACGAACCTTCTAGAATAGTGATTATCTCCTCCGTGAACTCTTTCTTCGCCAGAAAATTTCTTACGGTTCCTGCCATCTTTCTTGAAATGAGAAGGCTTCTTCGAAAGGTTTTAAGAAACTGAACTAAAATACACCGCTGTTTTGGCACAATCAGTCAATTAGTACTGTGTACTATCATATACGTTTCATGCAGTGCGTTGTGCAGAGCAGTATATAGAAGACCGGTATAATGTATTACGCTGTGTGTACGTACGCGGTGCAGCAGTGGGTATTTGGTTTTGCGAAATCTGATTGGACAATAGGCAGCGTTGGTATTTGTTTTGGCGTAATCTGATTGGATAAAAGTCAATCTTTACAAGACTGACTTTTATTTGCACCACGTGACTTGATTCTAGCGTTTTCATTGGATATATCTGTAAATCTAAGAAACGATTAAGTCAAGGATAAGACGTATTCAATCTATTAGCTTAGATTTCAGTTCATTTTCAATCAAATAGATTGAAAACTACTGTCAATCTTAGCTACCACTGACTTTGTCAATCTTACGAATTAAGAGAGTACTAGTTCTATTTAGTGACATATTTGACTTACTCTAGATATCAAACATGATTCTTACCAACTCGAAATCATTAGTGATTTCTAAAGCCCGATCTCAAAAGAGATACTTTGAACATACTTTTGTTAATGACATGGAGGTAAAAGACAAATGCAAATTAATATATATATATATATAATTGAAATCTTAGTAAGTTGGAAACTCCAGAACAGTGAAAAAATGTCCAGCTTTCACCGGGATTCGAACACGGGCCTCCTGCTCTAATTGCAGACACCGTAACCACTAGGCTATGGCTACAACATATCAACATTAATTTTGTGCTCAAAGTCATTCTTAAATATGCTCAGGCGCGTATCCAGGATTTTCTAACCCGGGGCGCGAATGACTATCTAAGCGGAGCGCCACCATCGGTTGGCGCGCAGCGTACAAGAAAATTTCTGGTTTTGACACCCCCCCCCCCAGATCACCGGAAATGGCACATATCGGGCTTGAAAATGACCAACTAGATGTTCACTTTTGCCTGAGTAAATCAAGTATTTTCCCAATATTTTTTTATTTCCATCCATAACCTTTTGAAGATTGTCACCAATCACACATCATGTTCGACCTCATCGCATCTCCTGTGGATCATTGCTTTTGTAGGTGATTCTACGTCGCGGCCCACAATACCCGTCAACCATACTTTTCAAGGTTTTAAGCCCATTATTCGTTCAGAATTTGAAAATTCACACTTCTCGTGAAATAAATTCACTTCAAAACATACCCATAATGTTGCACAAAATTTTATCTATGGACAGCCAATAAAGAAAAACCTCCTTCAACCCCTAACAGACCGGTCAAAATTGCACGAGAAGATGGAAGATTGTTTAGGAATGTTGGTCAGGGAAATTTCGAAAATTTAGACACAGATAATTTATTGGTGCATTGGCGCAGATCAGTCTTGGATAACGGTGGGGACGCGTGTCTGTTCTCTGATACTATCTAAGCGGAGCGCGACCATGGGTTCTCGCGTAGCGTACAAAAAATTTTTGGCAAATATAACTCCCAGATCACCGGAAATAGCACTTCCCAGACCCAATGATGCTCCCAAACCTCCTTAAGGTTTAGATCTCATGTCTTAGAAATTTAGTTTGGGTAAATGCATGGGCATCTGCAGAAAAAAACAAGGGGACAAATAATCCAAGTAGACTTTTGTATAAGATGGGTCTGGTTTCGTAACTCATCGGGAAGCGATTAGAGGGGTGGGCGTAGGGTTGTGGGGCGCGCGTTTTCATGCAGGTGGGAACAATCTCAAGAAGCGATGTGTGCGCCCCCCCACGCCGGCAATGATACACCTTTGGATCCACTACATGATATTAACAAGAAATGTGCTCAATTCTCAAATCGCATGCGGAATTTTATTTTTTTATTTCTAGATTCATTGTATGAGTTACGGTACTAGGGGTGGGAAAACAATTAGCATTCAGTTCGCGTTGTATAACATTTTATCTATGGATGGCAGTGTTGCATCGAGGGACATATGTCTAGTGCAAATCGCAAATAGATCCTGGGCTAATACCGAAATGCGTCATGTTCCCCGACGACTGGGTCGAGTTCAAGACCAGCCACAATTGGTTTCATAGCACAATTTTACAATTGTTTAAGGCGTCCATGCACACACGCGCCATGACTGATCGAGAAGGGGCGTCTGCCTCAGCCTACCCCTTACACCGACAACTCCATTTTTGACGTTTCCATTTTCCTCTCTCACTAATGTTTATATATATATATATATATATATATATATATATATATATATATATATATATATATATATATAAACATTAGTGAGAGAGAAAAATGGAAACGTCAAAAATTGAGTTGTCGGTGTAAGGGGTAGGCTGAGGCAGACGCCCCTTCTCGATCAGTTACTGGCTACCCTGTGTATAGAATAGGGTTCAGTGCAGTAATTATGTCACTGTTACTCTTTCTCTTCCCGGTGTATTGGCGTTTTTCTTCTGTTCCCTCTTTTTCTCCTTTTTCTCTTTCTTCTTTTCCCTTCCTTCCTCTCCTTCCTCCTCCTTTTCCCCCTCTTTTTCCCTTTTTTCTTCTCTCTTTTTTTTCTGTCTTCTTTTTCTTACCCCCCCCCCCCCCTGGATACGCGCCTGATGCTTCATTTTCAAAAACTCATTGTTTTACATTTAATCTGTGAGGTCTTGTTAGTCACATTCCTGTCTTTCGTGGAGGGGTGGGGGTAATGGAGATCTAAATATTATCTTAAGAACATATCTGAATCTGATATATATGCTCCCAAAGTTTGTAATGAGGTCACTGTCCACTATCTATCTCCTATATAGAGACAGTGATACCATCTTCTCCACCAGCTGAAATGGTATGGTGATGTTAATGAATACCAAGTTGAATGAACAATTAACAAATTTACTACTTGTGTCTATTGAATCTAGCTCGATGAAATTCAAACCAAATCAAAATAGAGAAGCACAGAGAAATGAGAAAGAATGACTAATTATGAAAAACTCGTCCACTATAAGTTAAGATATATTGCCCACCCTGTAGGATGGTTTAACCACAGGAGGCATACATAATTTAAATTTATTGCTAGTGTTTTCCTTTTTTTCGGAGAAGGGATGAGGTGTATAATGGATTCCTTCTCTATCCTGTCAAGAGATTAGGTTGACAAACTATTAATAACTTCAAATACTACACAGAACTCCAAACAAAGATTCGATATCTTACATGTTCTCATAGGCTACTTTTATTTTATTGTAAAGTGTACAAAAACTAATTTCTTTCGTTTCATTAGTAACATCACTGTCCACATATACTTTCTTTTCTAACTTTAATTTCGTTTGCTCTTCAAGCCAAATTCAAATTGCTAAGAGCCAATCAAGCGTTTAATGACGTCATCCATCAACCACTACGTCATCAGTGTATGAAACTATTTGTCTGTTAAATTTGATTTGTCTGTTAACTATTGAGAGAGGGAAGAAAGAGAGCACAATCCCTATTTTACTCTATTTGTGTATGTGGAGGGCGGTGAGTGGAGGGCGGGGGTTGTTGGAGGGGTTAGATAACGTTCCCACCACATTGGTGACCAAGTAGATGTTATAACAATCATTGCATCACCACCAGCATAGCATCATGTTTGATCTCTAGAGTAGGGCAAAATATGTCACCAAAAACAGAACTAGTATTGTTCGATATAGGTGACAAACGCCTACAGTGGAATTACGATCTTCCTTACCGGTTTCGAACCTCTGGACATACAATCAGCGTCCATAGCCTAGTGGTTAGGGTGTCCGCGTACAGAGCGGGAGGCCCGTGGTTCGAATCCCGGTGGAGGCTGAAAGTTTTTTCACTGTTCTTGATTTTCCAACTCATTACGATTTTCATTTATATATATTCATTTGCCTTTGTCGTTTACCTCCATTGCATTAACATAAAGTCTGTTCAAAGTATCTCTTTCGAGATCCGGCTTTAGGAATCACAAATGATTTTCGAGTTGGATAGCATCATGTTTGATCTCTAGAGTAGGGCAAAATATGTCACCAAAACAGAACTAGTATTGTTCGATATAGGTGACAAACGCCTACAGTGGAATTACGATCTTCCTTACCGGTTTCGAACCTCTGGACATACAATCAGCGTCCATAGCCTAGTGGTTAGGGTGTCCGCGTACAGAGCGGGAGGCCCGTGGTTCGAATCCCGGTGGAGGCTGAAAGTTTTTTCACTGTTCTTGATTTTCCAACTCATTACGATTTTCATTTATATATATTCATTTGCCTTTGTCGTTTACCTCCATTGCATTAACATAAAGTCTGTTCAAAGTATCTCTTTCGAGATCCGGCTTTAGGAATCACAAATGATTTTCGAGTTGGATAGCATCATGTTTGATCTCTAGAGTAGGGCAAAATATGTCACCAAAACAGAACTAGTATTGTTCGATATAGGTGACAAACGCCTACAGTGGAATTACGATCTTCCTTACCGGTTTCGAACCTCTGGACATACAATCAGCGTCCATAGCCTAGTGGTTAGGGTGTCCGCGTACAGAGCGGGAGGCCCGTGGTTCGAATCCCGGTGGAGGCTGAAAGTTTTTTCACTGTTCTTGATTTTCCAACTCATTACGATTTTCATTTATATATATTCATTTGCCTTTGTCGTTTACCTCCATTGCATTAACATAAAGTCTGTTCAAAGTATCTCTTTCGAGATCCGGCTTTAGGAATCACAAATGATTTTCGAGTTGGATAGCATCATGTTTGATCTCTAGAGTAGGGCAAAATATGTCACCAAAACAGAACTAGTATTGTTCGATATAGGTGACAAACGCCTACAGTGGAATTACGATCTTCCTTACCGGTTTCGAACCTCTGGACATACAATCAGCGTCCATAGCCTAGTGGTTAGGGTGTCCGCGTACAGAGCGGGAGGCCCGTGGTTCGAATCCCGGTGGAGGCTGAAAGTTTTTTCACTGTTCTTGATTTTCCAACTCATTACGATTTTCATTTATATATATTCATTTGCCTTTGTCGTTTACCTCCATTGCATTAACATAAAGTCTGTTCAAAGTATCTCTTTCGAGATCCGGCTTTAGGAATCACAAATGATTTTCGAGTTGGATAGCATCATGTTTGATCTCTAGAGTAGGGCAAAATATGTCACCAAAAACAGAACTAGTATTGTTCGATATTTCTTGATTTTCCAACTCATTACGATTTTCATCTATATATATTCATTTGCCTTTGTCGTTTACCTCCATTGCATTAACATATATATATATATATATATATATATATATATATATATATATATATGTATATGTATATGTATGTATATATATATATATATATTTATATATATATATATATATATATATATATATATATATCATGGCGCGTGTGTGCATGGACGCCTTAAACAATTGTAAAATTGTGCTATGAAACCAATTGTGGCTGGTCTTGAACTCGACCCAGTCGTCGGGGAACATGACGCATTTCGGTATTAGCCCAGGATCTATTTGCGATTTGCACTAGACATATGTCCTTCGATGCAACACTGTCATCCATAGATAAAATGTTATACAACGCGAACTGAATGCTAATTGTTATCCCACCCCTAGTACCGTAACTCATACAATGAATCTAGAAATAAAAAAATAAAATTCCGCATGCGATTTGAGAATTGAGCACATTTCTTGCTAATATCATATAGTGGATCCAAAGGTGTATCATTGCCGGCGTGGGGGGGGGGGGGGGGGGGGGAGGCGCGCACACATCACTTCTTGAGATTGTTCCCACCTGCATGAAAACGCGCGCCCCACAACCCTACGCCCACCCCTCTAATCGCTTCCCGATGAGGTACGAAACCAGACCCATCGTATACAAAAGTCTACTTGGATTATTTGTCCCCTGATTTTTTCTGCAGATGCCCATGCATTTACCCAAACTGAATTTCTAAGACATGAGATCTAAACCTTAAGGAGGTTTGGGAGCATCATTGGGTCTGGGAAGTGCTATTTCCGGTGATCTGGGAGGTATATTTGCCAAAAATTTCTTTTACGCTACGCGCGAACCCATGGTCGCGCTCCGCTTAGATAGTATCAGAGAACAGACACGCGTCCCCACCGTTATCCAAGACTGATCTGCGTCCATGCACCAATAAATTAACTGTGTCTAAATTTTCGAAATTTCCCTGACCAACATTCCTAAACAACTTCCATCTTCTCGTGCAATTTTGACCGGTCTGTTAGGGGTTGAAGGAGGTTTTTCTTTATTGGCTGTCCATAGATAAAATTTTGTGCAACATTATGGGTATGTTTTGAAGTGAATTTATTTCACGAGAAGTGTGAATTTTCAAATTCTGAACAAATAATGGGCTTAAAACCTTGAAAAGTATGGTTGACGGGTATTGTGGGCCGCGACGTAGAATCACCTACAAAAGCAATGATCCACAGGAGATGCGATGAGGTCGAACATGAACACTGTTCTGGAGTTTCCAACTTACTAAGATTTCAATTATATATATATATTAATTTGCCTTTGTCTTTTACCTCCATTTCATTAACAAAAGTATGTTCAAAGTATCTCTTTTGAGATCGGGCTTTAGAAATCACTAATGATTTCGAGTTGGTTAGAATCATGTTTGATCTCTAGAGTAAGGCAAATATGTCACTAAAACAGAACTAGTATTGTTTGATACAGGTGACAAACGCCTAAAGTGAAATGACGACCTTCGTTACCAGTTTCGAACCTCGGGACATACAGTCAGCGTCCATAGCCTAGTGGTTAGGGTGTCCGCTATAAAGCTGGAGCCCCGGGTTCGAATCCCGGTGGAGGCTGGAAGTTGTTCATTGTTCTGGATTTTCCAACTCAATACGATTTCAATTTTACACACACACACACACACACACACACACTCACGCACACACACACATATATATATATATATATATATGGATCCTACCTTAGGTCGACATACATAGCTTAGGTACATATCATGAGTATATATATATATATCATGAGTATATATATATATATATATCATGAGTATATTTATATATATATATATATATATATATATGTATATATATATATATACATATATATATATATATATATATATACCATTGGTTACTGAATTCAACCCTCGTCTCCCACCACTGGCTAATATTTCAGAAGAACTTTCACCTACTTTGGAGCACCAAACGCCTGAACTAGCTGTCATCGAATTTAAAAGACCCAGTAACCTACGGGGCATTTTAGTTCGGGCATTCAGTCAGGATGATACCCCATTAGGGGAAAACAAAGCAGAAACTACAGGATCATCGCCCTGTACACAAAATTTGCAAAACGTGCTAACTTGTCGATTCGACTGGGGCCTTCCAGAGCAACGAAACCAAACGCACGTTCCAAATTCGGCATAAAATAAACTGCCTCTCCAAAAATGTCATTTACCTCATCTACTGCAATATTTGCAACTTACAATACATTGGAGAATCAAAAAACTTTCTAAGAATAAGAATGACACAACATAGGTCGGCGATCAAAACAATAATCCGATTTTCCAAAACTTCTGCTAAATCCAGCAGAAATCAGTAAGTCGCTTTGACTTCACAACCATGCCGACACTCTTCTCTATGAAATAGTTTCAACTCCTGCTACTCCTTGTCACTGACCCCTTTAGTGGCAAACAAGAATTACTTGATTTAATAATTACCAATAATAGAAAAAAAAACTTCATGAACTTCAAATAATTGACAACATAAACTATAGTGATCACCATATCTTCTTTTGCGAGCTGAACTTATCCACCCATAATAACACAAGAAACTACTTCCGTTCTCCCCAAAACACTAGCTGGGTTAATTTTGAAAATGATGTAGAAAAAGATATTAATGACCTCCGAATGAAACAATTCCAAAGTACATAATTTAAACAAATTGATACAACATCCTAAACCTTCTTAAAAATTATATTAAATGACTATAATAAAAACTGCCCCCTAAAAGTAAGCGTTAATAATAACAAGTCCCTTGTAAATGAAATCTTTAATTTAATCAAGGCCAGGTGAAACTGAGAAGGGAATTCCAATAAATTAGTTTTTTTTATTAAAAACTAAAATAACAGAATCAAAAATGAAATTAACAACAAAATTTAAATACAAAGGATATTACGCATTGAAAAAAAGAGTATACTAACATCGTAATACTGTTTTTAAACCAACATAAAACCCAAACCTAGGAATCCGCATGAATTATTTAATTGATAAAAGAGGAACAAAATTCAAAACCCCAAAGAACTAATTAAACTCTTCGCAACTACCTTTGAAAATTCTTTTCTGTCACGACTGACCCTAATTGCAATAACCTCTTTGAAGAAGAAATAGACAAATGTGTCCAAAGAAACGCCAATAACCTTCCCCCTCCATCAATGGGACTTTAGATGACCAGAACCCCTTACCAAACCAATTAACCATAAGGAATGAAAAATTAATAATTAATTAATTAATAAACTTTAAAAAATACTTCCTCTCCTAGGAAAGATAGGGTAATGTACATAATGCTAACAAAAACTGCACAGATAACTTTATAAAACTAACTCTACATCTCTTTAACGAGACACTCGGAACAGACTATTTTCAAAGCCATGGTAACCTGCGCTTACAATACTGTTAGTTAAATCAAACAAAACCCGAACAAAAACAGACAACTACAGAACTATAAGCCTACTTTCAGCAATCGGAAAAATATTCGGAAAAAAGTAACGGATAACAGAATAATAACCCACCTAGAAAGCAATAACCTCTTTAATACCTCCCAATCCGGTTTCAGGACAAATACATCTACATTAAACCTCATTGCAGGATTAACTGAAGGAATTAAAATAGGATTTAAAAGTAAAACGGCAGTCTTCCTTGATGCACAAAAGGCATTCGATAAAACCTGGCATAAAGGTCTTACATACAAATGATTCAAATATAACCTCCCAGTAAATATCCCCAGGCTCCTTTCTTTTTATTTAACTAACCGGTTTATGCAAATTACGTACAATTCCATCTATTCTGATCCTTTCATTCTAGAAGCTGGCACTCCCTAAGGCTCATTACAAAGTCCTCTACTCCACTCTTTATACGTAAACGACCTACCCACCAATAAAGTCAGTACTACCAAAACTAGCCAATTTGTTAACAAAATAGCCATCTGAAACACTCTTCAAACAGTCAAAAATGCGATAAATTATGTACAAAATTCAATTTATATATTAGAAGAGTGGTGTTACTAATGGGGAATGAAAATAAACCCAATTAAGAATAAATTCATAATTTTCGAATACCTGTTTAGTAGAAACAAAATAAAAACCAAGACAATCAACCTCTTTAATAATACAATAACTAATAGCACAGAAGCTATTTTCCTAGGCGTAAAAATTAATATAGAACTAAAATATAAAACTCATATAAGTAAAGTTGCGGGGATAGCATGGACAACCCTTAAGACCCTAAGAACATTTAGTAATACAAACATATTAAGAGCCGAACTCTCCTCAAAATCTATCATGCCAAAATCAAACCTAATCTTTTGTATGGTAGTTTCGCCTTTATTAGCTCTCCAAATATTAAAAAAAAAATAGATAGCATACATAATTCTGCCTACCATATCTGCCTCAAAACCCCAAGGTTTACTTTCAATAAACAACTCTACGAAATTGGCAAAACATCCAGCATCATTATAACTGTTAAACACTTTAACACCAAACTTCTCAAAAATAACTTAATACATGACCATCTAATAAAAAATCTGCTCCTTGATTATATAATTTCTACTACCCATTCTAAGCAAACAGAACCAGAAGTACCATGGATATCCTCAAGTTTTAACTCGTGGAGAAAGCCTCGGCCTTAGCAGAGGGGGGATTGGGGACTGGTGACCCCTAAACCCTATAGAAAAACTAGGAAACCGGTGGCCAGGGTGCTTGTGAGCTATACAGCACAGCCACCGGGAGGATTCTGAATGCTCCTAATCTTAAAAGTACTCCAGCCAGTGCAGGGGCAGCCTTCCACTTCCGCCTGCCCACAAATTCTCTTATTATTACTTCTAAAAACAAAAATGAAAAAAAAAACGTCTTCAACACAAAATCATTCCTGTCTACTCTACTTAGCATTCTTTAAAGTTCTATAGTTAATTTCCCAAATTCTGCAGGAGCTGGTCTCCGCCAAGTTTGATCAGAATACACACATTTTTCACGACGACTCCTTGTCACTTTCGGTGATCACGCACTGACGAAGGGTTAGTTTTGCTCGAGAGCTCTGCAAAAACCAAGTAAATAGTTTTTCCGCTATTCCTTTCTGGTTCTATAATGGTATGCTAATAGTTTGATCGATAACTTTGAGCTGCTTGGTCTAAAACTTTCTTCTCTTGTTCAAAAAATAAAGAGCTTTCCATGCTACTTGGATGCATGTGCTTCATATATACAACTCGCTGATTTATGTCAGAGTTTGCTGATCTCACATTTCATCGTCTTAAACATTCAATTAAACTGTGTTTTCATATCATGGCACCTACACAATACTGTGGATTATGCTCGAATCCGTCGGTATCTCTCCTAACGGTTACGGCTGCTTGCATCTTCTTGGTATCGTTGTCCTCCACCGTCCATTCTCCGAACAAGTTTTTATAAAAAAGGAGAGTGATTGCAGATGCGTCTTGTCGGTGGTTCCCTTTGTTTGAACCTGTAGGCACGATACATTCTTTTTCCAGAACATGGCCTCTCACCACGCATTTATTTACCCAATTTTATTTCATTATATTCAAGAAGTCGTTTACCCTATCAACTTCCTTACCCATCACAGTCTTGAGGAAACCAGTTATTAATAAAGCCGTTATTCTTGCAGTTCTGTCGAGTGGTCAGAGGGGAAACCAAAATTACTCCCAAGTACTGATAAAACTTCAAAAAAGCAATAAGTCCTATCAACAATTTGAGCACGTATTTTTGCTATTTGGGTAAAACTGAGTACTAAAAATGCACTCTGAAATTCTTATTTAGACTATTGACGCATACGCCAATCAAAGAGCATCATTGTCACAAGTTGTATGGAAATTTAAATCTCCCGTAGGTTGACTATTAAAAGTTGATGGCTTGTTAAACTCTCCGTAGTTATAGATGTACAAGGTAATGTATTACAATATGTTATGTACACAAAGTAGGGCCACGTAGATATAACATAACTTCAATAGGGACATGCTTGACGATGAAATAACTTGCTTGTATCTGAATTTCAAAGTTGAATAAGTTGTATAGAAACACATGTTGGAGGCATGGTATCAATTTCAGTGAATAACTGTTGGTGTTCATTTGAAAGGAAAAACCATGTTTGGTTGTCAGCAGTTGTCATACAGACTTCTTGACTGTGTATAGTTTTCTATCTACTTTATTATAGTTATGCTTCCAACGCTATTTCGTTGAGCAAGTGGCGTCATTGAATTGGGGAATAGGTTACAAGGTCTAGAATGAGTAATTTACACTAGTGTTGTCAGTACATCCTCTATGCCAGTCCTACCGTCTGTTTTCTGAGGATATTGGTTTCCATTTGAAATGGTAAGATTTCTATTTGTAAATGTAATTTCTAGAACGACTCGCAGTGGATAATTTTCTAGTATTGGTAATAATGATTATTGTTGGTTGTGACATTAAGTAAATTAGGGGTGTCGAAACTTGTTCGAAGTATATTCAAACATATTGAAATGTTTTGAAAGAAACGTAAGGTAATGCAATGTTAATGGGTGGGACAAGTTATTTAGTGAAGCGTTATGAGTTGTTAATTGATTTGATAAAATATATATGGAGGATTCATTAATGTTGGCGTATCATTAGTTGGTTAACTAATTATGTGTATTTCATGAATAAGTTATATGAAATGCGTGTATATTGTTTATTTTAGAAAGTGTTGATTTCTGGCAAATTCACTTAAGTTTGATAACTTAATTTTCAGGCAAGCAGCCTGGGTTCCTAGCCAATTGAGACCAAAGAGCAGTGAGGGCTCCTAGATAATAGACCCCACATGCAGTTAAGGCTACTAATATGTATCCAGTCCCTGGTAGGACTCATAGACAACAAAACCTACACCAAGTCAGACCCAGTGATCCCAACTGAACCGGGCAAGTAAACTGCTCTGTTGTGAATGTGTGGATCCTGGTCACTCCAGAAGTTTTCTTCCGGAAGTGAATACCGTATAATTACTGCAATTGGTCTGCTAAGCCGACAGGTTTGTCCCACACGGTCTCTGGAGGTTTGGGCAGATTTTAGCTTCTTCAACAGTACACTATAGTAATTTGTGCAAAGCTGACATTAACATTGTAATAACAGTTAACATCACGTTGTTACGATTATTGAATGACCTTATTAGCTGAACCTAAATCCAAGTATTTTATCATTAAGTAATGGAAGTAATGATGTTGCTATAATTTTATAAATCCAAAATTATTATTGATCATTAAATTCGTCATTGCAATATCTAATAATTGTTCTTTTGTTTAATTGTTGCATCTTTCATTGTACAGGCGTAAACACCCTAGTATTCAGGAAATTCAACGGACCCAAAATTGTCACAGGAGTTATCTCTGACAATTATTACTGTCACATAATGATCACACCAACGAACTCATAACCAGTTAACACAGGCTTCACGTTCGAAAAAGTTATGTAAGATGTTATTGCATAAAGTAAGTTCATTTGTCAGCCCAGCTTTACAAAGCTGATAGACGCGTTGCTATTATACAATTATTCAACCAAGGGGGGGGGGGTATCTGTCAGTATTACATTTGATAAAGATGAAATCACTTTTCAAAGTTTCGCTCTTGGAGCATGGATCATGTAACAACATGCATAGGCACTAGCTAATACTACTTTCGCGAAGATGTTGAAGCTAGTCGATTCATTAGGGCTTGTCGCATTTACTGGCATTCGTACTTAGTATTTGACAAAATTAAGTAATATCGCGATTCGTCTTGTAGCCATCTGGCTGCGGCCAAAACATCATACTAGACTTGACCCTCATATTAGGTTGTGTTGACCCATTTCATTCAGTATCGTTTCTCACTCAATTATTGGGATTTTGTGGATGTTAAGCCGACGTATAAGAAAGCCCTAATTGCCACCGAAAATAATTTATTATGATTAATTCGTGATAACGAGTTGTTAGTACGAATTATTATTTTGCTGTAATGAAGTACTTGTTCACTATAATGAAATATTACTTGGTAAAGATGAGTTATTACGTCATAATGATGAAATATTAATTTTTTACAATTAATGTCTTATTAATAAATACCACACATGAAGAATTTGTACATGCAAATAGATACAAAGTTTTATTTCATCATAACGAATTGTAATTTCTTAAAATTATATTGATTTGTTCATACAAATTATTTGATTTAATGAAATACTAGTACGTTTATAACGAGACGTCACTTGGTATCGCTGAATTTACTTATTCATAATAAGGAATCATTAATTGTTTACAATGTTTAGTAAATTTGTAACAGCTAGTGGAATCACTATAGTTTAAATATGAATTATGCCTATGGTATTCCACGGTTACAATTTTAACATTTATGTTAAAATTCCTTTCTCAGAGTTACTGCAAATTCGGAGTTTTTAAAGGTCGGATAAGGTGTTACTTTTACACCCAATGCTCGTCATAAAGTATTTCCTCTCGCGCCAAAGAAGAAATGAAATGTAAACAGTACAGACTAGAAATTGATACCAATTACTTCCGATTAATATTATTAATAGAAAGTAACATTTACATCGGCTAGGATGTTAAACTAAGACTGTATAACTATAGCGTTGATAATCGGGAAGGTTTTATGTTACGTTTGATTATCCAACACGGAAACGAAGTTCTTTTAACTATATTAAACTAATGACAGCATAACTTGTATACTCTTGCCTTTACAAATAGTAAAAAAAAAACATCATGGGGGTTAAACAAACTCGTACTAGCAATTTATGATTTTTTTATGGCATTTTCTGTAGATGAAATAATACTAATGAAGTTGGATTACGAACGTCTGACTGTATAGAGCGATATAAAGGTGTTAGACTGTCACAGGCGGCACCAAACGTTTATAAAGCAGGAGGGATTGTAGTCTCGGGGTTGTTGAAATGCACCACATACAGGAAGAATCGTGGGAATCCTCCTCCATACAATTGTGACATGGACTGCTTTTAATAATACCTGTGGGTATATATCTATTTACAAACATGAATCACTCAGTCGCTATGCTCAGGTTGTCTGATCACACACGTTATTGTCAATGCGTTCCTGTTTCCTCAGTTATTCAGAAAGTAATAATTACTGGTGTTGACATGCATACCTGAGGTCACTGATTCATCACAGAAACAATCCATGCATGCTTAACTTAAAGAAAACATGATATAGACAAATAGTTTTGTTTATATGATGTAATGATGTTACTAAAATTGCAGTCAAACATTCGACTTCTACAGTGAGCTGTGAAAGACGTCATCATCTGAAAGGGCATAAGTCTCGATGGGAAGTTGGAATATCACGAATGTAATTCAAAACCTTTTCACAGAGTGGAACCAATCTGAAGTCTTTACCACACGTTCCAGTATTTGATTTTTTTTTCAAAAGCAAGTAAAATCCAAGAGGTTGCAAACAAGTCTTTATCTAGCCAAGCCAGCACTAGATTTGCTTCCTCTGAATTGTGACAAGTGAGTTTACATTCACAGAAGAATTGCCATCCTCAGACTAAATAACCACCACTGTCTCTGGTTGTATTCACAGCGAATTCTACTAACTGTTTGAATGTATGTATTTTAGATCCTCCTGCAAGCAGGAATTCGCGAAGAAGCCATCATTGGTTTACCAAAGCCGCAAGCTGACCGAAATCAGTCTCTTAGATTCATATTTAACGTCGATAGTTTGAATTGTCAATTGTCAACAACTCTGTAACTGGACGACATACATTAATCTTGGAGTGTCTCGAAATCTGGACCTTATGATTGAAAGTCGCCGGCGTTAACCACTGAGCTAACACTCCTTGTTTCGAGGTTTTGAGACAACAGGACCTTCCTTTTGTGCCGTGGAAACAACCTCATCTTATGTATCCAGAAGTGACACTTTTGAAGGTATTTCACAATGTGGGAAGAGTACACACTATCTGCGTACATGTGCTTTGATAACGTTACATATTATATACAGTTATGATGCGTACCTGTATCACACAGTTCTTGCTGTCCTTTGTTTCCGTGTTGGCTGTGCATGAACGTTAAACACTGAGGTCGCGTCCAAATAATGACGTCACCATTGTGTCTGACTCGAGACCAAGTCATGATTTTGACACTAGTCAGCCATATTTTTTACTTTTGATTTGATTTTACTTGACGATAACTGACTCTTGACTTGTCATGATAAGAATGGACTGTGACTTGACTTCTCGTGCGGATAAAATGTGTTGCGAGTTGGCTTGAACACATTCCAACAAATGTCAATTTGGTATTATCTACAAACTTGGTATTGATATGAAGTCAACTGCCATTGATACCAACACGTCATCTGGTAACCGTTGACTTTACAAGAATTTGCAACTGAATGTATAATTAATACTTTAGTGTTACAATGTTTTACTTTTTACTTCTTGAGTAGGATCTGTTTCGAAGAGTCATTGGTATGTGTCTTACTATTCTACATAAGGACTTGTCACTATTAGCACAAAAAAATACATCAAAGTATATCTTCTTTTGGGGACACGAGGTATAGGATATTGTAATAACTGTGATCAGTCAAGCTATAATAAATATTGTATTGTAGTGTTTCATGATTTCACTGTCCTTGCCGAACAGAGTGACGTCAAAGTCGAAACCTGTTTTCATTATATTGTATTTACTTATGCTAATGATTCGTATAACATGAACGCCATTGAAATTTATCTTTGAATGAATGACTGTCACATATTCCTTTAAAATCCTCTTATGGGATTAGAAGCTTGTAAATTCTTCCTTTTATACCAGTACTACGTTTATTTAATTGTTATAACGGCACTACTGGGTCAGCAGTTAAGGAGTTTTTGACATTCTCAACAAGTCTATCATCTTTGTCCATTGAGGTTGTGGGAGAATGGATTTTAAGATTGTATCTTTTGTATCTTCTATTGTACTGGGATTTAGGTTGTAATGTTTTGACCGTTATTAGGAATATAGGGAATCTTGTCTTCACTAAACGGTGTGCAAATTCAGTTCAGTTGTACTTCACCTCTCTGAGAGAGGACACGTATAAGTGTACACGGAGGTCACATTGACCAATGGACCTAATGTTTGAAACCAGGTGTATGAAGAGTTTGAGTAAGTAAGCATTAATGCTAATCTAATAGATTCAATTAAGCCTGTTAGTTTCAGTTAAGGGTAGTTGGGGCGTATAAGACAGGGTTAAAAATATATTTATGAAAAGGTTAACAAAAAGATGAGTAGACTAAATAAAGCTTGCACCCGAAAATCAAACGATATCATACAAGATATGGCAACCGTACTACATGCGTCTGCTATACCTCATCAAAACAGGAAAGATGGATATAAAAGAGCTGGTAAGCATTGGAAAAGGAATGGAGTTAGATGGAAAAGATCTTGCACAATTTTAATAGAAGAGAGTGAAAAAGAGGAGAAACAAAGGAAAGAGACGATAGGTTCAAAGAGCGGTAACAAAAACAAAAGAACGTAAACAACAATCAAAAATGAAAGAAATAGGAGCTAATACTTTATTGCTGAAAAGGAGAACGTTGGGGATGAAATAGCTGTAGAGGATCGCTGGATGTCTTCAGGCCAAAGTGTACCCAAATTGCCGCCTTTTTGAGAAGGAAAAGATGAAATTGACGTCTGTCTATGTATGCAACTGTAATGGGATGGTCAGAGAAAAATGGGCGACACTTCTGTCTGCACTACTCACAGGAAAATCTTTAGAACTTTATTCGAGACTACCTGATGATCGTGCAATAAACTTTAAGAACTTAAAAGAGGCATGATAACGGAGGTATGAACTTCATGATTAGGTATTTAGACGCTGATTGTATGTCCAGAGGTTCAAAACCGGTAAGGAAGGTCGTAATTCCACTGTAGGCGTTTGTCACCTGTATCGAACAATACTAGTTCTGTTTTTGGTGACATATTTTGCCTTACTCTAAAGATCAAACATGATGCTAACCAACTCGAAATCATTTGTGATTCCTAAAGCCGGATCTCGAAAGAGATATTTTGAACAGACTTTATGTTAATGCAATGGAGGTAAACGACAAAGGCAAATGAATATATATATAAATTAAAATCGTAATGAGTTGGCAAATCAAGAACAGTGAAAAAACTTTCAGCCTCCACCGGGAAACCTGCAAGGAAGGTCGTAATTCACTGTCAGACAACTCAAAAGAGTTGTCTGGCGATCGCTAAAACGCGTGAAACTCCGAGTTACAACTACTAGTGTTCCACTAGTCTCAACATATATATATATATATATATATATATATATATATATATATATATATATATACTGAATTCCACCATACTGAAAATCACCGTCATTGCATTTAAAAGACCCGGTAACCTACGGGATATTTTAGTTGTGCATCCTTTCAGGTTGGCACCCCATTAGGGGAAAGCAAAACAGAAACTACAGGACGATGTCCCTGTACACAAACCTGCAAAATGTGCTTTCTTGTCGATTCGACTTGGGCCTTTCAGAGCAACCAAACCAAACGCACGTTCCAAATTCGGCATAAAATAAACTGCCTATCCAAATTACCTCATCTAATTCAATATTTGCCACTTACAATACGTTGGAGAGTAAAAAACACTCTAAGAATGAGACTGACCCAACATGTTGCTAATCACTTCAATCTCCCAAATCATTAAATTGAGATATTGCGGGTGATTGCTATTGACCAAAACGATTCTTGGATAGATAAATCTAAAAAAGGAAAAGAAAGGTTCTGGGAACTAAATTTAAAGACCACGGCACCATTTGGTATAAACAGCATAAACGTTTAAAACCAATCAATTCCTTTGAAATTACGACGGAATCGGACTTAAATAATCCATCACGGATTAAAAAAAATCCGATTTCCAAAACTTTTGCTAAATCCAGCAGAAATCAGTAAGTCGCTTTTGACGTCACAATCATGCTGACACTCTTCTCTATAAAATAGTTTCGACTCCTGCTACTCCATAACGTGCGGTTTCTTTGCAACCCTGCTTTTGGTTCTCGTTCCGTTGTCATGGTTACTTGGAATGCTTGGAATGTTGCTGTTCTAGCTTTATCAAGTTCAAGTTCAAGGGAAGACTAAAACCGTTTTTAAACGGTACAATTTTCATATTGTTTTCTAGCTGGAGAGCCTGTCGATCTTCTAAGGTAAGACCAGCAAACACTCATTTATTTGGAAGCTTCTAACTTTTTCCCATCTCCTCAGCCTGCTACGGCAGAGCTGCCCACCAAATGGCTAATATACCACTCCCTCCGTCCTCTTCTGACCCTGACCTAACTAAATGGCAATCTTTCACCAAGAAATGCTTTAGAACTTATGACAATGACATCTTACCCCCAAAACAAGACAAGGTTAAAAAATTGTTTTAACTGGCATACCATAAGAAATAATAATTGCAATGTCTAAACTCATCAAGAAGGCTAAACCAAATGCTCTTATAACATCGATAAGAACCCTAAGAAACTCGACCACCGAAATAAATCTGGCAAACCCCAAATCAACAAACTCTCTTCTGAAACCATGGCTACAAACAATTGATCTAGGTAGACCAATAGCTAAACTTGATCCACTTCCACCGAAATACTTTTCCGCTGTTGTCCGCCGCAAACAAAAAACAAACAAAAAACGACTAAATGTCTGCGATGTGGAGAAAACCACAGAGTCAAAGACTGTGACAAAAATAGAGAAGACAAAAAGTGTGCCAACTGCGACGGTAATCATGTTGCAATATACAAAGGATGCCTAAAATATCAAGAGATAAAACTGACTAAACCTGAACAAAATCTAAAACGGCTCTCATATGCTCTTATAACTACCCCCCCCCCCTAATCTGACTAACTGGACCATATTTAGGAACGACATAGACAAACTATTGACCTACCATAACTACATTTACTTCTAAAAACTTGATTCTACCAACAAACTAGACAACTTGGCTGAATCTCTCTCCCGGGCAATCTCCACTATTTTTAACTGTAATAATAATAATAATAATTGCCCTCTCAAAAGAACTAAAAGAAAGAAATGGACACTAACAAATAATATATTATGCCTTATCAAGGCCAGGAGAAAACTTAGGAGAGAGTTCTGTCTGACTAGAGACCCTAGACTTAAGACTCAAATTAATAAGATTAGGAAAGAAATCAACTATCTCATTCAACATCAAGCAATAAATAAAATAAAGACAACTTGTAGTGAGATGGCCGGCGAAAAAGAACCCCGTACCTTCTGGAGGAAAATTAATAATCTTCTAAAGCCAAAACTAGAACCAAATGTGGGTAACAAAATCAGCTACATGATAAATACTACAAGAGACCGTATTAATAATCCCTCAGACAAACTTGATTTGCTTGTAAAATCGTTTACAAATATGTTTGACAACCCAAAAGGTCCTAACTATGATAGTGATTTTAAAACGTATATCGAAAACTTTATCGACACTAACATAACCAGTTCACTTCTAATTTAACGACAATACTGATATTAACCAGGAAAATGAAATAACCGGTCCCACAACAACCATAGACCGAAAACTAGCTCTAGCTAAAACAATTAACTATTATTCTCCGGGTCACGACGGTGTTACCTATCTAATGCTCAAAAATGACCAAGCTAGCCTCACCGTACTAATAAAATAGATTATTTCCCTTTTCCCTGGAAAATGGCAATCGCCGTTCTTATTCCAAAACCAAATAAATTCCATTTGAATCGAAGCAATTATAGACCAAATAGTCTACTCCCAATTTTAGGAAAAGCTTTGAAAAATTTCTTAATGGTCAAATTAGTCGCTTCCTCGTCTGGAAATCCATCGTCAAATGTATAGAGAACAATGTAGGTTGTTAACAAGCTCTTTGTCAGTGCTCGCAGAACTTACTATGTGAGTAAACTAACAATGTCGTGGAGACACGAAGGGCATATATAGGGTTGCCCGACATTTGTTGGGTGAACAGTGATCCGTCCTACTTCCGAGTTATACATCAGCTAGAGAGCTTGCCAACCAATTTGGTGAGTTTATGTCAACAAAATATCATCTATCCATGACAATTTAATAAACTGCCATGATACGCCTGGCGAAGCGGACTCAGTTGCCGATAATGTCAGTATCAATCGTCAAATTTTGATCCAGCAAAAACCGATGATGAGATTAGAAACATAAACAAATCCGGTAACGCATCCCGTGAAATGGACCTTATACCTACCTAGTCAGCCGATACTCATAGCTTGTACAGCGACTACTAGTCATGACCCACAAACGTGTATCAGTAATTACTACTTTGTGATCGTAACACGGTAACATGTGTTACAGGTGGCACCAGTAGTTACTGTACTAGCTATGCGTATCAGGTGCTCGAAACGATTTTGCGCTCTCCTCTTCTCGATCTAGCTAATGTAACAGCTCCACAACATTGGGCGCAAGGCCATTTGTGGTACATATTCCCATTCGAACGGTATCATCATGCTCACACCGTTACCGTCTCCCTG
Organism: Apostichopus japonicus; assembly: GCF_037975245.1. Classification (NCBI taxonomy): domain Eukaryota; kingdom Metazoa; phylum Echinodermata; class Holothuroidea; order Aspidochirotida; family Stichopodidae; genus Apostichopus; species Apostichopus japonicus. The sequence continues at coordinate 23,880,836 of NC_092576.1, forward strand.
TTAGCGAAACATGAGTTGAGGGTCGATCACGTTTTACATTCCTATATGCTGTTTCCTAATTGACTTTTCATTCAAAAGAATAGGACTCCATCTGAAACGTATGACCTACTTTAAAGATCTCTGTGATGCTATGTCAGTGAAACCATGAAATTGTTTGTGAATACAAACACTGACTGGATTGTTAATGACATACCGAGCATTACAGCTAATTCCTGTGTTGACTTTCGAAAACGTTTGATGCTGTTCTATAATAAAAGCTCAAATAAATAGAGCTCATTAACATGACTATAACCAAGCTTCATTAAAAGTTAGTCGTAAATTAAATGTTCTGAAATTGTCATGATATTGCAATGACAGTGTTTTTCTTAAAACAAAACAGTGTTTTTACTGGAATGTATCCGCACGACATAAATGTTTAGGATTAAAGCAAGTGATCAACTGTCTCATTCTTAGAAATATTTGGGAGGTTTGGTGCAAAAAACTGCAAAAAAAAAATACAGGAAAGGTGATAAAAAGAGGATATAACCATTACTTTTGTACTAGTTTGCTACTAGTACGTACTTCATTCGTAAGAAGGACCTTTGAAGGAACATCCGATATGGAAACAATGTGACACATACGGAAATATTTAAAAATCGTAGTTTAAACCCTCACTATCTTGTCCCCATCTTCAAATATGGATGATTGAATTAACACTCCATCCTAACCCTTCCACCCCATCGACTATGGTTTAAACATAACAATCATTGATTTTTGTTCTCAAATTCTAGTAAATTAAATACAAATTATGCATTTAACTTGTGCATATTAACGACGTGATCACCTTTGAATGACACTCATGCAACACCATATTTCCTTGACAAATTGTAATCAAATGTTTATATTACCCATTTTGTGTGGCATCTGATAAACTGATCTAATTGTCTGTGCATTATACTAAATCACTAAATCATTCAGTCACTTTATTTGATGCACCTCAGTTATTACAAGTGTTATTTCTCATAAATTACAAGTGTTCTAATGATAAGATAACAGTGTTTTAAAACTGTCAACAACATATCAACATTACTTTTCGTGCCTCAAGATATCCTTTAAGGATATATATTTTATGACCAAGAGAATATATTACCTTGTATTTCCAAGGGCACCCTTATTGACCCCTGACCCCGAGACCGTAGCCACCGGACACATTCCTCATCTTAGTCATCTTAGTCTTTTGTTGTTGTTTTCAGATGAAACAGTGGAGAGAAAAAAGAAACCCTGTTATGCACCATTATAGAAAAATGGTAACAACGATAACAAATTTAAGACAAAACTTCGGAATTAAGTCAACACTTTTGATAAAATAGTCTGAAAGTACAGAAATGAGAACCTTATTTCGAGAAGATAGTGAAATACCGAAAAAGAAAGTCGAAATTCGTGACAGACATGCTCAAGGTTTGAGAGTATAGTTGAAAATATGAAAGAGAAATTAGACATTCGAATGTAACATAGTCATGATCCCCAATGTGCCATTTTGGTCAAACTAATATTATCTTAGGTAAGACAACATCATCGGTTCCTCCAATCTACTCCTAACCCCACCCTCTAGTCTTTGATAGCTTTTAAGTGATAAAATGGTAAATGTAAAGATAACGGAGGGAACGTTCAATGTCCGGGGTGGCGACTATAGTCTCGTACGAAATGAGTACAGGACTTTCCACGTATACGGCCTTTTTTTTTGGAAGTGGGAAGGGCGGAACAGAAAACCATGGTCTTTGCAAATGTATGCTTCCGACATGCGAATTCTCGCAGCCCTTGTCTTTCAATACCATGGCAACTTTCGACACGTCATTCAAATATATTCAGAAGGGTTCTCTTAATTAAATGTTGCTATTTTTGTATCCAAACTCTACTGTTTCCTCAGCGTTTTAATTTGTCCTATATAATACTGCTTGATCGCTATCTCCAAATCTCGACCTTTTTCTGGGTTTATTTTCTTATCAAAGATATATTTCGATTACTTTTTTAAATGATTTATTAGATGACAACTATTCTTTCTTATCACACTCGTCGTTTAATAAAACTTATAACTTTAATTGTCCTCTTACAATGTATTATGTTGTTATCCACGCAATTTCCAGTCATTGGAAAGAGTTATTTACCCAGGGTGATAACATTGGGGTGTCTTTACTATATTATATTCATAACATGTCATTCCTTTCACGTTATATATATAATCAGCTTATCCAGAAATTCGTAACACAACCGAAGTCAATCTCTAAATGGAACTTGCATTCAATATAGGTGAGCTTCGGTGGAGAGATAATTTTTAGAGATACTAAGATTCAATACTTTCAGTTTCGCTGTATACATCGTATTTTAGGTACTAATTATTTAGTTTTTTTAATGAATAAGGAGGATAATCCACGTTGTACGTTCTGTGGTGAAAGATATTAAACGTTAGTTCATTTATTTTGGGAATGTAATATTACCTCCAACTTTATTTTAAATGTTGAGCAGAAAATTTGAAATAGACAATTTGTTTTCTCTAAGCAAGATAAATGTTTTGGTTATCGTCTTCAAGTCAAACACCCTATGAATTTCCTGATCTTTCATATGAAGAATTATATTTATCAGGAAAAATGAAGAGTGGTATTCCAAATACAAATGCATGTTTCAATAAGTTTAAATTCTCACCACAGGTGGAGAAATATTTTCATAATTGCGAAACGCGCTCTCCCATTTCTTACAATAACTTTTACGCAACATTTTCTAGTTGTTCTCATTTTTTTGATGTTTAGGTTTTCGGAGTCACTATTTATTTGTCCTAATTCAGTTATACCTTTATTATCTGCTACGTGGGAATGTTTATTATATATTTCGAAATTCGTATTAATCTTATATACTTTGTTAATCGATCACTTTAATTTTCACAATTATTTAAGAAATAGCTACTTTTTTATTTACGAAAATGGAAAAACAAAATCGTACATGGAACTCAAAGTTTAAATAAAAGATGGCCAAAAAAAAAGAAGAAAAAAAGATATATTTCGAAATTTATTATGCTTCTTCAAAATTCAATATCTCGACTTTTTTCTATTTAAAATGTCGTCTGTATTCTCCATCTTCCTTTTTATTTCCTGGATATTTCCAACATTATATCTAAACGTATCGATTCGTTCCTCAAAAGTGCTACTTGTAATATCAAATTTTGACTGTCGTCGCAAGCTTTGGGTGTCGTATTGTCAGGATCTTATTTACTTCATCCCCATACCTTCCAGTTTATCCTGCAATTATTTGATAGGTATATTTCGACTTATTCGTGGCATTGCAAGTTTTATCTCACATGTTCTTTTATTTTTTAAATCTCAAGATGAGCCATTTGGGTCCCTAAATATGATTCGTCTTATACACTTCACGTGTTTGTTCCTGCAAAGGGTCCCCCCTGCCTGATTTGAAGAGACAAGTGCATATGTATTGTTCGTTTAATGTTAGAGCTTCTGCAAGTCTCCGTCTGAATCGAGTTGAACGGTTGTAAGGTGGTTGATTTCTTCTGATCAAAGTCTCTCTTGCTAGCGTAAGCAATTTAGAAGCATGGCGTACATCATCATCGGCTGTTTTAGTGTCACCATTTCACATAAGTGAATTCCATTGTAATATTTTTGCAATATATATTTGCTATTTGTTTTATGCTATTATTGATTCTGTATATTGTAAAATAGTTATATAGTTATTTTAGTAATTTTTCACATATTTGATGTAGTTTTACACTGTATTTTTAACATTTCCTCTATTTTACATTGTGTAATTTTATCTTTGTTAGGTGTATTGGTTTTGCATCAATGTTTTACGACTTTATTTTTATGCATTATGTTTTATAAAGCGCTTTGAAGCCTTTGCATATTGCGTTAGATAAGTTGCAGCTTATTATTATTATTATTAGTATTATTATTATTAGTATTATTATTATTATTATTATTATTATTATTATTATTATTATTTTTATTAGTATTATTATTATTATTATTATTATTATTACTATTATTATTATTATTATTATTATTATTATTATTATTATTATTATTATTATTATTATTATTATTATTATTATTATTATTATTATTATTATTATTATTATTATTATTATTATTATTATTATTATTATTATTATTATCGTTAACGTAATCCTGTGCTATTGGTTCGAAGGCTTCAATAGAATTTTAACGTTAGCATTTTGTACATATATGGTTCATCATAACCGACGTTCCCTTTCTTTGTGCTACAATGTAATCAAAAGCATTGTAACTAATCGAAATATTTTAAATTTTCATTATTCTACCAGCTTCAAAGTCATCAATAGCATTGCAGTGTAAGCTTATTAGTACATATAGATCTCTAAAAATAGAACATTACTCTTTTTGATGTAATGAATTAACATTTTAACCTTATTGTACATCCATTATGCTAATGTGATGAAGGTTGTTTGGAAGGCGGTTTTGCTGAAAGTAGTAGCGGGATCTATTGCAACGAACACACATTGTCCAATTGTCAAGCTAAATTTAAGCTAATTTGAAAATTAACTAGTAAGGTGGCTTGGTGGGCACAGCTTTGGATTGGTAACATGGTGTTCAGGGCTCGAATCCATCTGTAGTTAGTTTATACAATACTTCTTTTCCATTTTGCATACTCCACTCTGGGGACAACATATATTAATCCAAACATATATTTAACAGCTGACGTGATGGCCAACGTGATAGAGACTGGTGAAAGACCCATGTCTTGTTGGTTTCATGTAAACCGTTCTACGGTTCAAGGCACACCAGAGTTCATAACGCTCCATTAGTGGTATGGCACTTTCTATGGCCTAGGATCCCGTGTCAATGTCTCCCTTGATGTCATCCGGGAGGATGCAAAGAAGTGTAATGTAGTATGTAGTTATATCCCCATTATATTACTTTAAACATTTGCTTCCATGCTTCTTTGTCTTAAGAGTAACTACTTGCTTCCTGTTCAAGACTTATGCACCCCTACACCCACATCATATTCGTAAAAGCCCCCTTTGTCTTAATTCCATGAACTATTCATGCTGAACCACAGATGACAACCTGTTGCATCTCATGTGATTTCGAATATGGTTAGTCATAGCACTCTCCTATGTGCCTTAGAAATTATAAGTAAGACCAATAGTTTATGTCACAGAGAGGTTATCTCCCCCTCACAGGAAGTTGTAATGACTTAAATACTGTAGTTTTTTAATATGTGAAAGACTAAGATTCCAGACTTCAGAGAGTGTAGTTCAGATACACTCCAGCAATAAAGCTTATACTCTACAATTATATCTATGTCTGGAGTTTCTCTTTATCTGTTGTTCATTGTACCTATTTAATAACGGAGCCCAAACTAATTGAGCCGGAGCACCCCAGCGTAACAGAGGTTGGTCAAATCGACCAGAAGAGTTCTAGGTGGAGTGCGTGAATCCTTGCCTATGACCAGAGGGTTGAAAAACTCTTTGCAACCGGCATGTGCAGCCACAGTCCAGTGTCAAGTTATCTTCTTGGATGGTTACAGCTCAGTTGAAACATTGTAAGTGGACATTAGATTAAGACATTATCTATTGTTGTCGAGAAAAAACAATTAAACTGTCACTGTATATGCACAGGAGTGTATTAAATTAATTTATTCGACATAGACAAGCTGGTGAATTTATGTACCATACACTACGGAATAACCCCATCCTAAGTCACTTCACATTCCCCATTCCTTCTTCCCGAAAAAAAGACAGAGGTATTCATTTTCGTTCAAAATAATATATTTCTAATTCAAAGATTGTACTAGTGTAAGGGTTTACTCCATGAACCCATATAGTACATAGAGTAAAACGTGTATCAAAGATTCCTTTATATCTTGTTGACTAGCAAAACTGTCTGTCGACGATATAGACTGGGGATGCTTTCAATTTTTCAAAGTATGCGGTCAACCTGTTGTTGTACACGTCAGTGATCAAATATTGACAGAATGCGACTGACTTCTTGGTGCATTTGTATTAATTCTGCAAGTAACAGGGATTACATTCTGCTGAACAATGAAAAGCTACCATTAATGGAATTTCAATTGGCACAGGATATTTCCAACACCTAGCCTAATCGGTACTAAAAATTATGTAGTCAAAAGGTCTTTTATTATTGACAGGAATTGTATTCATTGCTATTTTTACTTCAAACTGACGAATCAAAACAATACGTATCACACAAGTAGTTGTTGTTGATATGGACACTGTTCATATCCTGTCATATTACTACATATTGTTCAGACTTTGTTCAGTATTTCGCTACAAGTACTACAGAACTCACACTGATAAGTTCATGTTAAAATGGCTTTCATTAACAATCATAATAATTTTAATGCATGTTAAGAAAAGGGAGGCAGATTTGATTCTTCTTCCTTCAAGTATGTTTGCGATTCCATTTGCATGCTAACAACTGTTATTTGTGTTGAATTTGTAGCAATATATGTATACAACGCAGGTCCTCTGAAAAAAGGGGTAATATGAAACATTACCATAAAATGTTATTTCATCGAAAAGGGACTAGGACACTTGATGAATAGACATCTTTCAAAATGAAAAATAGAAGAAACAAAGGTTGTATGTACTGCACTACACGAATAATAACTCGTGATAATATTATGGGTAGTCATGTTGTTGTAACCGAATAAATCTAATGTATTTCCACGAATGTGCCAGTACTACATTGCTTGGTAAAAGTGATGCACAATTACCAAACAAGGAACAATTGCATAATTAAATTCATCATCACAATACAACTTTGATCAAATGTCATCGTGAGTGCAAATTCTTAATCTATACTGTATATTAAAAGAATGGAATGACACACTGTACGAAGTAATTTGCAATAAAGCTGTTCTTCTTGGAAAATTGCTGTCTTTGTGATTGTTACCTGAAGAAGCTGTCACCAATGGTCTGATTAGGTACAATGTTATCAACCCGTTCCAGTTCTGGTCTTGTAACCGTAAGAAGAATGCAAATAACATTACACACTCAGCGCACTTTGTTGTAACATAAATCTACCATTGTTCAAAACCATTAGGCATAAATGAACTAAATTTGTTTGGACATTAGTTTACCAATTCTTATATAATGACCCAGCTAGGAATTTGTGATTAACTGAAGGAGCAGGTAATAAATTATCCCACTATGTTGTAAACGTTTCTTGGCCCAGACAAATTTTCGCATTAGCATTTCGTGATATGCAGTGTTATAAGTGTATATTCCAAACTTTTCCACAATAGCCTACTACTACGACTTTGGCCCCATGATGTAAAAGTATGCACCCGATACTCATTGCTAGTAGGCTATAGTAACTACTGTTCATGTTGCACAACCGTGCATCAGTAACTACTGCGCTGTGTTCGTAACACGGTAACATGTTCAACAGGTAGCACAGTAATTACTGCAAAGAAGAATGTTTCAATCAAATGGATTTACTAATACGATTAGAGAAATGTTAAGCTACCATCTGAATCTCGCATGCAGTATAAAATAACCGCCGCAGTGTGTTGGCTACGTATTGTGCCAGCGCCGACCATGCACTCCGTACTGTACGGCTAGGGAGGTCTTCGTTACCCAGCCGCCGCGCATTTTCACCTTTCGGACTCGTATTTCAATGTGTAACAGCTTTGCAGTAATAACTGTGCCACCTGCTACCGTGTTGCGAACACAGCGCAGTAGTTACTGGTGCACGGTTGTGGAACATGAACAGTAAATACTGTACTAGCTATGAGTATCGGGTGAAGCATGACACTCTAATCGTTAAGGGAGAGGCATGCGTTCTGATAGCTCTGTGGAAAATACTCCAATGATGTTTCTCATGAAATCCAGACTGGCCCTGCTAGGTCTAATCTATGGAACGCCAAAAGCGCAACGCATTTCGTTGCCTCGATCGATTTCGCCTCCTTCTATTTCGTTGCCTCCCTTTATTTCGTTGCCTCCTTTGATTTCGTTTCCTCCTTCTATTTCGTTGCTTCGTTCTATTTCGTTGTCTCATTCTATTTTGCTGCCTCGTTCTATTTCGTTGTCTCCTTCTACTTTGCTGCCTCGTTCTATTTCGTTGTTTCCTTTGATTTCATTGTCTCCTTCTATTTCGTTGCCTCGTTCTAATTCATTGTCTCCTTCGATTTCGCTTCTTCGTTCTATTTCGTTGCCTCCTTTGGTTTTGTTGCCTCGTTTGATATCGTTGCCTCCTTTTATTTCGTCGCCTCCTTCTAATTCGTTGTCTCCTTTGATTTCGTTGCCTCCTTTGATTTCGTTGCCTCGTTCTATTATCTACTATCGGTAAAAAAATGATTTCTTGACCAAAAGTGGCCTTAAAGTTTTAACCCCGATACGGACATCTCTAAACGCGCTATACGTTATGTGTAATGATCCAAAAGATGATTTTTTTTTCTCGCTGTATATACATAATGTGTAATAATCAGAAAAATGTAGGCTCCATAACTAAAGTTAATCGATTTTGAAAAGAAAAAAAAACAGTTTTCTGATCATTACACATTACGTATATACAGCGCGTTTAAAGATGTCGGGGTTAGAACTTTGAGGCCACTTTTGGTAAAGAAATCATTTTTATTATCGATAGTAGAGATATACCACGTGAAAGATGAACCTGTCTACTTTAATGTGGTGCTAACCTGACATCTCAATAGGCTCCATAACTCAACTTAATCGATTTTGAAGAATAAAAAAATTAATCAATATTTTAAAACATTTAGGCCACTTTTGGTAAAAAAAAATCGGCTTTGTTACCGATAGTAGGTATAACACGTGAAAGAAGAAATTTTATTCTTTGATGTGATGCTAACCGAACCTCCTAACTAGGTCGATAACTCAAATTAATCGATTTTGAAATAATAATACGTTTGGATCATAACACATTACCGCGCGTTTCGAGCTAATTTTCCCATTTGCATCCCACTCCTGTTAGGATCGAACGGTTTGTAGCCATCGAATTTCAATAAATCAAAGTGATACTGACTGTTCTTTCATACCACGTGTAAGAGGAATAACTTATCATCGCCATTGTACCTCTCTTGACTGTTTTATATTCTCATAAATTAATTGTTTAGACATTTGAGAAAAAAAATGGTATAAAAATTGTCGCAATTTACGCCTTTCTCCACAAGATTTGGTAGGATCACAAGTTTCAGTTCAATATGGATGCAGAAATCGTCCACCATTTAATTCCAAAATTATAACACATGAAAGAGCAACATCTTCTCTCTCATATGGTGCAATTATTGGCATTTTACAGTATTCATAGCGTTAATTATTATCGCTTTAAAACAGGTACGAAAAAGTAACAGTCTTGTTATTGTCCGCTAATTTAGGCTGCCCTTAGTGGCTGCTGGGGATCCACTTTTCCGCCACAGCGTACCCAGCGCTCGTCACAGTGTACAAACATCAGTGGCCAACGGCGTGTAACGTTGATGTATACACTAGTGGCTGCTCTTAGTGGCTGCTACGTTCAAACAAGTGCTAGGCTGCTCAGTACGTGCTAGGCACTGTGATCGACCAGGTAACGTTCGCGTTAACCGGCCGGTCGCGACCGAAGGAGAAAAAAGCTCCGCCCACCAATGCATGCCTGCAATACCTAATTAACATAACCAGGCGAATTCAATCGAGGCAACGAAATCGAACGAGGCAACGATGTAGAACGAGGCAACGAAATAGGTGGAGGCAGCAAAATAGAAGAAGGCAACGAAATCGAAGGAGTCAACGAAATAGAAGGAGGCAACGAAATAGAAGGAGGCAACGAAATAAAAGGAGGCAACAAAATAGAAGGAGGCAGCAAAATAGAAGGAGACAACGAAATAGAACGAAGCAACGAAATAGAAGGAGGCAACGAAACCGAAGGAGTCAACGAAATAGAAGGAGGCAACGAAATAGAAGGAGGCAGCAAAATAGAAAGAAGCAACGAAATAGAAGAAGGCAACGAAATAAAAGGAGGCAACGAAATAAAGGGAGGCAACGAAATAGAAGGAGGCGAAATCGATCGAGGCAACGAAATGCGTTGCGCTTTTGGCGTTCCATACTAATCAACATGATCAAAGCGAGGGTGGTTGGTGAGATGAGTGTTCCGACGCAACGCTGGAAACGATTCGCAAAGACACAGTGGATCGGGAAAAGAATCGTGATTTTGTTAGTAGTTGTGTTACTTGAATTTACAGTCCGTACCGTTACGGAGAGCCAAACGTTCCATAAATGTCGAAAAAGAAAGTGAAGTGTCCAAGTTAATGTATATATATATATGTCCAATTCGATATCAACATGTTACAATTCCATATGAACATGTCGAAACAAAATACCAATATGTCATTACGTCTATCAACATGTCAAATTCAACATCAGCATGTCGAAAACTTGTAACAGCATGCCACTACTACATTGGTCATGTCAACATTGCTTGCTAGATACAATAATGACGTCATGCAACTATGTTGGCACATCGGCGCGCGCCATCGTTTCGTTAATGCCCCAAACTGTATATATATGTCGAGATTTATATGAGAATGTCCAAAACTTGTGTCAGCATGTTGAGAGAAGGAAATAAAATATTCAAGCCACAGGGATCGCGTTGATGCCTTAGTGCAATTTTTGGGCCCTTTGTCTAATTTCACATGATTAATTCCTGTGTGGGCAATTGGGCGTTTGAGGTTGCTGCATGGGCCCCGTTACAGTTAAAAAATGAAGTCGTTGGTATCTTTAGATACCGCAATGTCCAATAGGGCCAACACCTCTAAAAGAAATTATCCTGCTTTTTGTTAACATAATCAAATCATGTGTGGGCCATGGGCCCTTTATGGCTGTTGCCTGGGGCCCGGTACAGATAAAAGTCGTAGATGGTATATTTTGGTTTCTCCAATGTATAAAGGGTCCAATGCAACTACAGGAATTATCCTTGTGTCTTTGCACATGATTAAATCACGTGTGGGCCATTATATAAGAGAGATTACATTTCTGGGTAATGAAAAGATTAACACACACCCTTAAAATCACTGGATAACATATCTAGTGTAAGTGGCTATATACTGAAGTGCCTTCTACTTAAAGGCAATAACAGATTAAAAAAGTGATTCCAGGTAGCTATCTGTTTTCTTGATGGAATTTATTTATTGTAATTTTTTTTTTAGTACAAACACACCAAACGTACTGTTTTCATTGTCATGTATGAATCGTAGAAATAGAAACGTCAGAAAATATAAATAGTGTCCCAATATAATAGCATAAAAAATTACACTATGTTATTGGATGACAAAAGACCTCTACAAAGGCAGGAAGAAAGAAAGCGAGGAGAAGTCGAATAACAGGGAAGAATTTGCGCCATGTCTTGACCAGTGCAGGTTGATTGAGACGTAACAGGAATACGGTGTGCTGACAAAACAAATGTGATTCGGCAGGATGTTTCTCTTCTCTTCAAATTGATTTGTTTTGAAAAACATTTTTCCTTTTCAACACGATTTTAAATACCTAACGGATATTTCAGTGAGAAAAAATGTAAATATCTTTCAGAGAAAGACATTCCACACTGTTATTTGAAAAGCCCATCTCCATAACTTGTCCCAAACTCGAGATATCGTTGATTGAATGTAACCTATTTCGAATGGTTAAGCCTCCCCTGACACCAGCAAGGAGATCTCTGAGGGGTGATCTGTGATCAAAAGCCTTCTTTTCTTTACTAATCCTCTGTTAGCTTATCCTTAAAACGTGGAATGTATGTTTAGCTACCGATATTCTCCGCATTTAGATTTTAATCAAAAGAAAAACATTTTCACTTTAGATGAATACTACTAAAGTTTGTTATCAATTAAGATATATTAGGTTGAGTAATACTGTAAAAGTTTGACAAAATAACAGTGATTGATGACCAGATCTTATTAATCGACTTTATGCCATCTTGTACAATGAGTAGGAAACTTATTTAGACAAAACAAATATGAAATAACACAAAATGTAACTGAAATGAAAACAAAATATATATAAAAATAGAACTTGCCAGTACCAAACAATATCAAAAAGTTTGTGCATATTTTTATTTTTTAGGAAGTAGAAGATGTAAGAAAAAAAGAATAAAATAATTTTGATGACAGAAATTTAAATGTTGATGAGCTATACTAAAGAAAACAGAGGGACAGTGCTTTACTGCTACTAACCAACACATTGAAGTCGTTTTGGCACAGCTAGTTTTTCTTAATATGCTCAATATACGTACCAAGTTTAGCTATATACTGAGATAATTAAGCCATTCTTTTAATAAGCAATTAATCTACAAACATTTCAGAGTACAATAATATAAGTCAGCTAACTCATATTGATGCCAAATTGATATAAAAAAAGAAAATAATCCATCCATATATAGCAATTGATACAAATACTTAAGAAAAAATAGATAGACTACTTAATTGAGGTACTGTGACATTTGGTAGATTCTAGCATTAATTTCCAGGATTAATTGCAACCAAACGATTGCAGAGAACAATTAAACGTCTAGTGAACTATATCCTGAGTTCGCATAGCATATTTGATGGTTTACCTTGTTTGTAATATATATATAAATACAAAATAATATCTAAATCTCCGTTTACAAAATACTAATTTACATCTAAGGACTTTTAGGTAGTGACATTTTGCTTATCTAAAATCAGAAATATTATTCGTGATCTTGCCATCAAAGTTACTTACATAAATGCATGAAACCTGTTTATTGGTATTTTGTTCTTTTTATGGGGGAGGGGGTCCGAGTAGTGTTGGGCTGGTATGTCTTTATTGTCAGCGCTGCCAAACAAAAGAAATTCTGTCACCTTCAGAGCTAAACTTTTCGATGTATGATCATGTAATTTATGATCACGTGAAGAGGCCTGTATACGAATCGCCACCATATATTTCTTAAGTTTATTCTTGAAATACAGAAGATTTTGATTCCATGTGGAGGCTAACAATGCTAGGAAATAATTTCAAACAAAATACACAAACCACGAAAGCCTAATCATGATTGCAATTCAACATTCAAATAACCTAAAATCGGCATCAAATATTCCAATATGGGCAGTCAAATACTCCTAAAACTACATTCTGCAATCAAATCTTCCACAAACTTCAATAAAATACTCGAATATCTACATTCAAGTACTTCAATATGAGCAATCAAACACTACAATCAACCAATATGCGCAGTCAAATATTCCAATAGTATTTCCAACCAAATATTCCAATAAGTTCAATCAAATACTAGAATATATGCAATCAAATACTGATACAGTGTAAAGTGTTAAGTAAGTAACTTAAGTGTATTGCAAAAAAAAAACCTTATGAGCGATACAAAATACTCCACCTTCAGTGAGCAGGGGTACAGTAGGTACCTACACAATTTTCCTACAGTTTAAAGGCATTAAAGACTCGCGCACAAAGAAACGTCTCATGCCGGTAATCTGACCTAGTTTCGAATGAGGTGTAACAGAAGTGTTAGACACCACCATCGATCCCAGAAAATACACACACAGCTTGCTACCCTCAGCAATTAGACACTAGTGCACAGTCAATTCACACAGCTATGGTCAATACCCACAACACAGTGTACATAGCAGCGATGGACATCTCAGGTCTTGATAAAAGATAACAAGGTATCACGTTTCATTACTGTCTGCATTTTGTAGCGACACGAAAATAAATCCCTGACAAACAATGGAAAGTCAACTTTTTCAGATGGCGGCATGCGGTCTGGGGCGAGTCTTCAATGCCTTTAAGAATTACACAATAGTTGTCAGCTGACCGATAATTCATGAAACAATCATAGAGGTGGAAACGGTAGTCTTTACGGTCCACATATTTAACAATCATTCAGACATTCGATATTTTACAGTTAAACAGTGTACCTTTTCCTGTTCTTGTGTTTGTATAGTACTTGTAACTCCCGAAAATGCACTTCACTTTCTAACTGAGAATTATCTGTAACTGATGATCATCTGATTCACAAAACTTGAATGTAACTCCACATTGTTTTCTTTCTGGCTACATACCATCTATTATCTAGATTCTAACATCAGTTCACTGCACCCATTGTCAGCATTATTTTTGCTACTTTTCCATTATATCATCATTCCTTTCTCCACTCATGCTTCATGGATCCTAAGAACATTTTTTATGGCACAGATCTCTCCATTACACCACTGTACCATAATATTGCTACCTCAATAATCGTTTTAACTGACTCTGAACAAAAGTTCAAGCATTACTTCAGAGTATCTGAGTAGTGCTTGTGATGTCATAAACATATGTCCAAAACTAACCACCAGGTAACGATAGGAGAGATTCCTGACTGCAGACATCAAACTACATGCTTCCACTTTAATAAACAATCACGGATACGCGGAACGTTTAGTGATTATACAGCAGAGATGGCCTTTGACTAATGAACCACATGGTAATAATGCTATGGAATTCAATTGCAAACCAATGTTATGTATCCTTTGACACGTTCGCTTCAAACATTCACACCCTCCTTCCACCAAACTGTGCTACGCTTCTACCTGACTCTCTGCACGTTTCGGTTGACCGCCAGTCGGCGCTGCGATCTTTTTCTGTTTTTGCGACGACGGAGGCTGTGATTTGATGGCGATGAGTCTTTCGACCATCGCGCGGCCGTACTTGATCCGGCTGTACAGGTCTCTGGTGCATCCATACTGTTCCATCAGCTGGCAACGGAAGCTACGAGACTCTCGGTTCTGATCGATGTAGGTCACTGCTCCCATCAGCGGACACACGATGATCTTGGTGTGGTCCGTGAAGAAATTAATCTGAAACCGAAAATAAAACAGGTCAGAAATAGTGTAAACTTCTGAATGTAGCTTTTCAAGTACATTTGCTGTAATCTACTGTGACAGAACAGAAATTGAAGTACTTCACTGCAGTTAAGGTGGGTTGTTTCTTTTGGCTTGGTGAACTATTTAGCTGTTTTCCCCCTATTCGGTTCTCTTTTGTTAGGGGGTAGGGGGAGAGGGAGTGGCAGTAGGGGAATGCTTGCTTACACTGAGACTTTGAAAAAATGCTGCAGGTGTATCAACAAGGGAAAATCCAATCAAACTAAATACAAACCATTTGAAAATAACATTTAGCTACAAAAGAAGTTAACTCAGTGAGGTCACCGTTTCAAATCCCATTCTGTCAAAAAGTGGAAGCGTTCGTACAAACTCACTCCAAGACATCCCACCATTTTGAAGCCCTTCTTAACTAGCGACGGTGTAACTCATAAACATGGTAGTAGCACATTTCCAAAGGAAGAGGAGAAAAATCTTTTTGTTGTATTCTTTAAGTATGATGGCTATAAGCTTTCATACTGTGAAATTATAAGAAACATGTACAAGCTTCATAGACTGTACACAAGACCGTTGGCCTTGCATCGGGTTCACAACAAGAAGAAATTTCTTCTTCGCTTTTTTCCCCGATGGTGGAAAATGCTGGCTCAAAACATTGATGGCTTTTATATAGTTATCAGACATGACCAAACAATGGTTTCAATGAGAAAGATGAATTTCCAGTTTTACCTGCATAGTTCCGTTGCTGAGGTGTAGAACAATGGCACTCCGGGTGCGGAACCATGAATTCATGAACGGAAGTCTGGCCAGGGCATCGGAGTCACGTGGGGTCATAGTAGCACCTGTCTGTTGTATGGAAGAGATGTTGGAATCCAAATGAAATTTGAGTTATCTTGTTACATGTATGTAATTACCTTTCTCTACTGTATATCAATTTAAGTGTTCATCTGTTTTGTTGTGCGAATACAGTGCTAACCAATAGTTCTTTAAGCTCGCATTGGGAATGGTATTCCCTGCAGCTATCATAAGACTAGTGCAAAAACATTGGAAAAAAAATTGATAAAGGCAACTACCGAGCAATAAAAACTGTCATTTATTAACAATCTTTCCAGTTCATGCAAAGTGAATTTTAGGGATATGTTTGAAAAGTTTTGTAGACCTGTAATAGATAGTAAGCAGTACAGCCCCAGTGCTCCACCCCCTGCGATTGTTCAAGTTTACTTTGGTACTTTGGTACAAAGGCCACTCCGCACGGCTGATTGTCAATATATTTATGTTTTTCCCTTGGGATAAACTTCAAATCTAATGTTGAAATTTGGCAGAATTAGATATTTTTGTTTTTAACTGTCCAAAATATTATACCATGTTACCAATAACGGTTTGAAGGTTTGTCTACAAAAGTTCTGCCAGAAATGGGTAGCAACTTCAATGCAGTCATTGCCAGAGAAGAACTTTTCCTTTTTCAGGAAAACTTTTAATCTAGTCACTACACTGAAGGATCGTTCTGTGGTATTTGTTGTAACCCTCGAGAAATCTACAATACACACAAACACTTAACCCAGGTTACAGGTGGTATACCCAATAATAACACACACATGTGAACAAAAGGAACAATGCTGTGCTATGGCATTAATGTCATAGAAGATGTAAAACCTTCCTTTTTTTGCTAAATAGAAAATCACTCATTAATGTTTCAAAACCAATATCAAGAATGAGCAAACATCAGCAACCAATTCTTAGCACAGTTTCTCAACCATATTTTAAATCTGAGAATTTGGTGCGACATTTGTCTTGTGATGTTATTTTGTCTAAATCGTTGCTTGTTTGGCAAGGAAAGATTCACTTCAAATACCGTGTAAGAAATAAGAGTGAGTTCGGTGAGGGGAAGGGTGGGAGATACTGTAGGTCTATGAAAGGCCAACAGGAACATTTAATGTGTAAACGGTTGCACAATGAGGTGACAGTAGCTTACCTTCAAGAGATGTTCAGTCATGTAATTTCTAAAGTAAGTAAGAAGAGTGACTTTCTTCTTAAGTGATTCGGGGTAAGAAGACATCATAGGGTAGGATTCGTTCCATTCTCTGTCAATGTACTCTAGATTTCTAGAAAATAACAACAAAGCAAAAATGAGAAAATGGAGGATAAGGGATGAGAGGGAGAGGATAGAAGACATACACAGGGCAGCCCCACCCAGCACTAAAACTTCCGCCCAGCACTGTCTTCAAAATCGTGAATCACGCCCAGCACTATTATCATCTAAAATCCTGACATTCCTAACAATATATTTCACCAAAAAAATGTAAATTGTTAGCAAAACTAGTGTATGTGCTTAAAAAGCTACACAAGTGCCAGCATTTGGCATCTGAGCAACTTCAAAAATCGAAAAGTTTCTCAAAGGGGAGGGGGACACCTCCTCCCCCTTAGACCCCTCCCCCAGGACGGCAATCAGGCATCCTGGGCACATCCCTGCATACATATACATCAATGTTTAGGATACAACTTTTGAACTGCTGTTTACAACCTCAACATCCCTGTTACTGCACTGGAATGTGAGATTTTATTCAACTGAAGGAAAATACAACATGTCCAACACAGCAAAATACTTCTTGCCACTGAACAAATGGAAAACTATCATGTAACTCTTTGTCAGGGCAAGTGTTAAGTTACAACATTTGGTAATCAATCATGAAAAAAATCTGACCGATTTGGAATTTTTTTGTTTTCATTATTTAATGTGCGACAATTACCGCTGTGGATCAGAAATAAGAGTAGACCTGCTCATTCTGCTTTTAAACATAAATTCACATACCAATCCATTTAAACAACAAATTTGATACCTAACGCATGGTCTTTGCCTATAACCTCATCAGCTGAGGGTTACCAGACAATTCATTTTACACTACTGTGTAAAACAGTGCCTTACTTACCAAACCTGTCTGCAACATCCAAATTTTGAGGTTAAAATAGCAAAATCCGAAACTTTTAGATGGGAGAGCAGGGTCAGTTGAGGGTTACCAGAACAAGGCACAGACCAAAATAATGTCTTGTTTTGACAAAGTATTACACAACTACCCTACCAATGAAACACATTGATCAAAGACATGGAGAGGTATCTTGTTCTAAATGTATATATATAATATATCATAAATAAATACAGTACCATATATTAAAGTGCTGTTATCATGAAATAAAACATGCTCAAGAGCACTGTACAAAAGAACCAAAACCTGGAATATAAAATTACCAAACTTAAGAAAACAAATGTAAAAATGCAGAATAGGAGGGTCCACCCGGAATTCATCATATCACAGCTATGAACCTTTCATCCAGATGTCGACACTTGGTATATACAGTAACTAACATCACTTTTGGAGCAATTAGTGACAGTGAGATTCTGAGAATAAAAGACATTCGTGAACACTAATGCTTATTCAGGATACATTTGCTCTCCACACTATATAAAAGGGCCTGATCAAGATTTGTTAATACCAAGAGGTCTTACCCTCTTGGCAGTGGGTTAATCTATGATGGTCTGTGTACCTTCAACTGACCCTGCTCTCCCATCTAAAGGTTGCAGATTTTGCTATTTAACCTCAAAATGTTGATGTTGCAGACAGTTTTGGTAAGTAAGGCAATGTTCTACATAGCAGTGTAAAATGAATAGTCTGGTAACCCTCAACTGACCCTAGCCTCCCATCTAAAGGTTGTAGAGTTTGCATTCAAACCTGAAACTGTACTGTTGCAGACAGTTTTGGTTAAACGCTGTTCTACATAGCAGTGTAAAATGAATCGTCTTGTAAGGATAATAAAGAGTATTTATTTCATTACTATTGATATGAACATTGCCAGCTTGTCACACAGCTAAATCATCTAGGGACAGCCTGTAGTATGTTGTTTATGACCAACATACTGCTTGACAACTCTGACATACGAACAGCCAAACTGAATAACAGACTCTCTTGTCCTCCAGCGCTAACAATGACAAACTGTAAAGACCATTTCACAAATCACTCTCCGTCCAGTAACTTGTTTTTAATGATCAAAGTTCTGTGTATCATCATTGTATAGCAAATAACAACAAGATCATCACCGACTTGCCAAAGAAGTTTAATTAAAGAATGGAAGACGATTTGTCTTTATCATACAAACTAGGTTCTCTGAGACTTACTCTCCATTTTGATGAAGTAAGAGACGAGTTGAGTCGTTAAAGAGTACGCCAACACTGCCATCATTCAGCTGATAACCCAGTCCGTACTTGTCCGAATAGTCCACCCACTTACTGACCCAGAGAACAGGGATGGCTGCTGGATCCTCTGCTTCGTCTGAAACGAAACAAATGTGACCAAAAATGTGCAAACATGCGGGATAGCGTCGAAACAAAAAGATAAACAGGAGTGACATGGTGAGAATTGACCGAAATAATGAGTGTAGTCAGACCTGACAAGGTGGGGGTGGGGGGTAGTATAACTTTTAATTGTATGTAACAGGCACATTGAAATCATTTGTAAAAACTGCCCTATGTTTCAATGCTGAGTTGAATATGTTGCTGACATTCTTGTGAACTTCAAGTCTGTAGCTCTCAACCACTGGGTTCATTGTAATGCACTGTCCACTAATCTGGCAGGTGGCTGTTGGCCTAGAGATGCTAACTTTTCATCAAATTATACCAATGAAATCTTTCTTTCCTGAGATAAGCATATGACATAAGTTGTCGGGGATACGCCACTCATTTATTTACCTGAAGAACCCTTAATTAATGGGATATGAAGAGGGGTGTGTTTGCTTAGCACCAACGAATCACAGTCAAGCACCACATTAACAAACCAGAATCTACAGTTTGTTTTATTATTCTGTCTATTGTCTCAGCCTGTGACATAATTTACATGATTTCATCAAGGGTCAGTGACTAATGTAAATGTGAGGGGACAGGGGTAGTGGGAACAGTCATTTAGACATTGTGGTCCTAAGGGGCATAGATGGGACCATTTAGTTGTCAAACTTATACTTCTGCCCGACTTCTGTTCCCGGCTATTCTGCAAGGAGTATAATTTAAAGTTCGATTTAGGTCCGGGATTTTCTTTCACATCCATGTATGGTTTAAAAGTCCAGTATGACCTCTGACCTCACTCCCTGAAATTAAACTTACCAAATTGCTTGGGATTCTTTTCGCACGGCTTTGAGTCCAGTACCTTGACCAGTTGTTTCATCATCTCTGGCAGATGGCAAAGTGCATCTTGTTCACCTGTGAGAGACAAACATGGCAACAACAGATTCCATTTAAGGTTCTTAGCAGAGAGGGGAATGGTGGGGTGTGGGAAGTTGATTATCTACCACACGGTGCTAGCACCTCCTCCACCCACTAATCCCTCTTCACCCGCTAATCCCCATTCCACCAAGCATATTTGCAAAGTTTTTAACAGTAGCAGTATAAGGAACTTCCCAGCTTCTCGACAAACTGAATAATTTCGAAGGTTGTGAATATGATTTGGTATTATTTTACTGTTAACGTTCATCCAGGGTCTCCCCTGGTATTCAGTTTGTGAGGTGGCCGCAGCTCTGTTCTCTACGACTGCCTCTCAAAATCATTACCAACATCGCCGCCTCACTGTTACAAAGAAGAAATTTCCAAAAATGCACTGATTACAATCCAACTTTATTAACCCCATGCCAACATATGACAATTGAAAAATTGGCTGTGAACAATAACTTACATCTCACTTCAATGCCAGATTTCTCAGGGTTCTACTTGTGTGTTATTTACCTACAGTAGTATAGTATATATACCTGTCTGTGATATCCCTGTAATGCATACAGAACAAATTCCATTGATGTTACTAGCATGCTCAATTATGCACTAATGTACTGTACTATATTGTTATCAGTAACATTGTATACATTTGCTATTAATATTTATGATAACATGACATCATAACTATCCTATACTGGTTTACCACTCTTCTAAAAAAAAAAGGATAAAAACACACAACTATTTAAAAAGACTTGTTCTCCATACATAACTTGATGAAATTTTACCAAAGAATAACGCCAAGTGCTATTACCGTTGCCTACATGCACCTCTATCTTTTAATTATCAGTATCACCCCTCACCATCTCACTCTCCATTCCTCCCCCCCCCCCCACAGCCCGACACCTTCCACATCCTCTAACATCTCTTCTTTCCTTTTCAACTTCATTACTAATTAACTTCCATTATTGCACCCCTCAGAGTTTTGTCCACAGTCCTTATTCCCATTTTAACAAGCCTCAGATATTATCTCCACAGTCCTTAATCCCATTATTACCCCCCTCAGAGTTTATCCCCACAGTCCTTAATCCTATTGTTTCACCCCTCAGATATCTCCACAGTCCGTAATCCCTTTATTACACCCCTCAGAATGTATCTCCAGTCCTTTATCCCAGTAAAACACCCCTCTGAGTTTATCTCCACAGTCCTTAATCCCATTATTACACCCATCAGAGTTTATCTCCAGTCCTTAATCCCATTGTTACACCCCTCAAAGATTATCTCCACAGTCCTTAATCCCATTATTACACCCCTCAGAGTTTATCTCCAAAGTCTTTAATCCCATTGTTAATCCATCCAGCCATCTTCCCTTCCATCTCACCCCCCCCCCTTTTCTATTTTTCCACTATTTATCAATCATCCAACTTCTCTGTCCATCCATCTGTCTCTCTAATATCTTTCTTTGTTTCAGTTAATTACCCTTTGAAGAACTTCCTGCTAGGATGGTAACGTTGGGCACTCTTACTAACTTTCTTTATTAATGATATCATTTTCATATATGTGTTTACATACCTATACTTTTATTGATATCGTTGATATCTTCATTGATATCCTGCTAGGATGGTAACATCAGGCAGTCTTACTAACTTTCTTTATTAATGATATCACTTTCATATATATGTGTGTACTCACCTATACTTTTATTGATATCGTCGATATCTTCGTTTACGTCCTCCCTGTCCTTCAAATCTTTCTTCTCTACTACCGGAGGGGTTCGTCCATGGAGGGGCTTTCTTGCCAAATCACTGACCGGAGGCGTGTTCTCATCTGAAGGAAGTAAATGTCAGAAATTTCTGAGGGGATTGCCATTTTTTTTTTTTTTAAATGAAAAAATGTTTTAATGAAAAAATAACAACTTTAAAGTAAACATCCAGAAACAATAGAGTCAATTTTCAATTTTTCATAGTCCATTTCTTATATGGAAAAATTGTCCCTTACGTCAAAGATTTCTTATATCAGTTGTGTTGTCACTGTTCCGCAATCACTTGATATTTTTGGTTGACATTAAGCAACTTGGTACTTAAATGTCTAGGCTACATATATATCAGTGATACAGGCACGACTGCTGCACACGCTTGCTTTAAGAGCATTTTAAGCTTGAGTATTTAGGTGAATGATAAAAATAGTTTTTGTTGGGCCTGTACGTCACCCTGCATATTACTAGATATGACCAAATTTATGTAACAGTAAAATTTCCTTTTTTTGTTTGTAATACACTAATATATATTTCGAAATAATATTTATAAAAACTAAAAAAGATTCTGTAATATGGGTTTCTTGAAAATGTGACACACATTTATCTCTCTGAAATGTCCCGTACATCACGTTGCAAATAGTTTGGACGGCCAGGCCTTCTTTAAAAACTTTCTGCTCTACAATAGTATGTTGTAACAATGTGATCATACCTTTCCTATGACCTTTGACCTCGGTCAATGGTTTTCTATTAATCTGAGATGAAAACCGGGGTGCCGTGGTCAGACAAGACACAGGCAGCTCCTTGGGCAGGTGACCTGTGGTGAAGAAATCATCCTCTAAGAGTTTCATGACGTCCGGCCGTTCCAAAGGATTCTTGTGAAGGAAACGGGTGATGAGGGATCGAGCTGTGGGCGATATTTTGGACGGAATGTGGTACTGGTTGCGTTTTATTCTTTGGTAGGTGTCCTTGAGACTTGAGGTTTCAAACGGTGGTCTCCCGACCAGGAGGGTGTACCTGTGTAAATTATAGATTGTAGAATACTGATTATGAAGAGGCAGCTGTTTATATTACAATGGCACAGATGGCTGCATGCAGTTTATAGTGCTCAAACATTTTTCGAATTTTGCTATCTGCATACAGCACAGTATAGTACTGTTTTGCATACAGTACAGCATGCGAGCAAGAAAATAATACATGGTGGCTACTTCAACTCAAACTGCAACTTGTTGTTGCAATGACAACGATTCAATAAAGAGAGCTACAAGCCTTTAGACGGGAGAAAGAATTGAAGAATCGTACAGTGCCGTACACGATGTACCGTGCACACAAATTATGTGATGTGTGGGAACACTTTCTCATGGGTAAGGTAGGGTTCAGTGTCCCAAACTTTAAAGTAAACGAACCGACTTTCCACGACAAAATTAAGAACATCGGACATGCAAAAGAGATTCAGATACGGTACCAATTTTCTTACTGTACATGTGTCTGTACTCTGTATACATTGGACAGGGTGTGATGTAACGCTGTCCACCAGAATAAAGGATGCACATATTACACACTGCTGTACATATGGGAACACATGCAAATAATATTTAAATCAACACAACAACCTTGGTATACTATACACACACGTACCGGAAATGTATCGAGCCATTGAAAATACATTGTCAGGTGGTGCAGTGGCGTAGCCAGAGGGGGGCAATGACCCCCCCAAATTTGCTTTGTGCTCCAGTCTTGCCCCCCCCCAGCTCTAATCATCATAAGTATTCATACCTCAGGGCTCATGTTCATACTTCATATAAGGTCATAACTTGGTAATCAGACCGAGATATTACACATTTTGGGCCTTCATCATACCCACTGAACCATTGGAAGTGTATTTGTGCAGACGAGGTGCCCATTAATATATTTCTTGGTAATTCATACCATCAACCATCACAAGGTTGCCCCCCTTAAGACAAATCTTGCCACCCTAACAATTGAATGCTGGCTACGCCACTGAGGTGGTGTGATACATATCATGATGGTGATCATGTTCTTGATCATTTTTGCTTACATTATACATCCCAGGGACCAGGAGTCAACCTCAAAACTGTGTCCTTCCTTCGTCAGTACCTCGGGAGCAATGTAGTTTGGGGTGCCGCAGAGCGTTCTGGAGAGATCAAAACAATGCAGACAAATTCAACAAATTTCTCTTGTAAATAACTGGGGTAGAAGACATTCCCTCAGGTGGCAATGACTTTGTGAATGAGAGTTCTGATTGTGTTATGTTCAGAAACTGATCAAGATTATGTTTTCCAAATCTATTCTGAAAACTAAAGCACGGTACCTTTTTCGTTCGCCATCATATTCTTCTTTAGTAGCGAGGCCAAAGTCACCAATCTTGATGTTCATGTTATCGTCAATGAACAGGTTTCCAAGTTTCAGGTCTCTGTGAATCACCTGAAGAGGGAAACACAAAATCATAAATAAATTCAGAAAAAGCGACTTAGCTAAAAGTCTTTAATAGCGATGTCACCGATTACCGCGCTGTACCCCGATCTGGTGAAGTTCTTTTCTTGATACATCCAAAATTTGCACCAGATCTGATGAATGAGGCTGGAAGTTTTCAAAATGAAACGAAAGAAAAAATGAAATATTTGGCCGGAAGGGGCCCCTAAAGGAACAATTGAGCACAAGCCTTAATAGCCAGGAGATCCATAATAGTAAAACATAGTAATCTGTTACATTCATACAGGGTTTCTAACTTTCTATATTACTGTACCTGTATACTTATACACTGTACATATAGTACAAATCACAGTCTGCACATGTATGGCAGCACGGCTAGAATGACCATTCAGATACAACACAAACTAAAACACAACAAAATAACTGCACTAACATCTGAAAACTTTCTTAAATTAATTCCTAATGGGTACTAGCCTTCAAGGGTCTTCATTTTATTGGACTACATGTACCAAAGATTAATATAATAAAGTTTCACTCCGTATTCAACATTTCTTGAAGAATACAACCTGATTCCAATGAGGTGAATCCTCTACAATGTGGGTTACTAATAGTACTGCGTACCTTCTTTCTTGAAAAATACAACCCGATTCCAACGAAGTGAATCCTCTAACAATGTATGTAACTAATAATACTGCGTACCTTATTTCCTGAGAAATACAACCTTGTTCCAATGAAGTGAATCCTTTAACAATGTGGGTTACTAATAGTACTGCGTACCTTATTTCCTGAAAAATACAACCTGATTCCAATGAAGTGAATCCTCTACAATGTAGGTTACTCATAGTACTGCGTACCTTATTTCCTGAGGAATACAACCTGTTTCCAGTGAAGTGAATCCTCTAACAATGTGGGTTACTAATAGTTCTGCGTACCTTTTTGCCGTGCATGTATTGTACACCTATAATGATCTGTTGCATGAAGTATCTCGTCTCTGCCTCCGTGACTTGTCGCCGCCTCTTGTGAAGTTCCATCAATGACTACAAAAGAAAGAAATACATTTCAATGTATACATATGTGCAACTCAACATTAAACAAAGTGCATACATTTGTTAGCTCTTAGAAAAAGATCTAGATCGAAATTCCACATATTTTAACAACACTGACAATCTGATCATCATGTAGCAATGACTGTGCAAGTGAACTGCCAAAATGATAATTTTCAATAAACTAACGGTGCAAACACCAGACTTTAGCTTTTAATGACATAGCTAGTACTTTGTAATGAAAGCCACTCCAAATTCAAAGGGGATCTAACTTTTGCACCTGGCTGTCCTGGCATCAATTCCAGTATGAAGCAAGGTTCACTTTACTCATAAGACAGAAAATCGAAAGCTGCACACAGGTCATTTGCTTGTTAAATTTAGCAACACTGATTGTCTTGGAAATTTGAATGGCCAATTGGCCATTACTTAAGTAACTTATTTCGGAAACACTCTATGTGATCATCATGTACAGTAGTTTTTAGTATAGATCTAGGTACAGTAGTACTGTGACCTTGGTCTTTGTACCCCTCTGGTTCCTTCAGGCTTTTATGTTAGAACCTGCACAATAACTTGGAGAAGTACTGTACGCCTGCTACTGAAAATTGTAGGAAATGCCACTCAATAGTGTGACTTACTGCTTAAATACAGTGTATCAAGCTTACTACCTGTTTACTGTACAAGCAGAGCAGGCTGCCACAATTTTTTAGCACCATTGAAAATAAGTCTAACCCCTCCCCTCCATCACACCCCCCCCCACCCCCTAGAATGGAAGGATTTGCTGCAAGTCAAATTATGCAAGCCCACAAACTTCTCTTTCGAAACGTCCGGTCACTTTGCTTACCCTTCTCCTACAAAGCTCCAGCAGGACATAGACGTTACTGTCATCTTCAAAGAATCCGTGGAATCCAACGATGTGTTTGTGGTGAAGAGTTCGGTGAATGGCAATCTCCATAGACATCTGTACATTGTGAAAAAAACAAGAGGAACGTCAGGAAACATGTCTCAGGAATGATGCAGCCGCCATACTGTATCTATAGATTCTGAAACTTGGGTGCACTGATACACATACAGTATCAGACCTCCCAGTGGCTCTTCAACAAAATAAACCTGGGCTTTTTTAAAGGTTGTAAGTATGAAGAAATAAAGGTTTTTAAAGGCCCATCAAACATGAGAATAAAGGATTTTAAAAGGTCCAAAATGAAGTTAATTTGTAACGTACAGTACTGTAGATGTGCAATACTAACAGTAGCAGTAATTGTTTAGCCTGTACAATTATTTGCCAAGTTCTGATCTATTTGTGAGTAAATGCTGTCAGTATATACTGTACTGTACATTTACAGAAGAGTACTTCTAAACACCTGGAGTACAGGTACTACAGTGATTTCCTGTAACTAACTTGTTTGCTAAGCATACTGTAGGTGACTTCCCCCCCCCCACCCCAATTTTTCACATTGTTGACAAACAAGCGTGAATGCTTAATACTACCACCTCTGACTTCTCCACATGATATTCATTGTGGTGAAATCCTGCTACAGTGTAAGACAGTTGTCCCCCCCCCCCCCATGAACCTGGTATGGAAGAGTCGCAAGGTTTCCTTACCCTCCACCGCAGTATTTACAGAGATCAATTTCTCTTCTTTGGTTTATTAAAAAAAGTAAATATATACTGTAACTTACCTTTTCTTTTTGGTGTGGCTTAACCAGCAGGGCTTTTGAAACAATTTTACCAGCATAATTCTTGTTGGTCTCTGAATCCAGTAATTCATAGCACTTTGCAAATCCTCCCTTTCAAAAGTAACAGTATAGAAGAAAGAAACAAAAAGGGAACTTAAATCACAGAATGCCGTTTAGCTTTTGGTATCCATTGATTCCATGTGTAATGTAGACTGTGCTTCACTAATTACCAGACTTGTACTGTATTCAGTCCTTACTCTTCGTAATATAGTATTGAATAATGGTTAATAAGTACTTCTTGCAGTACTCAAGGTAAGTTGGAATCTAGTACAAAACTTTTAAAGTACTGTACTTACAGGTAACTGTACTCATACTTACAGCCTTGTAAGTCATACCAACAGGAATTGTGTGTGTACTCATACTTAAGTACAGTGTACAACAACTTACTGTAGTCTAGCATGGTGGGCTCATACTGGATCAACATTATCTATCAACGAAAACAATCCAACCCGCTCAACAGTATGCGTTTTTCATGTGTACAGCAGTTCCTCAGATATAGTTAATGATCTCAAAAATATTTATTCTTCTGTGCCAATGCGTACTATTGAGCAGAATTTGACCACAAAATGTCTGCTGTGTCAAGTTGAAGTTCTTTCAAGGCCCTAAATTGACACATTCATTGAAACTAACTATAAGTATAAATCCATTAACCCCAGATGCTGTTTGCTATGCTCTGGGTCTCTAACGTCAGACAGTTCAGGTCCCAGAGTGTAGTGGTATCATGTTGAGGTAATTTTGGTTATTTTTAGGGAGTAAGATTTCTACTGTAAATGCCAAAAATACAGTATGTGCAACACAGGGGGGAGGCTGTCAAAAGTTTTTATAAAAACACAATTTGATCAGCATATATCCTGAAATGGATTCAAACTCATTAAATATGTAACACTGCTTCACTGCAGTTTAGGTTGCCTGTTGTATGGTTCCTAGTAATATTTTAGGGTTCATCAATTTTGCACTAATTATGAAGCCTTTACTAGGCTTATACAAAAAAGTTAGGCTTAGATCCCAAAGTCATCTCAAGCTGTTAATTTTTTTTATACTGTAAGAATAGCCCACAAAGTGTCATTCAAATTAATGATGCTCACATTGTTTTATAGAGCCTTTATTACTTGGAAAATCATAGGCCTAGCCCAACTCTGCTATACAGGCTGGGACTAGGCTATATCCAGGCTAAGCACATGTACTACACTGTGTTGCCTGCAAGATGAGTACTGGGCAATATATTGTTATTCATATGACTTATTACTTAAACAGCCAAATCATTATGGCATTGGTAATTAAAAATCAGTTGTACCAAAAATTTAGAAAGGCATACAGGTAGGCCTACCGGGTCTAGGGGAGCCATGACATTCCGCCATAGAAAAAGTGCCATTCCCCCATGTTACTCTGATGGCAGTAAAGCACTTTTTTTGTATGGAGGAAAGAGCACATTATTGTGGGTGCACTGTATATTTGCTTCACTTCACACTACCTAGGCCAACAAAATCGGCCATTGAAATCAACAATCAGAATTGTTCTTTTTAATAAACAATCAACCTGAAGATGTGTGTAGCGACTCTTACGAACTTACAATTAAAACTGTTTAATCACATGTACATTCAAGACTTGTGTATCAATTCCCCAATCTTGTCTTAACTACAATTCAGTCTATCCAGGGAACCATCATAAATGAAGACGGTGTACCTATCCTTCAAGGCAAATCAAAAAAAGTTTCACCGATACATTCCTGCGTAAAATTCATTCCTAAAATGTACCTTTCTGCCATACTGGTTTCGATGTTTGGCGGAAAGGATCAAAACCTATGGCGGAACGGTATGATGGTATGTACTGTAACTACAGTATGGCAGAATGGCACTGGAACCTAGGCCTAGCCTGGTACTGTTATTGTCTGCACATGGTACTTTCCGCTGACACAAACGGTGCTTTCTGCACACCAAATTTGTCAGTGGAAAACAAAGGTTTTCTTTAGAGCAGAATGACACACTGAACTGAACTGATTTAGGCATATTGAAATGATTTAAGCGTATGGAGAATATAGAATTTGACTGTAGCAGGATAGTATTTCAAAGTGGCTATTCTTACGACTAGTTGTAAGAATAATTTATAAATACGCATGCGCAGTTGCTTAAAGGTGGCTATTTTTACGACTAGGAGTAACAATAATTTCCGGTTAGGGTTAAGGTTAGTGTTTAAGGTTAGGTTTAGGGTTACCCCAACTACTGTACATGCGCAGTTGCTTTATTTACTTTACTGCGCTTGAATTCGCCGATGTCGTAAGAATAGTTTATAAATAATTGTTACAACTAGTCGTAAGAATAGCCACGGCCATAGTATTTGGCTCCAAGACTTAGATTATTATTACTTAAATATTAGGATAGCTTAGGTTCGGCCTGGCCTTTCTACAGTAGTTAGCGTTGGGATCAACTACTGTACTTACTTTAGGCCTACAACACAGTAAGTTAGAATTAACTTAGCATATTTTGTCAGACCGTATGTATGCTACACTATTGATAACCATTACGACTAGGCTTAAGTAGTAGAGGCTAAGATCAAACCTTTCCAAGAAATCTTCCTTTGGTATATTGTTTTTTAGAAGCTGGATCAAGAACTATCGGTGGTACTTCTTTAACTCTCAGATCTTCCTTTCTTCGTGACATTTTGACTTGAGTTGTAACGCGATTGATAGCAGGTTATCAGCCCTAAAGGAATGTATGTACGCAAACTTGTATATCCTACTCAATATGCTGTATTGTATACCTTTGCTTTTAGAATCAAACGCAGCTAGCCTATTTCCTTCGCGCAACCGGTCCTTGTACAGTATATGTGGTCGTTTCTCTGTCACGTAGAACACCTAAGCGTACTAATAATTCTGTAGTCTAAAGTTAGAGGTATGTTTTTAAATGAATACAACTAAACAACATGATGGTATGATTCTATGGAAGATGTCTGAACATTTTGCAGATATTGTTATCACAACGAAATCTCTTTGAACCAAACGGTAAGCCTACTACACACGAACCTCAATACACCTAGCGAGATACTTCTACAATACATGATTGGTGGCGGTTTAAGCGATGTTTACATCGTTTGAAACACCGCTCAATGCGCTGATTGGCCAATGGTAGCAAGACAACTCCGTATGATTGGTCAATGTGAGAATAACCAAATTATAATTTGGTATTTTAAACTACGTGTGTAGTCTGCACAAATTTGAAATCAAAATTAAGATGGACCATCGAGTTACACAAGAACGAAACTGAGAAATATATTCTGGGAAAAGTGTTTTCCTACATTTTATCTGTTTGTGACTGAGAAAGCTAACAATTCAAATTGGATTAGAGCCATATCTAAGCAATAGTCAGACAGGCATATACTTACACGCACTAGGCTTATGAATCGCCGGGGACTCATAGACCAATTAGAATTACGTACTCATGTATATCAGTGTAATCCTCCCATTATACCCGAAATAACTGCTCAGACTCCGATCGATATCGAGCGCACCTCACTTTATTTACCTATTATGAAGTAACCTAACCCAAAATAAATCAAATTGAACTAGTGGAATAGAAAAAGTAATATTATTCTGACTGAATATTAGTAAAAATAAGGTTGGGCGAAATGACCAACACGGTTGGGCGAAATGACCATGCTGGTTGGGCGAAATGACTATGATGGTTGGCAGTGGCGTAGCTACGGGGGGGGGGGGGGCCTGGGGGGCCGGGGCCCCCCATGAAAACGGCTGCCCCCCCACTGCCCCCCCCCACTGGGAATGGGGTAAAAAAAATTGTAAAAAAAAAAATGTAAAAAAAAAAAAAAAAAAACTCATCAGTGGGATTCACTAATATTTTTTGTTCAATAATTTGGGAAATAGAGTTACACAATTTTCTCGTCTGCATCTGGCAGAATAAGAATAATACAATATCTGTAGTAATCATGAGAATGGTCATACAGCATGGCATGGCAATGGTCGATGCGACGGTTGTGACCATACACCACGAACCTTGTGCATGTGCTGCGCGATATCGATATCTACCAATACATGTTATCGGTCATCGATTGGCACAAAAACCCAGATTCTGATGACAGCTGCCTCAAGAAACCCAATAAATGGCCTAATTAGCACCGAGCCACCAATGTGGACCATTACCGAAACATCGATGCGTGTTAGTCTTCCATCCCCTTCCTCTAATGCTATTTAAGTCCACATGTGGGCATTTCCTGCAAACCTATACCGGTAGCCCACAGGGGTTTGAGTTGGGAGAAAGGCCTTGACACCTTGAAACAACAAATGATGCCAACCATAGGCGTACGAGGCGGGGGGTGCAGGGGAGGCAGACTGCCCCCTAAATTTCCAGAGGACAAGAAATTCGGGCAAAGGTCCTGAAAAATTCGGGCAGCCTAAGAGGAGAAAAATATATATATATATATATATATATATATATATATATATATATATATATATATATATATATATATATATATTTTTTTTTTCTCCTCTTAGGCTGCCCGAATTTATATATATATATATATATATATATATATATATATATATATATATATATATATATATATATATATATATAATTCCATGATTTTCTTTATTTAGCATCATGATGCCCGAATATCTCCGTGTAACACCACCGTAAGCGCAGTTCATCTGGGCTACCACGCTTTTTGCACGATCAATTTTTTTTCTTCTAACTAGTCAATTGTATACCTGGACCAAGGGCGGCGGAACCGGGGGGAAAAAGGGGGCACGTGCCCCTCCCCCACTTTTCCTCAGGTTAGAAATGTGCCTTTTTTATACATAAAAATTGAGGTGCCTCAAGTTAGCAAGAGGCCAGGGAACCAGAATGAACACTCGGGAAGGGCCGTTTCCGGCCATCTGAGGGGTTTGTAAAACCAAAAATTTTCTAAAAGTACGCTCCGCGCCAACCGATGGTGGCGCTCCGCTCAGATAGCCGTGCATACAACTTTGCAAATCCTGGCTAAGCCCGTGACTTTTAACGAATTTCTGTGAGTCAAACTCAAAGCATTTTCGAATGGAAAAAATTTGTTAAGATATTAACAAGAAAAAAAAACTCTAATTCGGAAGATTCCTATACATTAGCAACTAGCATGATTTCACCTCATTTTGTCTCAAAAGAAAACTTGTTCCTTGTTTCCCAATTTGCGCATTGGATATTGCAGTGCTAGTATGCATATTTTCCTTGAGGGGGGGGGGGGGGACGTTGATG
Organism: Apostichopus japonicus; assembly: GCF_037975245.1. NCBI lineage: Eukaryota > Metazoa > Echinodermata > Holothuroidea > Aspidochirotida > Stichopodidae > Apostichopus > Apostichopus japonicus. Next base: position 23,913,166 of record NC_092576.1, read on the forward strand.
GAGTGATGTGTATACACAAATAAGATAATACAATAAGAGTTATAAAGGGTACTGAATATAACGCTGCATCATTCCAATCGAATTTCTGCAAAGTGCCCTTTGATGTCGGTGCCCCCCAGATTAAAAGTGCTTCCGCCGCCCTTGACCTGGATATCCCCGACATGAGTGTATAAAAGAAACATTTTCTTTTTCATGGATGGTGGGGGGAGGGGGGAGTGTTTACAAGCCTAGAAGTACAGGTTTATCATATTCTTTGTTATATTTTATACTTTTTTGTGAGACAAATTGCAGTCTCACCCGACACAGCGACATTATCCCGCCTACGTGTCGTTGAACAATGTTTTTCTGGAGGTAGCTGAGTACTGTGTTAAAATAATAAATAAGGTAACTAAATATAGCAGCTTAAAAAATATACTGTCCCATTTTTCCCCTTCAAAGTGATGTTACCATTTTTTCTTCTTCTAATTTACCAAATTTTTGGGGAACTGTAAATTTCTAAAACGTGAGATTATAAAATAAAGAATGTTTAGATGCAACTTGCAAGGCCTCAGAAGTGCCGTTTCCGGCAATCTGAGAGGCATTGCGTGCCAAAAATTTTCTTGTTCGCTACGCGCCAACCGATGGTGGCGCTCCGCTTAGATAGTGTCACGGGAACTTTCGGGCACAAAAAGTTCTGCCCCCCCCAAACTGAAATGGTCCCGTACGCCTTTGATGTCAACTTCACTCAAGTTAAAAGTCTGGCTGAGTTGACAAGGCCAGTCAGCATGAAAGAGAAATTTTTTTTTTGCATTTCTGTCACCAAAGTTGCACATCTTTTTGGTTGCTATTTTGCCTCACAGGTGCCATCTCCTGCGATCTGGGGGGTGCTGAAATCTCAAATTTTCTCTGTACGCTCCGCGCCAACCAAGGTGGTGCTCCGCTCAGATAGTAACCTCCGGCCCCCCCCCACAAGAAAGAACAGCCCCCCCATGGCCCCCCCACTCAAAAAATCCTAGCTACGCCACTGATGGTTGGGCGAAATGACCATGCTGGTTGGGCGAAATGACCATGCTGGTTGGGCGAAATGACCAGCCTGGTTGGGCGAAATGACCAGCCTGGTTGGGCGAAATGGTTGTTGGGCGAAGTGACTAGAAAGCTGTCAGTTGATACCAAAATTTACCGACAGTGAGTTTGGTTTATTTCCTTCTTAGCACGGTTGGCGCCACTAAATTGCCCCCAAAAAAGTGCCTCTTTACCAAGAAACTCATGTACGTGGAAGAGTCTGTTAAAGTTTCGCTCGTGTGGAAATGTCTCATCAAAGCACTGAAACTTACTGGCATTTCACCAAGGGCGTAGGAACCGGGGGGCTGGGGGGGGGGGCGCCAGCCCCCCCAATGAAAAATATGGGGGGCGGAAGTATCATTCCGCCCCCCCCCCCCCCTCTCCGCAAGTCAGAAAACCCCTTTTTCATTTCTCAAAATCTCATTTGGAGCACCAAATTGCATCTAAGGCCAGGTGAAAATGCAAAATTCTTTACAAAATGGAGTGAGTGTTGAAGTGTGCTTTATTGCACCAAATTGCATCTGAGGCCACCTGGAAATGCAAAAAAAAATCCAAAGGGGAAGGGGACACCCCCTCCCCTTAGACCCCTCCCCCAGGCCGGCCATCAGTCCTCAGCCCCCCCCCCCCCCCCCACTCAAAAGTACCTTCCTACGCCACTGCATTTCACAGCACCATCTTGATGAAACTTCGAATAAGAAAGTCTAAAGTTCTGATGGGATGCAGTATAGTCTGTATATAGGCCCCAAATTAGAGCACGCTATAATTTCAAGATGTTTTCAAAAAGTGCTTTCCTGGAGGATTTTATTCTCCAAATTGTTCTCAAACAGAACACACAAGGTCTTGACTGCATGCCCCAATGAGGTGGTAATAAAAATAGTTTAAGAATTTTGATAACAGGTGACCATATTTGAGTATCTAGCATATTTGGGGCCAATACCAGGCGCGTATCCAGGGGGGGGTTGGGGGCGCACGCCCCCGGTAAGAAAAATAGGAGAGAGAAAAAGAGGGGGAAAAGAGGAGGAGGAGAGGAAGGAAGGAAGGGAAAAGAAAAAGAAGAAAGAGAGAAAGAAAAGGAGGGAGTAGAAGAAAAACGCCAAGACACCGGGAAGAGAAGAGGAACAGTGACATAATTACAGCGCTGATCCCTATTATATTGTAATATTGTGACGAGCCCGGCTCCTCCGATAGTAATACTATATCGGGACTCGCGATAGAACGGTACTGGGGTTATCTTGATGCCGTATTTTATGCTTCTTCAGGAGATGTCTCGAAGGGGCGATAGAGGAAAACAATGAGTTCTCAGAAAAACAAGTTGACGAAATATGATTTGATTATTGATTCGGTATAATTTCTTCTCTGTCGATTCTCTTACAAACAAAATTACAATGATTTGACTCCGTCAATTACGCAATTAGAAGGAGTGATGAAATGGTGACGAAGCAATGACGAAGCGACGAACTGATGACGGAATGCAGAACATGCGAAACCATGCCGCCTTTTATACCTTACTCTACCGAGAATCCCTCTGCGCACAATCAGAAGGCAGCCAATAACCTGACCATCCTGTATTAGCTAACGATATAAAAATTAGTCTAGCAAACACTGATCTGCCCTGATTGGTTGGGAGTTTGGAAGTCCACCCCTTTCTATGGAAACTTCCATACCACGTGAGAAGAAGCTTCTCGAATGTTCTACAGACACAATGGAATCTATTTTGGGAAAAGGCCCTGTGACACGATTCAATAAGATAGTTAAAACTTCTCGTGGGAAAACTGAATCCATGACCTAGATAAATATATAAGGGGCCTGTAAGGTGTCTCGATGGAGTGTTTCGGGAACATCAAGAGGCAGTATTACTATTTCATAACAATATACACGGTAGCCAGTGACGGATCGAGGATTTCGAGAGGGGCGTGCGCCTCACCCTACCCCTTACACCGACAACCCCATTTTGACGTTTCCATTTTCCTCTCTCACTAATGTGTATATACCATAAGTGGTATATCATAACGCGTGTGTGTGTATGGACGAGTCGTCGGGGAACATGACGCATTTCGGTATTAGACCAGGATCTATATGCGAACTGCACTAGACCTATGTCCTTCGATGTAGCACTGCCATCCAGAGATAAAATGTTAGACACTCCGACCTGAATGCTAAATGTTACCGGCCCAATCCTAGTACCGTACCTCGTAAAATCATAGGCGTAGGAGCCCAATTTTATTTGTGGGGGCGGGGGGGGGGGGGGCTGTAAGTCCGCAACCTCGGGGTTATTTTCGACAAACACATGAAAATGGATAAACATATCAGTAAAGTTTGCATGACTGGTTTCTATTTTAAATCTAAAGAAGATTAGGAAACATATGTCTTCTAGAACTATGAGCACATTGGATCATTCATTCATTCACAGCCATTTGGATTATTGCAATAGTTTGCTCCATGGTATTCCAGGGTATCTGATTCAGAGACTGCAACGTCTGCAGAACAGCGCAGCCAGGCTTGTTGTAGACTGCTATGACTTCAACACACCATCGTTGAGTATCCTCCATTCTTTGCACTGGTTTCCTAGTGTTGAATTCCGAATTAAGTTCAAAGTACTGCTCCTGGTGTATAAGTGCATTCATGAAATGGCACCCGCCTATTTGTCAGACGATCTGTCCTTCCAGGTCAATACTCGTTATACCTTGCGTTCTAGCAATACACTCACTCTCACTGTTCCCAGAACTAAACTGAAAACCTATGGCGACCGCGCGTGCCTTTCCATCAGCCGGGCCCAAGCTCTGGAATGGTCTGCCCATATCTGTGCGGAGTTTTCGTTTCGTTTCGTTTCGTTTATTTCACTTTTTTTTCTTTTTTTTACAATTACATTCACAATAATGTATAATACCAATGTCAAAGAAAGAAAAAAAGCATGGAAAATCTGAAAAAGCTACGCTTGTACACTCATAAAGTGCAGATTCACCCACTCTCAGTCAGTTCAAGTCTTGCTTGAAGACTCATTTTTTCAAGTTGGCGTTCTATTAGGGTTGTACAGCGCTATTGAATACTTCGTAGATTTTAGCGCTTTATAAGTTCATTTATACTTGCCCAAAAACTAACCAAAATGTTTCGCACGCTCCGCGCGCGTTCAACTGCAATGTACAGAACATATTAGGCATGCATCGGTTATTACATCGCAGGCCAATTACATACAATCATTTGCCGTGTTATTACCCTTTCATATTGGTTATCATTTTGAAAAATGTCCCACATACAGTAGGGTGTTTGGTTATCAAATTAGACGAATGTTAGTCGACGACTTTGAGTATTTGTCCCCGGTTTACCGATTTCGAGAACTAGATCCCCACACTAATTGAATAGTGCGACAAAAGGGTGTGTAAGTATATGGGACTACCATCAATAGTTCCTAGTATAGAATGTGTTGCAAATGTTGCTTCTGTAGTTTTTTTTTAAAGGATTATTGTAACCTACAAAATTGAGAAATTTGGCACCATTTTGCATCTATAGGCATTCCTTAACTTCCAAAAAATCTCAGGGGACACCCCTCCCCATGAACCCCTCCCCCAGGACGGCGATCACTATGTAAGTAATATATCAATGAATAATTGGCCGGTCTAGGTGAAAAATGCCCGGGCCGGTTTTAAGCTCCTCCACACGCAGCGCTGACACGCGGCTGCATATGTATATATGTGTCAAGTATCATTTATCTACGGCCGGATGCATGCATAAAAGTTTGGGCACTAACGACCCATACATAATTTACTTGTTAACCGTATAGTGGTAGGTCTATAATGTTTAAAACTTACAGACATATACGCACACATCGGTATAGTGTTACTCGTCTGGATGCGGCAATGTCATTTCGATCACTCGAAACGATAATTTTCAAAATTTCCAAATGTTTCTTCATATTCTTTTATTTAAACATGTACAGACGGTTACTTAGTTCAGATGTACACTATTTGCATTAGTATTGCTGTTTTTATTTTTAAATCAGGGACGGAGACGATTAATCTTGCTGGGTCCCAATTAAGTTTGTACCCAATCCGAGGGCAACAATTAACGTTGTTCCTGACTCCCAGTGACTCTCCTGTACACGTGCTGTACATTCCTACACGTGCTGTACATATGTGATCATGGTGAAGTATCATGTCACAAAGAGCTGTTTAACGTTCCATTTTCAAAATCATCCATGCTGTGGGGTGGGGGATTTTTGAAAGGTCCTTCCGACTGACTTAGGATCAAGGGCATGAACCTTTAAGGAAGGGGCATGAACCATGAAGGAAGGGGCAGAGGCGAATGAAGAATGCTATGAAAGAACTTATATGCGGCATCTGGAGTCGTTGCCGACTCGAAATTGGTGGAGGGGGGGGGGTGGGGGGCACTCCGCTGCAGTACTTAATTTGTGGGAGGCTTAAAATGAGGGAAGGGTGGGTTTACAGCCCGGCTGAAGGTAAACAATCCCCACTCATCGAACCATTTCCCGACTAACGATGGGACTGAGTTGGGGTAGATCACCGGCTCCCGGGCATTTGCGCCCGCCACAGGAGCAGGTCACCAGAATATAGGGGAGTACCTATTACCTATAGGGATGGTGGTGTTTATACTTCCATTCTGCAGCTTACGCAGCTATAAACTATGGTGTATAGCTATCAACTTACTTCTGTAGAAATAAGGATATCTGGAATTTGCTGATTGTTGTTAATAACGTGCCGTAATCGTATTTTTCTCTTCAACTTATCAAATCAGCGGCAGACTGCAAATAGCTCCTATTTTCAAATCGACTAGACCTCCAAATAGCTTTATATTGTCTTATAAGCAATACACTGTGTCCGCGTTCTTCTTAGTTCAATTTCTATGATCACCAGAGCCGTATATTGCTCTGATGATCACAGTGTAGTAGCGCCACCCTTTCATATGAGTTTGAAAACGACTTCCAGTAAGTAGAGTCGACACATGTTCGTGTTACGCAATTCTAGACGTGTCCGAAATTCCATATGTGTGAATAGCTAGCCAATAATGTACTGTACGCGTATAGAGAGGTATTGGTCGGGTACGCATTATAGTAGAGAAATATTTACTACGAAGATCTTAAATTCTGAACGAAAATGCTCGCTGGCCCGAGGAAAAAACAGAAGATATCAGTGGACCCTAGGAATAAAAATTGGATCGAGGGTAGGCTGTGCTAAGTTACAATGCCCCAGTTACTGTAGTGTATGCATAACGTCACATTCACAGCAGGCAGTATCATGCGGTTCTAGGCTAGGCGTAAGACTAACCGGTAATACACGAGCCTACCCTATCAATTATCATAGACCTGCATGCATAACTTTTTTTTCTGCAGATGAATTTTTCACCAGTAACTTTGGACTCCGCTGTAGGGTAGCCTAGGTCTAACTTAGGTAAACTGTATTTACACAATTACTTATGAACGTGTGGCAAGCATGTTATATAACTTGTTATAAAGCAAAGTAGATTGATCAATTCAAGACCCTGGTACTACTACTACTACAGTAGTAGTAGTAGTAGAACTAGTACGTACAGTAGTGGTAATAGTAAAGGCTTCATAATTGATGCACCTTTGTAATTGACGCACCTTTAAATATTACTAGCAACGAAACAGCAGGCAACTTTAACTTCTTGCAGTCAAGCAGAGTTACATAATTGATATGTTTTAATCCATTTCATTTTCAGGTAAATGCTGATCAAATTGTGTTTTTTTTATAAGCTTTTAACACCCTCCCCCCAGTTTTGCAGAATTTCTTTTGGCATTTGGAAATCTTACTCTCTAAAAATAACCAAAATTACCTCAATATAATACCACTACTCTCTGGAACCTGACCTGTCTTGCCTTAGAGGCTCAGAGCATAGCAAACAGCATCCAAAGTCAATGGATGTATACTAAGGCCTACACTGCAGTTAGCTTATCGACGAATGTGTCAATTTAAGGTTATGAAAGAACTTGACGTTTTGAGGTCTAGCTCTGCTCAATTGTAAGTTGCATATAGGCACAGAACCGTAACTATTTTGAGATCATTACATTTCTGAGGCACTACACATATGAAAAAGGAATACATTTGAGGGTGATTTCGTTTTTTCGTAATCAAATTAATCAATCAAATTCTAAAGTGTGCCAATTATGAGCCCACCATGCTGCTAGACCTAGTATTACAAAAATCATTGTGAAATGACGTTACTGCACCCTACCATTCTACATGGAAAAATTATCAGTCTTTGAATGCTGTGTCAAGATATACTGTAGCCTATAGTCTAACGCAAAACAGTCATGGTTTGATTCAAATATTTTTTTTTTTTTTTTTTTTAGTTTTTTCAAAAACTCACAATGCTGTGCAGTGACTGTGTAGGGTCCTAGCTTGTTTATCCTATCTAAGGCTAGTCTATTTTACTTGCTGGCATACAGTAGACTATTCTGGTCACTGTTAGTGCTAGTTTACTGAGGATAGCCATCTATGGCATTGTTGGTATTCTATCTATTGTTTACACTGTAGCTTGAGTTATGTTTGGAAGCTTTTATGGCCAGGTCAATTGGAGAGTACCCAGGTGCACATACACTGGTGTGATCCCATGTTATACAGGTGTAGATGTTTGTGAGAGGTGGAATGACCTAGTGGGAGTGGTCAGTGGTCTTCCACCTACCAATAGGGTTGTGTGTTGTACTAGGGTGTTGGTTTATGTTAGTGTTAATTTGTTATGTATGTTGGAGATGATGTTACAAGAGAATAATATAGAGCAGAGCTCCTCCAGCCTCCAAGCTGTCAACTTGTCTTGTGTCATTCTTTGTTGATTGCATATGTTTTAGTTTGTTCTGTTACTGCTCCGTCACTACAACTACACTGAGCACTCTGAGAAATATCAAACATATCGTTTCTCTTTGCATGGTATGTGCATTTGTTTAGATGAACCTTAGCTGTACACATACTGTACATGTACACATGTCATTGTTAAGGGGCTGCTTTATTGGTTCCAATTGTACTGTAGCAAGCTATAACTAGGAAAGATTTGTGATTATGTAATCGACCGGCCATGGTCGTCAATTGACCTCGCGCTCAACAATATGCCTGCATAGCTTCTTAACACCATTAGGCTCTTTGTGTTAATAACACTGTGTGGGAATATTTTCATGTTTATGTGTGTAGTTTATCATACCCTCAAACGAGAAAAAATATGTGGCAAGCATTGCAGACTAATTGGTAAACAGAGGTCATGTTACGACCAAGGCAAGTCGATTAAATGTAATCTCAAGAAACTTTTCCATAATAGCGTGCTATAGTTGTGGTCTATACAGCAGACCTTTAAACTGTATATGCTGCTATATACTGTATGCCAGAAGCAGAAATGGAAGATGTTGCAGACATTTACAGTACTTAGTTACTTTTTGAACATAAAAAGAGATAACTAATAGGAAAAACAGGTGAAAACTTAAGATCTGCATGGTTTTAAAATGAGATAAGCCTATTTAAGAAATAACTCGATTTAAGGTCTACTGTACATAATAATGTTTTGAAAGAATATTGTTGATCAATTGATACATAAAATATGTTACTATTACAATGTTGTTAATGGTAGAGTCAGTAAAATGATATGGGTTGTATGGCCAAAAATTGCTGACCCCCAATGTCAGTGAAGAGTTAAAGGTCAATAGTGACCAACTGTACTGTATATATGCAATACCATTTTACCACAGTGACGGGTAATACCATATATATGTGCTAAAGATATTTTCATCAAGTGCGACTACTGTATTGTATTCACAAGATTCAGCAATGAAAGAGTTTGATGCATTCATCAGCCTTTACAACTGTTTGGTGACATATTTATGTGTGTGTATAAACAGTCGCTATTAACATGTTACTGGGCAGGTCCAAGCTATTGTATCCCTAGAAGCCAAATTTCAAACTTTACTGAAGCACCCTAAATGTGGTGTCATGTTAAAGCTGAATTATTGAAGTTTCAGATTTTTATAATTTTTTTAATTGTTTTGCCTATTCGAACAATTACAGCCGGCTAATTTGCATAAATTCAAATTGCAGTGTGACGTACGGGACATTTGGAATCCTATTTCCCTGCCAGCAATATGAACTTATTGAATATTAGTTATGTGGGACATGATACACCCTTCCTTCCAATAATTTTGACATATTATGTTTGGGGGTTCATTAATTAAATATGCTAATTAGCTAGTGTCCAAATACTGATGTCCCGTACGTCACAATTTTCAGCACTTTTTTTCAAGTTTTGATATGGAGGAACAATTTTTTTTGGGTGATATTCTGTAAAGTTCTAATTAAGAACATTGTTCAACAAAATCCATCCCAAAAAAATTGAAATAATATTCACAGCAAATCTAATTATCAAAATTAAAAATGTGACGTACGGGACAAAATGTGACGTACGGGACATAGTGTTGGGGAAACCCTGTACTTATACATAATAAACATGCATGGGCTCCAATGGGGACCTCTATTGGTATGGAAACCTTCCAATGCTTACAAATTTATTTTGTTGAAAGCTGGTAGTTGCAACTAATAATCCCTGCATGCCTGAAGAGCACATCATGGCTTCAAATAAACTATTGACCGATGACCACCAACAGCCCAAGTGTTGTTCAATAAACTATCGGGAAGACAATTGTGTGTGTGTGTGGGATACAGAATCATCTACAATGCTATTCAACATTGACATTGAATGAGGACGACTTCAAGAATGTTGAGTTTGCATTTCAACTTTTCTTAGGCCTATTGTGAACTTAGTGTGACTATCATGACTGCGCAACAATGTTCTTGTGTCCTGAACTTAGTTAGTAGACATTGAGATTTTTAGTTACAAGTGTAGAGTTTCGCTAGCCCAATTTTTGCAGAGGACAATCACTCATGAGTTTGTTCAATATTCAGTATTAAGTCTATAGAGTTTTCTTTGTTGTACTAGTGTCATAGATGGACATTACGTTGATGTTACTGTGGAGATTTTGATATGTTTTGAATGGGATGGATCATATTTCAACTTCAGGGTCAATAGTGGGGAGTATGATACAGTGTTGTACAGTATATACCAAAACAGTTTTGCACCAAAACTTTGCATCTTGAATCATTTGTGGTCTAACAAAGCTAGAATTGATGTTATGAGTATTTGGTCTGGTAACCAGTATTAGGTCTATAGAGTTTTCATAGATGGACATTATGTGGACGTTACTGTGGACATTTTGGTATGTTTTGAATGGGATGGATCATATTTCAACTTCAGGGTCAATAGTGGGGAGTATGATACAGTGTTGTACAGTATATACCGAAACAGTTTTGCATCAAAACTTTGCATCTTGGATCATTTGTGGTCTAACGAGGCTAGAATTGATGTATTGAGTATTTGGTCTGGTAACCAGTATTAGGTCTATAGAGTTTTCTTTCTTGTACTAGTTTCATAGATGGACATTATGTGGACGTTACTGTGGACATTTTGGTATGTTTTGAATGGGATGGATCATATTTCAACTTCAGGGTCAATAGTGGGGAGTATGATACAGTGTTGTACGTTATGTACCAAAACAGTTTTGCACCAAAAACTTTGCATCTTGGATCATTTGTGGTCTAACAAAGCTAAAATTGATGTTATGAGTATTTGATGAATGTGTAGAGTAGATTTATACTTTACGCATTCCATGTTTTATGTAGTGGAATGATCTCACAAGTACAGTCACTGCTCTTTTCGATCCCAGAAAGAAGGAAATATGGCATGAAATTACCAATGACATTGTTCTGGCATATCCAAATTAATGTTTTTATGTAGAAATCAGCTTGTTATGGTATATTCAGGAATAAAAATATGAGTTTTCATAGTCAATTTTTATTTGGACAAATTGTCCCGTACGTCACTTGTCCCATACGTCACAGGACAATTTTCATTTGTGTAATCACTGAACTGGAATGGCTTCATATTTTTTTCTAATATGTTACAACTTAGCCCTTGGAAGGTTAGGCTATTCACTAGTTATAACAGCTTGATCACTGCCCTCCTACTTTCAGAGGGATTTCAGCTTTGCTCTTTAGTAAAAAAAACACAAAATTCTCTGGTCCCGTACGTCACACTGTACATTAATTAAGATGGGACCTAATTAAAGCAAGTGTAGGAAATCTTCATGAGTTTGTAATACAGTAGCAGCAATAACAAATATTAAAACCTAAAAAAGTTTCTGGAAAATAGATTTTTTATAACTTTTAGAAACATTTAAGTCTCTGAAATGTCCCGTACGTCACAGTGCAAATAGCTTGGACCTGCCCTACTATGTACATTACTCAGCCTTCAAGATCTGGAAATGACTTGTACAGTCTCTTTTGGTTGATGTTATTCTCACAGATCCCAACCAGTTTGGACGTCGGTTGATGGAGAGGATGGGATGGAGCGATGGTAAAGGATTGGGATCAAAAGAAGATGGAGAGAAAGACTTTGTGCGGGTATCGGTGAAGGGAAACACCAAAGGTAATTGGTTAGAATCAATATAATATAATATCTATGAGTGTTTGCACGGGGTATCCGGGTACCTGGTTAGCCACCTGACACTTATACTACCCGGCTTTATATATTACCCGAATCCTACGCAAAGTGTGATATTTTTGTTTTTGGCAAACCGATGGGTAGGCAAGATTTCTCATTGACTACTGTACAGTAAGTGTGATATTAGGCTACCATGTGGTCAAAGATAACAGCAATAATGAAAGTATTCCATGGATATCTTATAACTGCGTCACAATTTCAGCGAATAAACAGATGGTGGTTAGGCTAGATTTCCCCATTGACTTAGTGAAGTTAGTGTGGTGTTAGGCTACCATGTGGAAGAAATTGAAAGAATTCTCACAATTATGATTTTTTTCATTTGTTTACTTCATAGAAGGAAAGACTGACAAGGAAATTTACGAGATGTTACTAATGGATTATAGACGGGATAACTAGTGGCTTTATAGTAAATGTTTAAATTTCAAATGCGATCAAATTTCAGGAATCGTGCAATCCCATGGCTAATGCGAACCCTGGGCCTGCATAATAAATAGTAGTAGTAAAAACTGTCTAAGAGCTAAATTGGATATTAATATGGTCTAGCAAACATAAGCAATGGCGGCAGTGCGATGTTAGTAGTCGTGCTAATTATATGAAGTTATTATTATTAAGTTAATGAAAGAAATAAAAGCAAATAGAAGGTTTACACCTTATCTTACACCTATTTGAATGTGAAAATATTGTCAGTGGAGAATATAACTCATTTAGTATAGCATCGAATATGTAATACTCTTAAGATTCAAATGTCCCTCTCCCTTCCCTCTCCAATCTACCCCTCTCCCTCCCTTTCACTTCCCCTCTCCCTCTCTCACTCTCTACGCCCACTTTCTCCTTCATTTTCTCATATCCTGCCTTCAACTTCCCTCTCCCTGTCCCCTCCCCATTTTTTTTTTCAGCACCACTAGTACTAGCGTCTAACAGTATGGTCTCATTTTTTTCCAGGTCTCGGTTTCAACCGTAACGAGGAAGAGAACTGGATTTCACATCAGGATGATTTCAACGACCTCTTATCTCAGCTCCACCATGAACACAGCAGCCAGGGGGAAGAGGTATCAGACAACCCTAAAAGCATTGAAGAAAAATCCAAGAATTCAAGAAAACGGGTCCAGTGAGTCATGTGTACATGTTTTAAATGGTAGAGTAACTAGAGTTGTATCAGCCACCACTCCCTCCCCCAAATTATGTAAATTGTGATCAACACAGACAAAGCAGAACATACAGTAGTTCTGAGAATGGGCCGAGAGGCAGCAATATAGAGAGTTTTATATATAGATTTGATGAAATTTGGAAAGAACCTTACTTATATTATATATTTGTGGGTCATGCATGACTTGTCAAATCACGGATAGCTGTCGCTGGACCCTCTGCAAAATGACCACCCTCATTTCATGTTTAGAGCACCAAGAAATAAGCATATTCTGAAAATATCAGTTGCGTTGCTTCAAACTTGGCCACCATGGCATTTGAGCATATTCTTGATTATGTTAGGTCCGATTTCTCAGCAATTAAGCATCCTACTACCTTTCTATTACAGCCTATAAATTCTTTCCCATAGAATGGAAAATGAACAAAATATTAGATTATAATTAAAGGCCCAGATTCGCCCCAAGCCGCTTGCCGCGCTCTGAAAAAGTTAACACACCCTTTAAGCATTGTCTTGTGAAGTTAAATCAACTTAAAGATGCCAAAATATTCAACTTTTACATTTTTTGCTAAATATGTGCTATTCATGTTATACAAGGGAAGTCTGGTCATCTTTTGGGAATTGCTGTTAATTTTGTTTTATTAAAAGAAAAAGTACAAAGACAATATTATGTTTTTGTTTTGTTTGTCATTTTAATAATGCAATAATAATTACAACTCACCATTAACACTCAGAATATATTCATGGGTGCTAACAGACAGTTGTGATCTTCTTTTATATCTTTACTCCAGTTACAAGAAGTTTACCCGCGGAAAGGATTTAGCCAATCGCAGTGTCGATGACATGAACTGTATCTTAGGGAAACGATCGGGCTCGTCAACTCCCCAAAATCTATCAGTAAGTCTAACGTCCTGTATGCGACAATGTTTTTCTTGGCAAAAAGTGGATGGCTATAATGTTTGAGTGCAGGTTGTTTCTCTTGGCAAGAAATCGGACAAGGACAGGCATGATTCAGTTTGTCCTTGGAAAACAATGTTAGAAAGTAATGTGTGAATCCAGTGATAACACAGAGACCAGATTCAGTGGTTGTACTCGAGTCAGGTCATGTGCTGGCAATGACTCTCGTCCGCCTGAAAATGAAATGACAAGGTTCTGACTCCCAACTCGTACATACCTGTTTTTGGGTACTGTATATGGGTGAGAAAGTTACATAGCTATGAAACAGTATATGCTTCTTTAGCTAAGCATTTGGGAATCATTTATACTAAGAGGACAATGATATTCTTACAACCTTTTTTATCCATTCTGATTAAAAGTTTATAGCAAGAGTGCATTGTCAGAAAAGCAAACAGATAAAATTGTGCCATGTTTGCAAGAAGAAGTCAAGAAGGTTATCTCATGTCAAAAAAGCTGTTGAAAGTTATTAACCTTCCTAGTATCACATATTAACTACTGTACAGTTTACCTGGAAGTAGTAAAAACTGTCAATGGTAAAACCGAGTCTTTCTTTTGCAGTTTTCGTGGAACTAACAAGGGCTGTCAAATGACAAAAAAAATCTTTCAGCAGCTACATGATTTCTAGTACCATGAAGGCATGTTTGTTGTTATTGTGTTATGAGCAGCATCATGTGCCCCCAACCTTACCATAAACCTAACAAGTGTCACTTTTCATACAAAAGTGCACCCATTGTGCAATGAAGAATACCTCTTTCCCATTTTTTCCCATTAAAAAGTGCCCTTTAATTGAAAACTTGAAATACCCTCTTGTTGAAAATTAAGAAAATGTTATTGATAAGTGCCAATTATTCTAAAGTATGAGGGCTTAGTGGGGGGTTGGATACACAGGATACCTTTTTCAGGACGTTTTGTGAATACCTGGCCCAGGAAAAATATGAAGAAATGGTCCAAGGCCTAATCAAGATAAAAGAGTAGGTGATTGTTGGTACTGCAGAGAGAGAGCCCCTGGCCCACCATAAAGATTGTACCCCCTTCACCCGCCACGGTCTTTCACTTAAGGAAAGGATCCATATAGCTTGACTTTCAATGCTTCCAATTTGTTTCAGGCTCCAACTTCTGACAACGAGGGTGACAACCATGGAGTGAAAACTGTAACAAACACCACCAGTGTGCAGGAATACTTTGCGCAGAAGATGAGGAAGATGAAAGAGGCGAGGAGGGTGAATGATGACCAGGCGAAGGATTCGGACATGCAGGCGGACTCCCCACCTGATCAAGAAGATGGACGCAAGGGTGTCGGCAGTGATGTGGATGAGCAGAAGAAGAGAAAGAAGAAAAAGACCAAGAAGAAGAATAAAAGGAAGTTAGATGCAGCAGACACAGGAGGGAGTCAGGAGGGAGATGTTGGAGGAAGTGAGGACTGTGAAGATGTTGGTATGGTGGGGTTTATAGGGTTTAAGAATACTACTAACAATGAGGATGGGTCGGTAGAACAACAAGAGGAGGTCGGAGAGGATCGAATGGGAGTGTCCAGGAGAGATGTAGGAGCAAATCAGTCTGAAGTTGGAAGTAATGCCTGTGACGATGATGATGTAGATGATGAGACACCGATGAAAAAGAAGAAAAAGAAAAGAAGGAAAAAGAATAACAAAGAGGTTAATATAGTATGAGTTGAACAGGGAGGGATAACAGATGGATATGTTTGTGCTGCAAGGATAAATGATGATGATGATGGTACTTTGTGGATGATGTTTGGAACTGTCCATACTGTAAGTTCTGTAGCCCAGAGAGAGAGAGAGTTGATGTGTATTGTGTGGAGGAAGAGAGATATGCAGTAGAGGATGCTACATGTGAAGAAAGGATTTCTGATGAGAGTAACTCTTTGATGAGAAAAAGTAAGAAGAAATGGTCCAAGGCCAATCAAGATAAAGAGTAGGTGATGAATGATTGTTGGTACTGCAGAGGGAGAGAGAGAGAGAGGTATGGTAAAGCATGTTATAATTAATGGACAGATTTGTGGTGAAATAGGGAGAGGCAACGGGTCATGGCCTGTGTAGATGGACAGTAGGTGATGAAGGAGTGACATGTTGGTTCTGTAAAGAAAGAGAAAGAGACCATCATTGGCTTATCAACGCCGCAAGCTGACCGAAGTCAGTCTCTAACATTCATATTTAACGTCCATGAGTATGAATTGTCAATTGTCAACAACTCTGTAACTGGACGACATACATTGGTCTTGGAGTGACTCGAACCGGGGACCTAATGATTGGAAGGCACCGGCGTTAACCACTGAGCTAACACTCCTTAGATTGTTAGGAAATGAATGTCATATGTGCGTTACCGGTAACTAATTTGTATACTATGGAATGGTTTACCTTTCATAGACTAATTTACTTTTCTACCTTCTGTTTTGAATGAACAAGTGTGCATTTATTGAATATCAGAAATATGGAGATTCATCGTCTAGATCAGAAATAAATACCTATAGATCAAAGGTCTTATCTTGCTAACAGTGGTTATTGAAACAATATAACAATTTAAATATGTGAAGGTAACCAACAATCGTGAACTTGTCCCATAAATTAGGACTTTCCAAGCCTAATTTTCGAGATCCGTTGTCGGTATGTCTGGGGATTTTAGTAGTTTGCGATTTCTTCAGTTTGGGGTGTCAGTGTAATTCTTAGTACTCGTTGCAACTTAGTTCACCAGCGAATTTAATGTCCATGTTTTAATAAACTATGTGAAATGCAGTAAAAATTAACATAAGTCGCTGCAATTGGAGACCAAGCGAAGTCAACAGTATACTAAAATAATTGCTCTTGCAACCTCTACTGCGAATCTTTGTTGTATTTTGTCTTTGCGCAAATATGATGACTCGACGATGCGTGGGGTATACGAAGATGGGGATAAGTGGAAACTGGTACACCCCGAATCAATTGTTATTTGTTTATTTATTTATTTATTTTTTTTTTGGGGGGGGGGAGGTCTGTAACTCCGAGTGGGAAATTTGTTAAATTCCAAAACGGTATAGCCAGATTACGTAGCTAATAATAAATTTGTTCATTTGATATTCAATGCTTGCTAGTGGTGAGAAGTGCAACTCTGTGGATTGCCCTCTTTTTATAGATAGCACCCATACTGGAGTCCTAACAGTGGTCCAATGTGACGAAATACATTAAATCGTCAATGTCGTGTGGTGTTTATACTGTGGTTTTTATACTGTATCCCAATGCAGGCACCTATCCAGGGTGGGGAGGGGGGTTGGGGCGCACGCCCCTCGGGTAAGAAAAAGAGGAGAAAAAAAAAGAGAAGAAGGAAGGGGAAAAAGAGGGAAAGGAACGGAAAAACTAAAGAGGAGAAGGATTGGTAGAAGAAAAACGCCAAGACATTGGGGAGAGAAAGAGAACAGTGACATAATTACAGTGCTGATCCCTATTATATACACAGGGTAGCCAGTGACGGAACAAGGATTTCGGAGGGGGCGTGTGCCTCACCATACCCCTTACACCGACAACTCCATTTTTGACGTTTCCATTTTCCATCTCTCATTAATATATATATATATATATATATATATATATATATATATATATATATATATATATATAGATAAACTCTATATATTGTCTATCATAACGCGTGTGTGTGTATGGACGCCTTTAACAATTGTGCTATGAAAACAACTGTGGCTGGTCTCGAACTCGACCGAGTCGTCGGGGAACATGACGCATTTCGGTATTAGACCAGGCTCTATATGCGAACTGCACTTGACATATGTCCTTCGATGTAACACTGCCATCCACAGATACAATGTTATACACTTCGACCTGAATGCTAATTGTTACCCCAAACCGTACAATAAATCTAAAAATAAATTCCGCATGCGATTGGAGAATTTAGCACATCTCCTAAGGATATTATGCGTTGGATCAAAGGGCGTGTCATGGGCAGGGGGGGGGGGAGGAGGGGCGATGGCGGAAGCACCAATCACTTCTTGAGATTGTCCAATCTGCATGAAAACGCACGCCCCACAACCCTACGCCCCACCCCTCTAATCGCTTCCCGATGAGTTACGAAAACCTTCGCCCGTAGTACCAAGAACTTGACAAAATCCGGCAACACACCACTTTATCATAAGCAAGTGATCGGGTTGTGTATTAGTGACGTCTAGAGGTCGTGCACTGACCTACATGCATGGAGTGTGCAACTCCCGATTTTGCAATTTCCCCAAATCAGGCCCCGAAACCCCCAAGAAATCCCAAGGACACTGTACTGTATGGATATCTAGCAATATCTAGGGATGAAAATCCCAAGATCTTCCCTAAACTGAAAGCAGGGAGAGAATTACAGCCCCCAGTATGTAATAAACTTATAACTGTGCGTCTTTTGAAATGAAAAAGAATGTGAGGCATTGCACAATAAAAAGATAAAAGTAATTTATTTCAGTCTCATTTCAGTTATTCGATATCACATATCAGTGAGCAAAATAGCGTTCCAGGATGAACAGCCTCCAAACTGTCTATGTGTGTAGTGCTTTCGGTTCGGAAGTATCTGGTATTTTTGCATTTCTTTCAACGAAGTTTCATAGTAGCCGTTAGAAACGGTTTAATATTTACACACCAATAAATTAACTGTGTCTGAATTTTCGAAAATTCCCTGACCAACATTCTACATCATACTTCCCTCTACTCGTGCAATTTTGACCGGTCTGTTAGGGTTGAAGGAGGTTTTTCTATATTGGTTGTCCATAGGTGAAATTTTGTGCAACATTATGGGTATCTTTTGAAGTGAATTTATTCACGAGAAATGTGAATTTTTAAATTCTGAATAAATAATGGGCTTAAAACCTTGAAAAGTGGGGCTGACGGGTATTGTGGGCCGCGACGTAGAATCACTTATACAAAAGCAATGATTCACAGGAGATGCGATGAGGTCGAACATGTCGTGTGACAATCTTCAAAAGTAATGTCTGAAAAAACAACTATTGGGAAACACTTGGTTCTCAGGCAAAGGTGTACCTATCAGGGGCGTATACAGGATTTTCTAACCCGGGGGGCGCGAATTACTATCTAAGCGGAGCGCCACCATCGGTTGGCGCGCACCGTACAAGAAAATTTCTGGTTTTGATACTACCCAGATCACCGGAAATGGTACTTCTCGGGCTTGAAAATGACCGACCAGATGTACACCTTTTGCCTGAGAACCAAGTATTTCCCAATAGTTTTTTTTTCCATCCATAAACTTTTTGAAGATTGTCACCAGTCACAAATCATGTTCGACCTCATCGCATGTCCTGTGGATCATTGCTTTTGTAGGTGATTCTACGTGATTCCAGGCCTTGTAAGTTGCATCTAAGCACTTTCTATTTTGAAATTACTAGCAATATCATATAAAAAAATATGCTGAAGGGGGGGGGGGGGCGGTCGCCCCCTTCCCGAAATGCGTCATGTTCCCCGACGACATGGTCGAGTTCGAGACCAGCCACAGTTGGTTTCATAGCACAATTCTACAATTGTTTAAGGCGTTTAAACACACCCGCGTTATGGTAGACCATATAAAGTATATGTATATATAGATCATGAGTGAGAGAGGAAAAATGGAACTTCAAAAATGGAGTTGTCGGTGTAAGGGGTAGGGTGAGGCACACGCCCCTTCCGAAATCCTTGACCCGTCACTGGCTACCCTGTGTATATAAAAGGGATCA
Organism: Apostichopus japonicus; assembly: GCF_037975245.1. Classification (NCBI taxonomy): domain Eukaryota; kingdom Metazoa; phylum Echinodermata; class Holothuroidea; order Aspidochirotida; family Stichopodidae; genus Apostichopus; species Apostichopus japonicus. The sequence goes on from NC_092576.1 coordinate 23,932,578, forward strand.
GCGCTGTAATGATTCATTGTTCCAAAGATCTTTCTCTTCCCGGTGTCTTGGCGTTTTTCTTTTACTCCCTCCCTTTCTCCTTTTTCTCTCTTTCTTCTTTTTCTTTTCCCTTCCTTCCTCTCCTCCACCTCTTTTTTCCCCTCTTTTTTCCTTTTTTTCTTCTCTTTTTTTTTCTCTCCTCTTTTTCTTACCCAGGGGGCGCGCGCCCCCAACGCCCCCCTGGATACGCGCCTGCATATGGTTGGTCATTTTCAAGCCCGAGAAGTGCCATTTCCGGTGATCTGGAGGGGGAGAGGGGGGGGGGGGGGGGTATCAGCACCAGAAATGTTCTTGTACGCTGCGCGCCAACCGATGGTGGCGCTCCGCTTAGTAATAATTTACTCCCCTGGGTTACAGAATCTTGGATACGCGCCTGGTTAACACGTTAACGTTTCAGAAACTTGAGGGAAATTGGGCAGTCGAGTATTTAGTTAAATTTATTAATTTTTAAACGTTTATTGTAAATCTCGTATTAGCCCCCCCCCCTCCATAAAAAAAAATAAACCCATTGACTCAAAACGAAATCAACATATATGCATACAGGTGTTTGGCATTCCGTATTGTATCTATTAGAAATTAATGTTTACACTGAGCGATAATAACCAAAAATGCATTGTCAAACTGCACACTCACGGATGTGATATTAAATGCAGTACATGGAAAGCACATAACACGAGTGGCGTAGAGAAACGGGTAGCCATTTTCCATCGAGAATTGGAACCTACATTGGCTTTAGAACAACGGAAAGAATTTGTCTTGATACTGGCTTTACATCACAAAGGTAACACGTTAACGTTTGTAACGGATGTACTGATTGATTCAGTTATCTTTGCTCGAGAAGCTAGAGGAGAATAAGGGAATCGAGTATTAGGTAATACGTTAAATATTGTAGTTTTTCAAACGTTATTGTTAATATTAAAATAACTTAGTATAAACACCTGGAGATTAAAGAATGCTCTGAGTGATAACATATATTACACATTGCATACCCTAT